>NC_143020.1:43325549-43655788 GCF_055824585.1 Amblyomma mixtum | reverse complement strand
TTACGGCACCTCTTTCTCTTTCTTCTTTCACTCCACTTCCTCCCTTCCTGTACGGTGCAGTTCACGTGTCCACCGAGCTGACAGAGAAGTACAGCGCCATTTCCTTTCCTCAAAAAGCGTCGCGTTCAAAGGGCAAGGCATCGCGCCGCACGGGTGGTGGCGTTCCGTGGACTCCCTGGCAGCGCTACAACAAGCTGTCGCATTCCACTCCTAAAGGCAAAGATTAAGCGTCATTAATTCGCAGTTAATTAATGCACCAACAGAATGTGAAGTGAACAATCGCGTAGCAGAATGCCGCACTCAGGCTTTCGCCTTTCACCATTTTAGCCGCTAAAGTTCCTCCTAATTTTTTATGAACTTTTCGCTGCATCATTTCTGCCTCTGGTGTATTTGATATTTTTCTCATTACTGTGCCAGTGATGAAAACTAACCGGCGTGGTGGCTCAGTAGCTTCAATTATTTGCTTTGGCTTCTGGGTTTCAGGTTTCAAAGTGAGGGACTTTATGAAGAACGCCATAGTGCACGGTTCAGAATAATTTCGACGACCTGGAATGTAATGATGTGCAGTTCAGCCTCACAAAACTCGTGTCTCTAGCAGTTCACCTGTATCGAAATGTGATTGCTGTGGTCGAGATCGAATTCATGTCTTTCGGGTCACCGGACGATCAACACAACCGCTTTATCTACTGCTTATGACAGTAGGTGTGGGGGTCGGCTGCTGATTCCAAGTTTACGGATTCCAACTGGGCTGCGATGGTCGTATTTCAATACACGCGAAACACAAGAAAGTCCGTACGCTGTGCAATGCCAGCGCGGATGCCAGAACAGCCGGTGGTTTAGGTTAAGGTGATCTGATCTGTTCGTGCGACAGATGGAAGTTGATGAAGACAACGATGTAGAATGGACAACGCAAGATCTGCACTTTACCACAATCCGAATTTGGCTGCAGCGATAGCACAGAGCTCTCGTGCAGTGGCCCGCGAAGCTGATCTGTTGACGCCGGAGTACGTTCGGAACGAAGAAGAGCAATATTTATTTCTGCACCCTCAAGATCATGCACGCCGCAAGATTCTTGGTTGGCTTGGATGTAATGAACTAGTCCTTTCACACTAAAAGATTACAGAAATAATATCGCGATAGCCTTAGCGAAAATTCAATATTAAGGCCACAGAGTATAGAGTTCGCAAAACGCCAACATCGGTTGACGCTCAGGGTGAGCAGCACATTAACGAAACTGGGTATTTTCTATTCACCGAACCTTTAAAGTGCCGCTGGATGGTGAGTAATGATACTGATAGTGATGCGCTGCATTTTCCACGCGATTCAAAATCTGAATAGCAAATTTTTTCCTGCCCACGCAGCAACTAATTTTCAACACAATAGAAAATCGATATGGTAGGCTAACTATTGCAGTTCCATCGGTAACGTCTTATGTTCCATGCATTGCTGCAAACTCCGGCGGCATCGATAAGTGAAATTATTTTCTGATATTTTCTTTCTCAAATATTGCAGTAAAATTTTTCAGTCGCTCAGAAGGGAAAGCCCCAGTGTTATCAGAGGCCTGATGTGGGGAACTTCCTCTACTTGGTAACGTTGCCGACGGTGGTCACGCAGGAAGCTATAAAGTTGCTTTATGAAATGCTGTTTTCTATCGATTTTTTAAGTACTTTGAAGGCACGCCTGAGGAATTTGCGACAGTTACAGCTATAAAGGACGTTGCGTACACAGCCTGCCCCTTTCATTGAAAAGGAAATATGAGCAATGCCTTTAGTCTCCGGAGACCTACTTTTACTTATTGCCTGGGAACGGAAAAAGCAAACTGAACCGTTAATCTCATCGCGCAACATGCATTTATATTCTGATCAGTGCACGGCAGGGGCCAGATGCTAGGAAAAAAAAGACACTGTGTAAAACGATCAGTGCTCACAAAAGAAAGAGGTTAAGCAATAGCACTCCGTTCTTTTCGAAAAGAATCTATACAAAGAACACTCCTCTTTCATTTGCCGCCAGCAGGGCGGCCGCACTGACCGTTGCATTGCGAACAACTGTCTGCTCGCAAGCTTCCTTTGACAGCACACCGAACTGGTTTACCGATATGAAAGCCAGTTTCGTTCTAGAATATATTATATTTTGTTTCATGACCAGATTATGACCACTGACTTGTTAATCTGTGGCTTTGTGTATAGCATGTTTTGTTGTCGCTGCTTGGTTTATTGGTTAATTGGGGTTTAACGTCACAAAGCGTCTCAGGCTATGAGGGACGCCGTAGGGAAGGGCTCCTGAAATTTCCACAATCTGGGGTTCTTTAACGTGCGCTGACATCGCATAGTACACGAGCCTCTACAATTTCGCACCCACCGAAATTCAGCCGCCGCGGCCGGAATCCACCCCGCGTGTTGTCGCTGCGTTTACTGACTGAAAATTACTGCACAAGCTGCCGTCTTGTTGGTTTCAAAATAATTTTGGGGACCTTAATAATGAAATATACGCATGTGTTGTGCACACCACACTGGTGAGGGATTTTTGGAACGCGGCGTGTCGGCAGTGGTGCGTCGGACAGCGGAGCGCCGTACGTGCCAGCCCCGCGTTGCGCGTGGGCGCGTGCGAGTGGTGTGCGTGAGGCAGGCACGAGGAGCGTAGAGCTACGTGTCAGCACACCGAGGTGTTGAGGAAGACACCGTGCCACAAGTCTGGTCGTTCAAGCGTGGAAGTGGTAGCTGTCGGACGTTGGATCCGAGCTGCAGGTGACTTCCCTTGAATCATCGACGCAAGACCATTAAGCCTCATTCAAGCGTGGAGGTGCAAGCCGTCAGACTTCGGGTCTGTGCTGCCAAGACTTCCTTGGATAGGCTGCACAAGCCTACGGTGTTTGCGGAACGCCGTCGACAGCACCCGGCTGCAGTTTTCCTGCTGCAGCTGCCCAGTTCTTGGGGGCGACTGACAAGAGTTCGCCAGCGTCTCCCGTGTCATCTCCGTTCCTCATCTCCTTGCTCTCTACCACCGCCTCCCAGGACGCAACGCCAGTTACGCATCGCAACTCGCCAACCCGCGTCTGTGCTACCTGCAAGGCATTCCCGCACCACCTGGGACGCTTTGTAGCCGGTGAACTCTCTCCATTTTATCTGTTGTGTTTTACGCGTGCCTAGTGTGTGTTTTCCTTAGTGTTTTCGTTCCTTTCATTGGCTCCATTCCTTTAAAATATAAACACGGTTTCGTTTTGCTTTGTTAGATTTCTTTGTTCCTTTCTCCGAACCTGCACGCGAAAGCGTTTCCCTTCAGCAGTTGGGGACGGGTCACTCCGATTCGCGACAACGCATAAGCTTTGTCTAGAGGCCGCTATAGTTTCTTGCGAGAAATTTTGTACACATGAATATTCCTTCTTCGAATAAAATTATCGAATAAAAGAATTTTCTTTCATAACAAAATGCATTCCGAAAGAATTACTAGCGCGAAATGAACATACCGCTAAATTCTTTTAGTGAAAATCATGAAAATATTGGAGATATGGCGGAGCAATAGCTGAAATGTGATGTACACATAGAATTATAAACATTTTACAGCGCACGTATTGGATGCACTACCTTGCTTCAAACGCGCATTTCTAGTAAAGCTGGAAGAAAATTAGAAATTTCTAAATCATTTTTTTTCTTCCATAAATGCAAGATATATAAGAAAAGAAAAAAAAGCAACCAAGGGCTGGGGTATGAATGGAGAAAGTTTTACCCCCGGTATGACAGAGCTGGCAGAGCAAAATGCACTGTTATGCAATGGGCCTGGAAGTATAGGCGATGCCTTTTGCGCATTTGCAAGCGTTGCATAGAGCATATAGACTGCTTGATAAGCCCCTTATCTATCTTCTACGTCAGTGACCGATAGCCGGTTAAGGTTCTCAGCCGCCGTTTATGCGCCGGCATTTGCAACGCTACTACAATGAAATGGAATTGCGTTGAAAGCGAAACACGACCGATTTCGCAGTGCATAAAACAGTGTTATTCTCTCACACACAGGTTTTCGTTGAAAATATATTTTTTCTGAGAAGTGCACAGAAAGCACTCATGTGGACTTCTCAGAGCACTCAGAAACGACCCCTCATGTAGAGCCCTCACCCGAGGGCCCTTCAGGTAATTGTAATACATAAAAAAATAAATAAATATCGAAAGTTATGCCCACCTCATATAGAATAGCAATTGGCTCGATGCCAATTGGCGTCGCCTTCAGCTTTGAAATAGCGGAAGCGATCCGGAGACATTAAGGACGGACATGATGGACAACGTGATCGACAACGGATAACGTTATGAACAATGCCTTATAAAAATTGAAACGACTTTCAGAAAACATGGCACTACCTTTGTCTACAAGCACCTTCTACTCTAAATGAATCTTGCACGACTTCTGCTTTCTCGTGAAGCTGAATAATCGTTTCAGACACTTCACGTTAGTGACAAAAAGTGGAGCGCTGGTCAGAAAATAAAATGAAGACTTGGAGAATTGTAGCAAAACGCTTCAAAAAAGCTCTTTGCTATACCAGAACGTGTCCGAGTAACAAAGATCCAGAAATTAGGCTTTGCTGGGTACCGATATCAAGCTAGAAGAGTACACAAACCGGAAAAGAGAATGGTTCCGTCCTTCAGATTCGTATTATAATTCCTAAAGTTAGCTCTAGTACCTACTTTGTAGATGTTCATTGTGTAATTACACTAGCGACTTGTCTAGCCTTCTGGAAGAACAATAATGAATTGACACAAACCACAGCTTGGAATATAGGTGCATTTAAAATTCAATTTAATGAAGTGGTGAGCAGCCGCGAATAATTTCGCCAAATTGGAAATTTCAAGAAATTCAGGAAGGTTTTTTTTCATGCATTCAAACTATAAATTGTAACGTAGCGGCACCTAAAACTAACCGCGACATCCCGTTTGCCAAGAACCCGCTCCAGTGCGTTTTCATAAATCGCTTGTGCATGAAAGCGTCATGGAGTCAAACAGACTCGAAGCCAAGTTGGGAAGCGCCGCCGACTGCCAAGTCCTTTGCTCAGTGCAGCGGTGTAGCTTCCAACCCCGTGCAAATAAAATCAGTGCCGTGACTTTGGCGCCGAGATGTTGCCATTGGTACGCTGCCAACAAGCTGTGACACATCGCGGGGAAAATATGCGAGACATAATCTTTTTTACTTCAATATTTAAAGATAAATTTCGTTAAATCGAGTTTAGTGGTCTTTTGTTTCGTTATTTCGGCTTACTGAGAACATTACACTGAAACCAATGTGCATTTGCTGGAGATTAAAAATTGATTGGTTAGATCGGAATCTTCGTAAACCTGGATTTCGTTAATTCGAGTTTTAACTGTATATAAATTGGCAGCCCTCTTCCGAGCACAGTGCAAAATACGAATGATAAAGAAATAACTTAACCTTGTATAAATAACCGTAAGCCAGTAAAATCATGGAAGGCGTTGGAATGTGCGCGAAAATTGAAGGCGATGGAATCAGAACTCCAACGTGACCATTTCAGTAGTGTTAGGCATCTGCAAATTCCCTAAGTCCCTAAGCAGACTAATTGAACGTCAAGCTTTTTTTTTTTTCTTTGTATGCAAGCATTTCAACCCAAGAAAGCAGAGCATGAGCTTGCCAGAAAACTTGT
This sequence comes from Amblyomma mixtum, assembly GCF_055824585.1. NCBI lineage: Eukaryota > Metazoa > Arthropoda > Arachnida > Ixodida > Ixodidae > Amblyomma > Amblyomma mixtum. The sequence goes on along the minus strand of NC_143020.1, from coordinate 43,650,150 downwards.
ACCCAATGAAGTCCCAGCGGCTACCCGGCGGGCTGGGGGACGTAGTCGAAGACTACCGTATACGTCGCGGATACTGAAATCTCAAGGACCCCGCAATGATAGGATATTAAATACGCCTCCTCAACCTGTAGCAGTGTAAATACAACTTCAAGACACCACTAATGCCCAAGTAAATGTGCGGGAGACAACTGGTACATCACAAAGGAGGCGCGAGCATGCAGTAATGTGCACGCAATAATGCAGCAGAAAGCATCGGCAAATTATATCAGTGGCAAAGCTATATATACATAACGGAGTCGAACCTCATCAAGAATCTAGTGGCGTTCCTGATCTTGAAAGTGCAGAAATAAAATAATTATTGCCGCGACCAGGTTTCGAACCCGCGGCGGCACAAACGATTCAGATTGGTGTGTCACTGTACGAGTGCACCATGTTTCCGCTGCAGCCGGCCACATTCCGAGTCAAGCTGCAACACACACGGTGCTGCGCATTGCACGTTCACCAGCTTCCACCAGCTTCACCAGCGAACAGGTCGGACCAGTAAAACCTCGATTAGAGCCTAACCTGTGTCTAGTAGTGTCGCCGGACGTCCCGACGGCAGAGTAAATCAATACCACCAAGCAATCAGTCTAAACAGACGTTTTCGCAAGTGAAGTCTTGTTGAAGTAAGACCGTCCTGTTAGCAGCTTGCAATGTGTGAATGTTTTCTCTTGCGTGACTTTCATAGCTGTGCAGCCGTTTTAATCCGTTGTCAAGCTATTTTTTCAACAAACAGCCGTGCGAAAGGATTTTGTTTAAATTTTATTCAATTCATGTTGCCGTCTCCTAAAAAATAAAGCCAGTGTGCATGCTCGTACAAAGAGGAGTCACTTGTCCAACCAAAATAGTGCGCTTTCATGCAAGTCAGGTATGAAAAAAAAGCGAGGAATACGACACACGCATATTTTTAAATGACGCCCGTCACTTCAAAATCACTGCGTAGAAAGCACTCACGAAGGTAATCAAGCGAAAAAAGCAATACAACAGAAGATAAAAAACTAAGATATGTTACAAACTCGTGCTAAGTGGTTCATAAAAGCTATAAAAGTTTTCAGTAAAAAAATTTCCAAGGGTGATTATTTTAGTAGGTCAAGCTTCGAGTGAAAAACGAAGCAAAAGAATGTTTAGCTAGCAGTGCTGCAGTCCAATTTTTTGTTTTGGTTGTGAAGGGATCCTTGGATTTTTGTGAGGACGCAACTGCACAGTAATATAGGTCGTCATCAAGCTTCGGAATAATGGAAATGAATGTGCACTGCAAAGAATTAAATGATATAAATCCGTGAGGCACAGTCTAAGCGATAAGCGAGCTGCTACTATTTCCAAATTGCTGTATTGACACCCACATTTTACGTTCTCTGAACTGCAACACAAAGCGGCCCGCGTGTCTTTGGACGTCCTCATATGCGGCGTTCCTGCCGGACGTTCAAGATAAAAATGTTTCCCCCTTCAAGTTTCGCTTTTCCCCAGAGGGTTTTCCCGCCGCTTCACGAGCCTAAACGAAACGTCTAATGTCACGACCTATTTCCAAGGGCTGGGTACAGCGCAATAAGGTTACTGCAGTTTGTCAAAAACTTTTTGTTTGAAAAAGTTGTTCCAGGCTGACAATAAACGGGAAGTTATAGGCACCGGATGCCATACTTGATTAGTTCAATATCTAATTTTCATGCTTGGCCGCTCCTTTTGCCATCTTCGGCCATCCAGGACGCAAATGGGACGCGTTAAGAGGCGAGATGGCTCTTGGCATTCTTTTTGTTGGAGCAGTTTTTTTAGCAAGTCATTAGGCTAATCAGTGGAGGAACCATTACGTGCTAATAGCGTTGAGCGCTGCCTGAAGTTCGTGGGCTGTGAAGCGACTGCTTCACTTCGCAGGCATGGAGTCTTCCCTGAGATGTAATCGTGAAGGGCTTGTGGAGCACACTGGTTTTGAGGCAGCGATGGTTCGCTGGTGCTTTCAGAGAGGGCTGCTGGAAAAAAAAAGAAGAAGATTCTTGGCAACGTATACGGAGAAGCACAAAAAAAGAACCCAATTCTTGACCGATACCCCTGTGTGGGCATCCGCCATTGTATGCAGATAACAACAACAACCACAATAATGCTCAGAAAGCGTAACTCAACCACTATGAGAAACGAGCAGCTGAAAGAATAAAAATAGAAAGTATTTTGAATACAACACGGCACTTTGCCTTTGAGCGTTTGCATTTGTTACTAAGTTTGCGAGTGCTACTCAACCGTTAACGGTGCACCTCGGGGCCGCGATATCTCTCTAAAATGCATTCCTTTTTGACGAGACTGTCTAGTAAACAAGCATTTGTATTACCAAGTGCCCTCAGAGAAATTTTTTTTACGATATACCACAAAAGTAGTTTTCACAAAAACAGCAACCAAGAGCCGTGGACGGTTCACGAAATCACACCCAGCGTAATTAATTTTTATCTAGGGAAAGCTATTACATTTTTGCAGGAATCAGCTTAATTTCCACTCAGTCACACCTGCCGTCCCTTTGTATCAAGGCAGTCCCACAACGGGTTCGGTGGTCTGATGTCTACGATTTCAGGCACATATGGAACCCAGGTGGAAGAGAAGAATTTTAATGCCTTCGTGAATACTGCGGAATATTCTGGTGAACCTCTGAGGGCTGCGAACTGAGCATATTTATGAACGAGCGACGTAGGAGAGAGTTACTTATTTCTCATCTGCAATTCTAGTCAGTGAAGTTTATTTCAGATGTGTATGGAAGACACGCGATAGGGGGGAAGGCCATACTTAGGATACATTTGGTACTATAGTCCACTGTAGCTTTTCCTGCCGCTTTTAGAAAAGCAAGTGTTGCATCGCGACAGCTGTTATTGAATGTCTTTACCTGGAGAGCAACGTTGGAACAAAAGGCGAGAGGGCTTATTAGAGATGTGAGGAGACTGTGCGCACCTAGACTAAAAAGTGCTACCGCAGCAAGAGCCGGCTGCCTAATTGCTCAAGACGGCAATCCTCAGTAGACTTTCGCCAATGTCTGGAAATGATCATTAGCAGGATAAAAATTCAGAGCGGCACTTTGTTGACCTAAAGTGCGGTGAGGCGAAAGCCTTAAGCGCAGAGTTACTGCTTGTGTCACTGATGTGTAGTTAAGATGGTAAGTACACAATTGTTTGTGAATATTAAAGCCTGAAGACACTAGAGGACGTTTGGGAGGCATCAGTCTGATTCGACGCCTTGCTGCAAACGCTCTCCTGCGTTCTAGACAAGGAGAACTAATATACGTTGACAAGTTTCGTAGCCATTAGCACGCTCGGCTGCGGAATGGAACGATGGTGGTTCGAATCCCATCGTGCACAAAGATTTTCTTTTCGGTCTGACTAGGAAAAGCGTGACACCTCTGCTGACAACCTTCGGTCGACAACAATAAGGCATTAAAGGCTTTGGCCTTAATATTTATGCGGGCACTCGCCGTTTTACAAAAGCTGTCAGAACACTCCCCGAGAACAAGCAATGTTTCGTGTCCAGGTTGTTTCACGCTGTGCATGGCGCCACTGTGCACTGGAATCGTCATATAAACCACGGAGCCGTATATCACTGCAGATACAAAAACCGCCCATTTTGGAAGTAGTGCCAAGCACTTACTGTGTAATCTCATTAATTCAAAGATGCGCGAATCTGTCCATTGCAGTATATCTAGAAGACGTGCCTAAACGGTGCAGTTTTCGCTAGCGCTCGATATGCCCAGAAAAAGGGCGCTTCAGGGTTATCAGCAATAATTGGTAAAATATTAACTGGTGGAAAGTATGTTTACGTTCAAACATGAACATTCTCTCCTCCTACAATGCATTAGTGGCCTATAAAATTCAACCATGCAGGGTAATAAAGAAGGTTAAATGCACCGATGCAGGCTTCGCATGTGCGCGCAAGGGTGGACAAAAATATCGCTCCCATTTTATTGTTTGAACAAAGAATTTGGAAGATATGGGAAATAATTGTGCGCACAAGCAATCCAGGCCTGCGTGATAGGAATGCTCAAGCTTGGCGACCGAGTGTTTTGGGCCTAGTGTCGCATCAGCAGTCGCAGAACTGAATGAGCTTTCACGGTCGTGTGAGAATTTTCTTGAGAATCCTAAACGCAGAGCAGAGTATTCAAAAAATTAAACAGAACAATAAAATCAACAAACCGAAACAATTAATATTGGCCTCTGTCAGTAGATAAGTTGCTACTTTTGACAAGGCAGCGTATATTAGTGAAAACGGACTTTCAATCTGCTAGAAAAGATGGAAAATTAGCTCACAGGTATCTTCACCACTGGCACTTTTCCCGAGCTAACAGCGTTCACCTGCGACAAAATTCTCGCATCGATTTCTGAATCTATACTTCGCCACATTTTGCTTTAAAAGAAGATCATGATGATGTCATTTTCAAGTCTCAGAGCTGAATCATGTGCATCAAAAAAGAAAAAGTATTATATCTTCTTACTGCAGACTAACTTCCGTGCAGATATCCACGAAGCCAAAAATATTCATAAGACAAAGGATCATCTTAATTCATTATATCATAAGTTCAGTGTCTTGGAGCAGTCTTCAGCGTTAGATTTAAAGCGCATGTTTTCCTTATACTTCGTGCCTTTGAGTATCCTTAATGTTTAAGTGGTTCACCCATATTAAACGAAACATATCTTCACTCTAGCTACAATTTCACACGAACATCGACATTTTTTTTTAATTTAGACACGATTAATATAAAAAACTATGATAGAGGCCGAGATAAATGAGGATTTTTATTACTTTCATCGTTTGCAAATTCAAACATGAGCACATAATCGAGAGAGAGAGAGAGAGAAAATTTTATTTACAAAGGAATTCGGGGCACGCCCCAAGGTGCCCGCACGACCCCACTGCACTCAAGTGACAATATATTTTCATTTCCACATTCAGCGCGTCTGCTAGTAAATTATTTTCGATTGGGTCTGCAGGCGTAATGTAAGTATCTGGTTCGACAAAACTGTCTGGTTCTTGCAGACGGGCGTACATGAATAAGCAACTTTCACTTGAATTTTTTTGAGTTTGAAGCCACTTCCCAAAACTGGTGGCCAAACGAATTCTTCGACTGCATTCAAGAGCACATAGACCGCACAAAGCAAAATTTTAGTTAAACAAAAAAACAACGCCTTACCGCCATGTAGTTCTCATTCGTAGTCGGGCAGCTAGTCTTCATGAGCGGCCGCTTCTGGTATAACGTCTCCGTACAGCTGCCGGTGAAGCATGAAGTCATAAATGCGGCTGTAAAGGGGGCGTCCGGCGCGGAACGCATCATCTAGGTCTTCGTAAATTCCTTCGAGAAGCCTGAAAGTGGTACCGAATAGAGCAGCGCTCAAAGCGTCACTGAATTTACGCTCAGCGCTTGCGCCTACCGTTCGGACAGCCAGAAGCGGTAGTCCAGACCACAGGGTGATGCACACTACCTTGTGCTCGGGGTTCCAAGATTCTTCGTCTGCGGTAAAGATGCACGCATAGTACACACCAAATAGAAGATGCGTCCTCATCGTCGGGGGGAGACCAGGAGGGCGCAGGGAGATGGACAGATGCTCCAAGAATGTTGGGCAGTGAAAAGACACGTCAGCGCAGTTCCTCAGCAAATACAGCTTCCAAGCATGTAGTATGTTTAGTCGCATCGCATAAGAGTACAGGCCGGCTATTCGGAGCAGCCGCGCTTCCGTAGAAACGACACCCAGAAGGGCATTGCGTATTTTTTGCACGGCGGCATCGGGGCGCTCTATGTCCATGCTTGAAGCCTCCAGTACATACAGTTGTCGGCAAATGTGCAGCTGCTTCGGGTCCATTCGACTGATATGTGCACACAGTACGGCCACATCTTCGGCTGCCATGGCAGTGGACTGGATGAGGCGCCACAGCCCTTTTGAATCAGCGTCGGTGCATCCAAATTCGTCGACGTGAGCCTAGAAGTTGAGTTAACTGGAAGCAGGGAATAATTCGCACTAGGTCAATTGAAAAGCGGGAAAGCACGGTTGAAACGCGCAGAAAATCATTGGGCACCATTTGGACGCACAAGCCAGAAATTCACCATGAGCTCCTCGCTCACGCCTTAAAATGCGCATCACTGAGGCGTGTACAGTAGAGAAGAATCGGCTTTTTTTAAGGGCATAACGATCGAGACCACCCCCGCAAGATAAGGCAAGTCTTCCTGTTGTTACTCTGAGCGTTTTTTTTAAGCACAAAATGATTAAACGAAAACACATTGCGCTGTTGACAATGAGTGTGTAGCAAAAAAAAAAAAACGAATATAGGGTTTAAGTTTGAAACGTAAGCAGCCGATGATTTGAGATCACCGAGCAAACACCTTATTTTTTAACGCTACTATGCACGTGCAGTTAAGCCGAAGCTAACGTCTCGAGAAAAGATAGCAAACATCAGCTTATCTCTCTCGTACCTTTTAAAATCCCGCGGCTGTGCATGCGATGCTGTAAGCAAGTCTCCCGCATGAGGGTGCCGCAGCTTTTATGTCGAAAATCGCCCATATGCACCTGCCCAAGTTATGAGCAACAGCAAAAAAGGAAGCGTGCGAACAGCACTCACTAAGACTTCAATGTAGCCCTTTGTGGCAGATTTTCTTGACAACGGGAACGGCTGTTGTAACGCATGAAACACCCTTTTTGTATAATTTTCCTGTCATTTACTTTCAACCTTGGAGGTTCTGGAATAATTTTCCCTTATTGCGATAAAAATTAGCGTTCGATCAAAACCGCTATAGGTAACGATCACCGAGTACAGCGCTGTTACAAAGATAATTTTAGCAAACAGTGGTCGGTGCCTGAATTTCGCGAATCGTTAGCCATCTTCTTATCGAATGTGGTATCGCCGCAACAATTACTAGACGTAAGCTAACAGCAACATTGATGCAAGAAAAAACATTTTAACATATGCATTCTGCTGCTCTGATATCCACTCTGATAAACGGTTTGCGCATGCCTAATGTACTTCTGAACGCCTATGCGCCAACATGAGGGTGCCAACAAGTGCTTTAGCACACAGCAATGTGTAGAGAAAATTTACTGGCGAAAAAATGTTCCCATGAAGAGAAGCATCACTACCATCAAATGGTTCTTAATTGGGACTGGACGACAGGACCGACACAAAAAAGTACGCGTAACACAACCGCTTAGTAGCAACTGATTGTTCGTTCAGATAATCGATCTCTAAAAGCTTTCCTTTGCAGCAAAACAGCAAATAAACATAAAAGAAGAAAAGAATGCCACTCATCATACAGAACTCTGGAAACATGCAGATTACAGCGTTTGTGTTGCGTGTTCTCCCTTTCGTCTGCCCTATCTTCCCGCCCTGTCTAACGATGAATCAGTGCCAACTTGTCCAAAGCGCAACGATGAATCAGTACCAAGTTGTCCAAATTGCAGCCATCTAATTGTCCCAGATGAGAAGCTGTTAGCACTAGGTACTACAACTTCGTGCGCGCTACTGTCCGCAATGTGTTGCTTCGTGAATCGGCCGCTATCAGAGCGCTCCTTTCGCAACGATGAAATTGCTCGTATGGCAGCCACACGGAGCGCTAATTTCATGGTAATACGTGGCGGTGATGATGATGGCGTGGCTGCTGTGTGGGTATCGTCCTTAAATTCCAACATGGAAATATAGGGCCCTTCACCGTTGAATAAATCGGCTGTGCGCTACACGTACGCTGCAGTGCGCAAAATTTTACCTAGGGTGAGGCGAAATACACAATTGGCGCAGCACATGGACATAACCGCAGACAGCAGTCATGTATTTAAATAACTAGTGCGTTTTTTGAAGCTAAAGCTTCACTACGGGACCTCGTGCTCCGATTGCTAGGTGCCTAGTTTTGACCTTCAGCTGAGTTAGAGGTCAAACCGTGAAAAAGGATTTTTTTTTGTTTTATGGGGGTTTAACGTCCCAAAGCGACTTAGGCTGTGAGGGACGCCGTAGTGAAGGGCTCCGAAATTCTGGACACCTGCGGTTCTTTCAAGTCCATCGGCCGGGATCGAACCCGCGTCTTTCTGGTCAACAGCCGAGTGCCATAACCACTGAGCCACCGCGGCGGCCATCAAAAAGGGAAAAAGAAAGTGAATCAATAGCCATGTCTGGGATTCGAACCCACGGCTGCGCGAACAGATCTCTTTTAAGGGCAGCTCAGTGAGACCACTAGATATCTCCTTTTATTTCTTTATTGCCGGAGAGACCACTAGGGGTCACCGCAGCCAACACGCCTGGCGTTAAACTGCACCACACTCTCGCGCTGTGCATTGGAGAGCGTCGTGTTCATCACCTTCCATCTGCACCGTCCCGCGGCACTGCCTGCTCACCGTCGTCTTCTACGCAGCACAAATACGTGCTTTCGCTCCGATCCGAGTGTAATAAAGAATCTGTAGTTTTAACAAAATGAATTGCGCATAACTGGCTCTCTGGCTCAGTGGACGCCTAAATCGCGCTTTGAGGAACGTGCGGCGCTGATAGAGATATGTGGGCTGCGTGCATTAGCGCTGACAACGTTGCGGCGGACACGCGCTACTGCAGCAATAGGCCGCAGCGTTCATAGGGCGAGCACACTCTCGCGATCAACCATTAACTGCCACCTGCCAGGGTGGCAGAATGGGTGCGCTGCCTATCCAGTTTCCGGAACGCACTCAACGTTACACACTCATGCCGCGTATAGTTGCCCGATGCGCCATACTTTTCGCTCTCTACCCAGGATCAAGAGCAGTTGAACCGCACCTAACGTTTTCTTTGCAACTGAAATTTTTTAAGGCGAAAGCATTGAATGGCTCATACTGTCGTGACCAAGACGTGTTAGCAAATTTGTCCACGTTTCAGATTGGTCGAAATGGTGGTGACGTCACATGCGCGTGAATTTTTATGGGTGTCCACCGAGGCTGTGACTGAGTTACTGCATAATTTCCTTTCCTCAAATACCATTTTCATTTTCTTCATTACGGCACCTCTTTCTCTTTCTTCTTTCACTCCACTTCCTCCCTTCCTGTACGGTGCAGTTCACGTGTCCACCGAGCTGACAGAGAAGTACAGCGCCATTTCCTTTCCTCAAAAAGCGTCGCGTTCAAAGGGCAAGGCATCGCGCCGCACGGGTGGTGGCGTTCCGTGGACTCCCTGGCAGCGCTACAACAAGCTGTCGCATTCCACTCCTAAAGGCAAAGATTAAGCGTCATTAATTCGCAGTTAATTAATGCACCAACAGAATGTGAAGTGAACAATCGCGTAGCAGAATGCCGCACTCAGGCTTTCGCCTTTCACCATTTTAGCCGTTAAAGTTCCTCCTAATTTTTTATGAACTTTTCGCTGCATCATTTCTGCCTCTGGTGTATTTGATATTTTTCTCATTACTGTGCCAGTGATGAAAACTAACCGGCGTGGTGGCTCAGTAGCTTCAATTATTTGCTTTGGCTTCTGGGTTTCAGGTTTCAAAGTGAGGGACTTTATGAAGAACGCCATAGTGCACGGTTCAGAATAATTTTGACGACCTGGAATGTAATGATGTGCAGTTCAACCTCACAAAACTCGTGTCTCTAGCAGTTCACCTGTATCGAAATGTGATTGCTGTGGTCGAGATCGAATTCATGTCTTTCGGGTCACCGGACGATCAATACAACCGCTTTATCTACTGCTTATGGCAGTAGGTGTGGCGGTCGGCTGCTGATTCCAAGTTTGCGGATTCCAACTGGGCTGCGATGGTCGTATTTCAATACACGCGAAACACAAGAAAGTCCCTACGCTGTGCAATGCCAGCGCGGATGCCAGAACAGCCGGTGGTTTAGGTTAAGGTGATCTGATCTGTTCGTGCCCCAGATGGAAGTTGATGAAGACAACGATGTACAATGGACAACGCAAGATCTGCACTTTACCACAATCCGAGTTTGGCTGCAGCGATAGCACAGAGCTCTCATGCAGTGGCCCGCCAAGCTGATCTGTTGACGCCGGAGTACGTTCGGAACGAAGAAGAGCAATATTTATTTCTGCGCCCTCAAGATTACTCACAAGCAAGATTCCTGGTTGGGTTGGTCGTCATGAACCAGCATTTTCACACTGACAGATTAGAGAAATAATATCGCGATAGCCGTAGAGAACATTCAGTATTAAGGCCACAGAGTATAGAGTTCGCAAAACGCCAACATCGATTAACGCTCAGAGCCGAGCAGTACATTATCGAACTGGCTATTTTCTATTCACCAAACCTGTCAAGTGCGCTGGATGGTCAGTAATGATACTGATAGTGATGCACTGCAGTTTCCACACGATTCAAAATATGAATAGCAAAGTTTTTCCTGCCCACGCAGCAACTAATTTTCAACACAACAGGAAATGGATATGGTAGGCTTACTATTGCAGTTGCTTCGGTAACGTTTTATTTTCCATGTATTGCTGCAAACTCGGGCAGCATCAGTAAGTGAAATTATTTTCTGATATTTTCTTTCTCAAATATTCCAGTAAAATTTTTCAGTCGCTCAGAAGTGAAAGCCCCAGTGTTATCACCAGCCTGATGTGGGGAACTTCCTCTACTTGGTAACGTTGCCGACGGTGGTCACGCAGGAAGCTATAAAGTTGCTTTGTGAACTGCTGTTTTCTATCGATTTTTTATGTACTTTGAAGGCACGCCTGAGGAATTTGCGACAGTTACAGCTATAAAGGACGTTGCATACACAGCCTGCCGCTTTCATTGAAAAGGAAATATGAGCAATGACTTTAGTGTCCGGCGACCTACTTTTACTGATTGCCTGTGAGCGGAAAAAGCAAACTGAGCAGTTAATCTCATGGCGGAACATGCATTCATATTCCGATCAGTGCACGGCAGGGGCCAGATGCTAGGAAAAAAAAAAGAGACTGTGTAAAATGATCAGTGCTCACAAAAGAAAGAGGTTAAGCAATAGCACTCCATTGCTTTCGAAAAGAATCTAAACAAAGAACACTCCTCTTTCATTTGCCGCCAGCAGGGCGGCCGCACTGACCGTTGCATTGCGAACAACTGTCTGCTCGCAAGCTTCCTTTGACAGCACACCGAACTGGTTTACCGATATGAAAGCCAGTTTCGTTCTAGAATATATTATATTTTTTTTCATGACCAGATTATGACTCACTGACTTGTTAATCTGTGGCTTTGTGTATAGCATGTTTTGTTCTCGCTGCTTGGTTTATTGGTTAATTGGGATTTAACGTCACAAAGCGACTCAGGCTATGAGGGACGCCGGAGTGAAGGGCTCCGGAAATTTCGACCACCTGGGGTTCTTTAACGTGCGCTGACATCGCACAGTACACGGGCCTCTAGAATTTCGCCTTCATCAAAATTCAGCCGCCGCGGCCGGGATCGACCCCACGTGTTGTCGCTGCGTTTACTGAGTGAAAATTACTGCACAAGTAGCCGTCTTGTTGGTTTCAAAATCATCTTGGGGGATCTTAATAATAAAATATACGCATAAGCTTTGTCTAGAGGCCGCTATAGTTTCTTGCGAGAAATTTTGTACACATGAATATTCCTTCTTCGAATAAAATTATCGAATAAAAGAATTTTTCTTTCATAACAAAATGCATTACGAAAGAATTACTAGCGCGAAATGAACATACCGCTAAATTCTTTTAGTGAAAAAACATGAAAATATTGGAGATATGGCGGAGCAATAGCTGAAATGTGATGTACACATAGAATGTGAGTTCAGTTGAGTTGAGTTTTATGGCGCATAAGCGACTGAGGCTATCATGCGCCAAGCTCAGGGTATGAAAACTGCTTTATTTACATATTACTCAAAAGTCTAAACGAACGGCGGTGTGAAGGGCCTAAAAAGTTAATTCATGCAACCTAGTAAAAATATAAGAGAAAAATTTAAAAGTGACTTATGGTAAAAGCTTTAAAGAGGGTCGGCAACCTCGGCAGCCATCCTTGGCTGTGCAAGGATCTCGAGGTCCGCAACCGATGGAATAGTGACCTCAGCCGTCCTCTCACGACGGAGAAGGTGGATGAGGTGTGTCAATAAATTGTAAAGCACGGGGTAAATATTTAGAGTTTTTCTAGTACATTGGCTTCTTTTAGAAAGTTAAAAACGCTTGACTTATCAAAAATGAGCTTCTTCACCTAAAATCAATGACGGATGAAAAGGGATGTGTTGGTTGTAAAACGGGGTAAAAAACTTGTTTCTGAGTGTTTGAAGTTCTATGCATGAGATTAAAATATGAGTTACTGTGAGTTCATCTCCGGATTTTTCACAGGTAGGTTTGTCTTGTTTTGTTAGTAGAAAGTTGTGGGTAAGGTGCGTGTGTCCAATACGTAAACGACATAAAATAACTTCAAAAAAGCGTTCCTGATGAGTACATGATTTCCATTCTCCTAATAGTGGTTTTATTAAGTGTAGCTCGTTATTTGTCTGACTATTCCATGTGCTCTGCCATTTGTTTCTCATTCTGCTCTGAACTAGCTTCATGCAATCACTGCGTGGCATGTTTATTTTCTGTATTTCCTTATTGTGGGCTTGAGCGGCGCATGTGTCCGCTCTCTCGTTACCATCAATTCCAACATGGCTAGGAACCCAACATAATTTTATCTTATGCCCTTGTGTTACGATCCTTGTTATGGTATGTATGACAGTACCTAGTGATGGCATGACTGCATTTCTGGACTGTAGTGCTTTTAGTACACTGAGGGAGTCTGTGTAGATAACACTGTTTTCGATGTTCTTGCTTATTATTTTCTCCATAGCAAGAAACACAGCATAACACTCGGCTGTAAAAACTGATGCGCACTGAGTGAGCCTTAATATTTTTTTCCCAGTTCCCTTCCACTACTGCACTTCCAACATAACCTGTAGTTTTCGATCCGTCTGTGTAGAACTCGGTGTAGCTGTCATATTTTTTCTTTAGTGTGAGGAACTCTTGTATGATGTGTTCTGGTGGAGTTTGTCATTTGTTGAACTGTGTAAGACTTATATCACAGACCGACGGAAAACTGTACCAAGGGGCAATGCGTCACAACTTTCTGCAACATTTGGTAGTGTTTCTGATAGGTCAAGTTCTCGGCAGATCTCAAACCGCATTAGCAAAGGCCTGGTTGCTTGGGGCTTATTTGTAAATATTATTCGAGACGGGCATGTTGTGACAATTTTATAGCACACGTGTTTTGTTCGAGACCTAATTCTAAGAAAGTATGCACATGTAAGGGCTTTTCTTCTATCTTCCAGTGATGGCTCATTTGCCACAAGAAGAAGGCTCATTACCGGAGACGTTCTGTATGCTCCACAAGAAAGGCGGATACCTAGATTATGAACTGGATCTAATTTTTTGAGATATGAAGGCCTTGCCGAGCCGTACACTATACACCCATAATCTAGACTTGAGCGCACTAGAGAACGGTAGATTTGAAGGAGGCATGCTCTGTCAGATCCCCAGCGTTTCCTTGAGAGTACTTTAAGAATATTCATTGCACGGGAGGCCTTTACTTTCAAGTTGTTTATGTGCGGCAAAAATGTAAGTTTTTATCAAATGTTATTCCTAAAAATTTATGTTCTTGTTTTACCGGTAGTGTGGCTGCATTTAGGTTTAAGATCGGATCGATCTGCAAGCCTCTTTTAAGCGAGAAAGCAACAGCCACTGTTTTCTGTGGAGAGAACTTGAACCCATTTTTGTCTGCCCAGATTGCTAGCTTGTTTAATGTGAGTTGTACCTGCCTCTCACATGTTGACAGGCTGGAGGACGTGCAAGCAATCTGAAGGTCGTCGACATACACGTAATACATTATGGAGTTGGGGATTATTTTCGCTATAGAATTCATTTTCACTACAAAAAGAGTGGTACTTAACATACAGCCCTGCGGTACCCCATTCTCCTGGTCAAAGCTCTGCGAAAGGGTTGCACCCAGGCGCACCTGGAAAGACCGGTCTGACAGGAAATCCTTGAGGCAGTTCAACATCCTACCCCGGATGCCAAGATCTGTCAAGTCGCGTAGAATGCCATATCTCCATGTGGTATCATATGCCTTCTCCATGTCAAAGAAGACTGCCAGACAGTGCTGTTGATGTATGAATGCCTCTCGAACTGTGTTTTCTAAACGGACGAGATGGTCAGTTGTCGAACATCTTTTTTTAAATCCGCACTGATGGATGTCAAGGAGTTCGCGTGATTCAAGAATGAACATGAGCCTAACGTTGAGCACATTTTCAAATGATTTTGCTATACAACTTGTGAGAGCTATGGGCCTATAACTGTTAGGAGAGGTGGGCGGCTTTCTAGGTTTTAAGAACGGTACGATAACTGCTTTTTTCCAAGCCTCCGGCATCTTTCCGGACAACCATATCTTGTTGAAAAATTGCAGAAGTGCTGCTACAGCAGCTTCGGACAGGTGGGCAAGCATTTGATAATGTACATCATCCGGGCCAGGTGCTGTCTGTTTACCGGAGGACAGTACGTTTTGGATCTCCTGAATTGTAAATATTGTATTATATGTTTCGTTTGTACTGCCTGTCATTGGAAGTTTCTGCTTTTCAGTTGTGTTTTTGTGTTTTAAGAATGACTGTGTATAGTGTGAAGAGCTTGAAACGTCAGAGAAATGTTGTCCTAGTATGTCAGCCTGTTCATCTATATTTGTTTGTGTGTGCTTCTGGGGCTGTTAGAAAGGGTACTGTAAAGGAAGAGAATTTGCCGTCTAATTTACGCACCTGTTCCCACATCTTTTTTGATGTTATTGAACTATTGATGGATGAAACATATCTCTGCCATGAGGATTTCTCAGCACTGAGACGCACGTACCGAGCTTTAGTTCTCGCCTTTTTAAAATTTAGGAGGTTCTCATGTGTTGGATACCTTCAAAACTTACCCCAAGCTCAATTTTGTTGTTTTTTTGCTTCCTTGCACTCTTTTGTCCACCACAGTTTGCGATTTTGTGACACCACTCCTGAAGACTGCGGAATAGCTAACTGTGCGGCGGTGATAATACAATTTGTGAACAATTCGTTTATTTGGTCAAGGCTTAAATTATCTGAAAGTATATTTTCTAAGGTGGCTTTTGCTTTAAAAAGTTCCGAGTCTGCTAAATGCAGCTTCCAGCGTCGCGGCTTTGTTGGGATTATTTCTGGTGAGGAAGTTAAAGTGATTAGTATAGGGAGGTGGTCACTGTCATATGGGTTGTCAATGACATCCCATTTAAAATCATTAAAAACAGAAGGTGAGCTAAATGACAAATCTAAAAAGGTCATTTTCCCCGAGGTAGGGGAGCAGTAGGTGGCTTTTCCTGTATTTAAAAGACATACATTGTTTGTGAGGATAAAATCTTCGATTATTTGGCCCCTAGAGTCACCGCGCTCGCTTCCCCAAAAAGGGGAGTGAGCGTTGAAGTCCCCAACTACTAGATACGGTTTTGGAAGTTGATTGATAAGTTCTTGCAATTGTGGACTGTTAGTGTGAGATGTGGAGGAATATATACAGAGCAGATTGTGATTGTTTTATAGCTGACAATGCTGACTGCAACTGCCTCAAGTTTTGTTTTGAGTCTGATCTCGTGAGCAGGGACGCCGCTTTGTACGAAAATCGCGACGCCTCCCGAGGGTCTATTTGCCTGCTCACGATCTCGTCTAAAAGTTTTATAATGCTTCAGGATGTTCATATGTTGTGGACCTAGATTGGTTTCCTGGAGACATAAGGCTACGGGTGACATTGACCCTAAAATGTTTTTTATGTCATCGTAATTTCTCAACAATCCTCTAGAGTTCCACTGAACTAGAAAAGCCATGTTTATGTTTGGGGTAGGGACAATAAAGTGTTTACTTATTTTCTGGGCCCATTATGAGGGCCCTATCCTTCTTTCGCTCAAGAGAGCTGTTTCGCCGCTGTAAAGCAGGCGGGCTGGGGGTTAGATCTATCACCTCATCAGAGGTGCTGGAAGACCGCGGTGAAACCGCGGGCGTGTGGGTTTCAGGCCTCCCCCGACGGGGGGAAGTCCTGCGGGATGCTGGCCCATGGGCCGGCATTCCCTGCTTTGGGATTGGCAGAGCAGCCTTCGGTGTCCCTGCCTGGGGCGTGGATGGCCCTGCCATAGGCGCGGTGGAAGTGGCCGCGGCAGGTGCCGGAGTGCTGCGTGGTGCTACGCCTCTGCGCACCACATCAGCGAAGTTTCGTTTCGCTGTGAAAGAGAAAGTGTTCGTGACTGCGAATCGCTTACTTCTCGAAATGATATATTTTCCTTTGTTTTTATGGTGATTATTTCTTTTTCCTTCTTCCAGGACGGACACGCTCTGGAGTACGCAGCATGGTCTCCTTCACCGTTAACGCAGCGTAGAGCTGCGTCACATTCCTCAGAATGGTGGTCTTTTGATGCACATTTCGCGCAAGTTTTGCGGCCGCGGAAACTCTGTGAGCCGTGGCCAAACCTCTGACAGTTAAAGCATCTTCGGGGGTTAGGGATATAGTGCCTAACATTTACTTTGAGGTATCCAACGTCGATGGTTTCTGGCAATGTGCATGTGTTGAAAGTCAGGACCAGGTGTTTGGTATCTATATCTTTGTTGTCCTGGCGGATTTTGATTCGGTACACATCAATGACGTTTTGATCGGAAAGGCCTTCCAGCATTTCTTTCTCTGTGAGATGTAGAAAATCATTTTCTGAGATGACGCCACGGACAGTGTTGAGGGATCGGTGTGCTGTGATGGAGACAGGTGTCTCCCCCATACACACTATGTTTGAGAGTTTGTAAGTTTGAACATTATCTCGGAGTTCCAGCAATAGATTGCCGCTGGCCATTTTTTATACTTTGTAGCCGGGGCCCAAAGCCTTTGTTAAGCATTTCGATACGATGAAGAGGGATAGAATTCTGGCCTGTTTATCTTGCACTTCACTGTGGACGACATGGAATTTGGCGAATGTTGGTTTCTTTTTGAAAAAAAAAAGTACTCTGCTTCGTTCCGCACTTTTTTAACAGAGCGATCAGGTTTGGAAAGGGGGGGAGCCATAAAAATTGATGTTTTTCGGTCATGGTGCCAGCCACCCACCATGGAGCCCAACAAGGGGACGGGACAGGAACTTGAAAGCAAGTCCAGCCCACGCCAGCTATACACCTTAACTATAACCTAATATGACTCAACTCAGGGTAGTTGGTCACACACGGTTAACCCTCGCCGCCAGGAAAAAGAGGAGAAAAACGTAGAAAAGAGGAGGAGACAGGAGAGTTGTAAGAAAGAGATAGGAAAGTGAAAGATAGAGGGGAGGATAGGAAAAGGCGACTGCCGATTTCCCCCGGTCGGGTCAGGCCCGAGGTGCCGTCTACAGGAAGCTGGGGCCAAAGTGGTGTGTTGCCTCCGCCGAGGGGCCTTAAGGGTCCAAACGCTCGGGATCGGCTCAACTACCAGGATCCCCTTTTCCCCGGACACGGCGATGCCACACACGGCTAAGCGCGGATGCTCGGGTCCGTGGTGACGCATTGTTCACCATCATCCCCCTGCGAGGATGTCCCTGCGGATGCTCGGGTTAACGCCGTGGTGTCGCCACTCACCAACGTCTGCATTCTGCAGACGCCTCCCTGCGGGGATGTACACATAGAATAATAAATATTTTACAGCGCACGTATTGGATGCACTACCCTGCTTCAAACGCGCATTTCTAGTAAAGCTGGAAGAAAATGAGAAATTTCTAAATCATTTGTTTTTCTTCGCAAAATGCAAGATATATAAGAAAAGAAAAAAAGCAAGCAAGGGCTGGGGTATGAATGGAAAACGTTTCTTACCCGGTATGACAGAGCTGGCAGAGCAAAATGCACTGTTATGCAACGGGCCTGGAACTATAGGGGACGCCCTGAGAGCATTTGCAAGCGTTGCATACAGCAGATAGACTGCTTGATAAGCCCCTTATCTATCTTCCATGTCAGTGACTGATAGCCGGTTAAGGTTCTCAGCCGCGGTTTATGCGCCGGCATTAGCAACGCTACTAGAATGAAATGGAATTGCGTTGAAAGCGAAAAACGGCCGATTTCGCAGTGCATAAAACAGTGTTATTATCTCACACACAGGTTTTTGTTGAAAATAATTTTTTCTCAGAAGTTCACAGAATGCACTCATGTGCACTTCTCAGAGCACTCAGAAAGGACCCTTCATGTAAAGCCCTCACCCGAGGGCCCTTGAGGTATTTGTAATAGATTGTCACCCAGACTTCGCGCACTTTTACGTGGGAAGCTCCCAGACACCCTTAGAGCGTGTGGGGGTAGCGGTCTCGGACTCGAAGGAGATGCCCTCGACTCAGCGTGGCAAACTCAGCGGAAACCAGCTACCAAGTGACAAGAGGTTTTTGGGCGTTCGGTGCCCAGCTTTCGCCAGTCGCAAGCCAGAGAATGGGTCGGAGCCAAAGGTTTACAAAACAAAACAAAGTTTATACAGCAATTGAGACGATACAGAGGGTTTCACAATCACTAGTACAAGCACATACAAAGTGATTAACAAACGATGCAACACGTGCAAAGTTAAATTAGAGAGAGAATACAATACAGAGGCAATATTGCACCTAAAGTGCACTAACACAAGAGAGAGAGGTAAACAAACAAAACACAATTTGTTCACCGGGCACTGCGGCAGTCCGACGACCAGAGTTCAATGACGATGCCGTCCCGCAGACTGGCGACCGTTGCCTCGTTGGTCCGACGCTGGCCGAGTGGTGTTTCCCCGGGAGTCGAACGGGCGTGCTTCGATGAAGCTTAAACGGCGGTCCGGACTGACTGATAGCGGTCAGCATCCTTCTTTTATAGGCTCCCTTTCACGTCTGTTTGTTCAACGCGCCAGAGTAGGCGCGCACATACACGCAGCATTTGCAGTGCTGTCTCCCTTCTCTCTTCTCACTGGCCGCGCGTCCCCATTGGTCAGAGTCAGGAGCCGTTTCGCGAAGGTTCCAGCGTGTTCTAGCATGGCGCCGTCGTGGCGGAATCGCCGACGTCCGAGTGCAGAGGAGGGGGACGTGACTTAGTGCACGCAAGGCTACGCCCTTTTCCTCCGGTCAGCAGAAGAACCGACTCGCATGTTCGAGAATCTTCGGCGTGGATGACACATTCCTTCGGCGCACTCCGTGGCGATGGAGAGAGAGGCACGCGCTCGGCGGGGGCTTTCCCTCTCCCCCGTTGGGCTCGCGCCGGCGAGACGCCGTGCGCGCGGCGGTTTTTTCTTTGTTTGTTTCTAAAATGCGCTGAATTTTGTGACATAGATTAAAAAATAAATAAATATCGAAAGTTATGCCCACCTAATATAGAACAGCAAGTCGCTCGATGCAAATTGGCGTCGCTTTCAGGTTTGAAATAGCGGAAGCGATCCGGAGACATTAAGGACGGACATGATGGACAACGTGATCGACAACAGATAACGTTATGAGCAATGCCTTATAAAGATTTAAACGACTTTCAGAAAACATGGCACTACCTTTGTCTACAAGCACCTTCTACTCTAAATGAATCTTGCACGACTTCTGCTTTCTCGTGAAGCTGAATAATTGTTTCAGACACTTCACGTTAGTGACAAAAAGTGGAGCACTGGTCAGAAAATAAAATGAAGACTTGGAGAATTGTAGCAAAATCCTACAAAAGACCTGTTTGCTATACCAGAACATGTCCGAGTAACAAAGATCCAGAAATTAGGGTTTGCTGGGTACCGATATCAAGCTAAAAGAGTACACAAACCGGAAAAGAGAATGGTTCCGTCCTCCAGATTTGTATTATATTTCCTAAAGTTAGCTCAAGTACCTACTTTGTAGATGTTCTTCGTGTAATTACACTAGCGACTTGTCTAGCCTTCTGGAAGAACAATAATGAATTGACACAAACCACAGCTCGGAATATAGGTGCACTAAAAATTCAATTTAATGACGTGATAAGCAGCCGCAAATAATTTCGCCAAATTGGAAATTTCAAGAAATTGAGGAAGGCTTTTTTTCATGAATTCAAACTATAAATTGTAACGTAGCGGCACCTAAAACTAACCGCGACATACCGTTTGCCAAGAACCCGCTCCAGTGTGTTTTCATAAATCGCTGGTGCATGAAAGCGTCATGGAGTCAAACGGACTCGAAGCCAAGTTGGGAAGCGCTGCCGACTGCCCAGTCCTTTGTTCCGTGCAGCGGTGTAGCTCGCAACCCCGTGCAAATAAAAGCAGTGCCGTGACTTTGGCGTCGAGATGTTGCCATTGGCACGCTGCCAACAAGCTGTGACACATCGCGGGGAAAATATGCGAGAAATAACCATTTTTACTCCATTATTTACAGATAAACTTCGTTAAATCGAGTTTAGTGGTCTTTTGTTTCGTTATTTCGGCTTACTGAGAGCATTACACTGAAACCAAGGTGCATTTGCTGGAGATTAAAAATTTATTAGTTAGATCGGAATCTTCGCAAAACTGGATTTCGTTAATACGAGTTTTAACTGTATATAAATTGGCAGCCCTCTTCCGAGCACAGTGGAAAAAACGAATGATAAAGAAATAACTTAACCTTGTATAAATAACCGTAAGCATGTAAAATCATGGAAGGCGTTGGAATGTGCGCGAACATTGCAGGCGATGGAATCAGAACTCCAACGTGACCATTTCAGTAGTTTTAGCCACCTGCAGATTCTTCAAGCCCCTAAGCAGACTAAGTGAACGTCAAGGTTTTTTTTTTCTTTGTATGCAAGCATTTCAACCCAAGAAAGCGGAGCATGAGCTTGCCAGAAAAGTTGTACCCAATGAAGTCCCAGCGGCTACCCGGCGGGCTGAGGGACGTAGTCTAAGACTACCGTATACGTCGCGGATACTGAAATCTCAAGGACCCCGCGATGATAGGATATGAAATACGCCTCCTCAACCTGTAGCAGTGTAAACACAACTTCAAGACACCACTAATGCCCAAGTAAATGTGCGGGAGACTACTGGTACATCACAAAGGAGGCTCGAGCATGCAGTAATGTGCACGCAATAATGCAGCAGAAAGCATCGGCAAATTATATTAGTGCCAATGCTATATATACATAACGGAGTCGAACCTCATCAAGAATCTAGTGGCGTTCCTGATCTTGAAAGTGCAGAAATAAAATAATTATTGCCGCGACCGGGTTTCGAACCCGCGGCGGCACAAACGATTCAGATTGGTGTTCCACTGCACGAGTGCACCATATTTCCGCTGCAGCCGGCCACCTTCCGGGTCAAGCTGCAACACACACGGTGCTGCGCATTGCGCGTTCACCAGCTTCCACCAGATTCACCAGCGAACAGGTCGGACCAGTAAAACCTCGATTAGAGCCTAACCTGTGTCTAGTATTGTCGCCGGACGTCCCGACGGCAGAGTAAATCAATACCACCAGGCAATCAGTCTAAACACACGTTTTCGCAAGTGAAGTCGTGCTGAAGTAAGACCTTCCTGTTAGCAGCTTGCAATGTGTGAATGTTTTCTCTTGCGTGACTTTCATAGCTGTGCAGCCGTTTTATTCCGTGATCAATCTATTTTTTCAACAAACAGCCCAGCGAAAGGATTTTTTATAAATTTTATTCAATTCATGTTGCCGTCTCCTAAAAAATAAAGGCAGTGTGCATGCTCGTACAAAGAGGAGACACTTGTCCAACCAAAATAGTGCGCTTTCTTGCAAGTCAGGTATGAGAGAAAAAACGAGGAATACGACACACGCATATTTTTAAATGACGCCCGTCACTTCAAAATCACTGCGTAGAAAGCACTCACGAAGGTAATCAAACGAAATGCAATACAACAGAAGATAAAAAGCTAAGATATGTTACAAAACTCGTGCTAAGTGGTTCATAAAAGCTATAAAAGTTTTGAGTAAAAAAATTTCCAAGGCAGATTATTTTAGTAGGTCGAGCTTCGAGTGAAAAACGAAGCAAAAGAACGTTTAGCTAGCAGTGCTGCAGTCCAATTTTTTGTTTTGGTTGTGAAGGGATCCTTGGATTTTTGTAAGGACGCAACTGCACAGTAATATAGGTCGTCATCAAGCTTCGGAATAATGGAAATGAAGGTGCACTGCAAAGAATTAAATGATATACATCCGTGAGGCACAGTCTAAGCGATAAGCGAGCTGGTACTATTGCCAAATTGCTGTAGTGACACCCACATTTTACGTTCTCTGAACTGCATCACAAAGCGGCCCGCGTGTCTTTCGACGTCCTCATATGCGGCGTTCCTGTCGTACGTTCAAGATAAAAATGTTTCTCTCTTCAAGTTTCGCTTTTCCTCAGAGGATTTTCACGCCGCTTCACGAGCCTAAACGAAACGTCTAATGTCACGACCTATTTCCAAGGTCTGGGTACAGCGCAATAAGGTTACTGCAGTTTGTCAAAAACTTTGAAAAAGTTGTTCCAGGCTGACAATAAACGGTAAGTTATAGGCACCGGATGCCATACTTGATTAGTTCAATATCTATTTTTCTTGCTTGGCCGCTCCTTTTGCCATGTTCCGCCATCAAGGACGCAAATGGGACGCGTTACGAGGCAAGATGGCTCATGGCATTCTTTTTTTTTTGGAGCAGTTTTTTTTAGCAAGTCATTAGGCGAATCAGTGGAGGAACCATTACCTGCTAATAGCGTTGAGCGCTGCCTGAAGTTCATGGGCTGTGAAGAGTCTGCTTCCCTTCGAAGGCATGGAGTCTTCCCTGAGATGTAATCGTGAAGGGCTTGTGGAGCACACTGGTTTTGAGGCAGCGATGGTTCGCTGGTGCTTTCAGAGAGGGCTTCTGGAAAAAAAAAGAAGATTCTTGGCAACATATACGGAGAAGCACAAAAAAAAGAACCCAATTCTTGACCGATACCCCTGTGTGGGCATGCTCCATTGTATGAAGATAACAACAACTACCACAATAATGCTTAGAAAGCGTAACTCAACCACTATGAGAAACGAACAGCTGAAAGAATAAAAATAGAAAGTATTTTGAATACAACACGGCACTTTGCCTTTGAGCGTTTGCATTTGTTACTAAGTTTGCGAGTGCTACTCAACCGTTAACGGTGCACCTCGGGGCCGCGATACCTCTCTAAAATGCATTCCTTTTTGACGAGACTGTCTAGTAAAGAAGCATTTGTATTACCAAGTGCCCTCACAGAAATTTTTTTTACGATATACCATAAAAGTAGTTTTCACAAAAACAGCAACCAACAGCCGTGGACGGTTCACGAAATCACACCCAGCGTAGTTAATTTTTATCTAGGGAAAGCTATTAAATTTTTGCAGGAATCAGCTTAATTTCCACTCAGTCACACCTGTCGTCCCTGTGTATCTAGGCAGTCCCACAACGGGTTCGGTGGTCTGATGTCTACGATTTCAGGCACAGAGAAGAATTTTAATGCCTTCGTGAATACTGCGGAATATTCTGGTGAACCTCTGAGGGCTGCGAACTGAGCATATTTATGAACGAGCGACGTAGGAGAGAGTTACTTATTTCGCATCTGCCATTCTAGTCAGTGAAGTTTATTTCAGATGTGTATGGAAGACACGCGATAGGGGGTGAAGGCCATACTTAGGATACATTTGGTACTATAGTCCACTGTAGCTTTTCCTGCCGCTTTTAGAAAAGCTGGTATTGCATCGCAACAGCTGTTACTGAAGTATTTACCTTGACAGCAACGTTCGAACAAAAGGCGAGAGCGCTTATTAGAGATGTGAGGAGACTGTGCGCACCTAGACTCAAAAGTGCTACCGCAGCAAGAGCCGGCTGCCTAATTGCTCAAGACGGCAATCCCCAGTAGACTTTCGCCAATGCCTGGAAATGATCATTAGGAGGTTAAAAATTCAGAGCGGCACTTTGTTGACCTAAAGTGCGGTGAGGCGAAAGCCTTAAGCGCACTGTTGCTGCTTGTGTCACTGATGTGTAGTTAAGATGGTAAGTACACAATTGTTTGTGAATATTAAAGCCTGAAGACACTAGAGGACGTTTGGGAGGCATCAGTCTGATTCGACGCCTTGCTGCAAACGCTCTCCTGCGTTCAAGATAAACAGAGCTACATATGCGTTGGCAGGAATTAGCGTAGCCATTAGCACTCGAGGCTGCGCAACGGAAAGATGGTAGTTCGAAACCCATCTTGCACAAAGATTTTCTTTCTGGTCTGACTAGGAAAAGCGTGACACCTCTGCTGACAATCTTCTGTCGACAACGATGAGGCATCAAAGGCTTTCGCCTTAATATTTATGCGGGCACTCGCCGTTTTACAAAAGCTTGAGATTACTACCCGAGAACATGAAATGTTTCGTGTCCAGGTTGTTTCACGCTCTGCATGGCGCCACTGTGCACTGGAATCGTCATATAAACCACGGAGCCATATATCACTGCCGATACAAAAACCGCCCATTTTGGAAGCAGTGCCAAGCACTTAGCGTGTAATCTCCCTAATTCAAAGATGCGCGAATCTGTCCATTGCAGTATATCTAGAAGGCGTGCCTAAATTGTGCAGTTTTTGCTAGCGCTCGATATGCCCAGAAAAAGGGCGCTGAAGGGTTATCAGCAATAATTGGTAAAATATTAACTGATGGAAAGTATGTTTACATTCAAACAAACATTCCCTCCTCCTACAGTGCATTAGTGGCTTATAAAATTCAACCATGCAGTGTAATAAAGAAGGTTAAATGCACCGATGCAGGCTTCGCATGTGCGTGCAAGGGTGGACAAAAATATCGCTCGCATTTTATTGTTTGAACAAAGACTTTGGAAGATATGGGAAATAATTGTGCGCACAAGCAATCCAGGCCTGCGTGATAGGAATGCTCAAGCTTGGCGACCGAGTGTTTTGGGCCTAGTGTTGAAATCAGCAGTCGCAGATCTGAATGAGCTTTCACGGTAGTGTGAGAATTTTCTTGAGAATCCTAAACGCAGAGCAGGGTATTCAACAAATTAAACAGAACAATAAAATCAACAAACGGAAACAATTAATGTTGGCCTCTGTCAGTAGATAAGTTGCTACTTTTGACAAGGCAGCGTATTTTAGTGAAAACGGGCTTTCAATCTGCTAGACAAGATGGGAAATTAGCTCACAGGTATCTTCACCACTGGGACTTTTCCCGAGCTAACAGCGTTCACCTGCGACAAAATTCTCGCATCGATTTCTGAATCTATACTTCGCCACATTTTGCTTTAAAAGAGTGATCATGATGATGTCATTTTCAAGTCTCAGAGCTGAATCATGTGCATCAAAAAAGAAAAAGTATTAAATCTTCTTACTGCACGATATAAGGTGACTAACTTCCGTGCAGATATCCACGAAGCCAAAAATATTCATAAAACAAACGATCATCTTAATTCATTATATTGCAACGGATATTCACAGAAGACGATGAGAAGGAAGTGCCTGACTGGTGTGCGCGCGCTAGTGTTCGGTGTCTCCTGTGTTGTTCGCTCTGCGCTCCGGTCGCCCTTGCTTGTGACTAACCTTTCGGGCAACGTAACATCTTTGGTGGAGCGTGTCAGGTATCGTCCCCAGTACCACGGAGCTCCGAAGCGGTCGTCAAACCGGCGCTACTACCATCATGGCCCCACCCAGCGAGTCGCCGACCACTTCTGCTGCTCCTTTCGTGGTCATGGCTTCGTCCCGTGACCCCGGTACTTTTTCGGGAAACGACGGCACCGATGTCGATGACTGGTTAAGCCTTTACGAAAGAGTAAGCGCACATAACCGGTGGGATCAAACGTTAATGCTTGCTAACGTCATTTTCTATCTGAATGGAACGGCGAGGGTGTGGTTTGAAACCAACGAAGAAGAACTTACCAGTTGGGATATATTCAAAGAGAAATTGCGAGCACTCTTCGGAAGACCTGACGATAGGCAGACCACTGCGAAAAAACAGCTTGCTTCTCGTGCGCAGTCGTCGACGGAAAGTTACGTGGCCTATATACAGGACGTATTGGCACTTTGCCACAAAGTCGATGCCACCATGACCGAGTCCGACAAGGTGGGCCACGTGCTGAAAGGCATTGCTGACGATGCCTTTCATCTGCTCGTATGCAAAGACTGCACAACTGTTGACAGCATTATCAAGGAGTGCCGTCGATTCGAACAAGTCAAAAGCCGTCGCATTTCTCAACAGTTTTCCCGACTTCCAAACACAGCCGCTACATCTTCTTGCCAGGACCAACGCCTTCAAACTCAAGTGCCCTCAGAGTCTCCTCCTGTCACCGACACAGTGACAAGAATTGTTCGCCGTGAACTCGAAGCCTTAGCCCCTGTGGTAACATCATCGACCACACCTAATGACCCACTGCCTTCCATGTCGCTTATTCAGGCTGTCGTGCGGCAAGAACTCGCCCACCTCAACCTCCCTCCGGCTTTGTGCGCCATCGGAAACTCGTCCCCACAGCAACCACCTTCAGTCCCTTTCCGTCCCAGCTATTATTCACCACGGCGTTACCGCGATCCGAATGAGTGGCGCACGCCAGACGACCGCCCAATCTGTTTTCAATGCTCTCGGGTCGGCCACATTGCCCGCCACTGCCGCAGCCCCTGGACGTCACCCCCGCGAGACGCCTCCTACTACCGTTCAAACTACACTCGCCGCTTTTCACCCCGCCGCCCATCCGAGACGTCTGAGGCCGCCGATCAACCTCCACGACAGTCCTCCCGTTCGCCTTCGCCGCTAGCCCGCCGCTCACGCTCACCGCAGTCGCCTCGTGTTTCGACTGCTGCGTCCTACCGCCCCTCTCATCGGGAAAACTAAGTGATGCAGCTCCCGGAGGTGACGCTGCATCAACGACCCGGACGTCAAACCCTCTACTGACGACTCGACCCAATCTGCTAGACGTTATAGTTGACGGTGTTCCTGTGCGCGCCCTTATTGACACCGGTGCCCATATTTCCGTGATGAGTGCTGACCTCCGCCGTCTCCTACGCAAAGTCCTTACGCCTGCAACGTCCCGTGTGCGCGTCGCGGATGGTGCCATGCCTGCTGTCGAGGGACTGTGCACCGCTCGCGTGACCATCGGAGACCACAGTACGCCGGTTCAGTTCACCGTCCTTACCACATGCGCCCATGACCTCATTCTCGGTTTAGACTTTTTGTCGGATCATTCTGCCCTGATTGACTGCTCGCAGGGTGTCCTTCACCTTGAGCTTCCCCAACTCGATCCTGACCCCATCGACTCGTCGCTCCGGTTGACCTGCCCCGACTATGCCCACCTGCCCCCTCAAGCCTTATCTTTCGTTTCCCTCACACCTTCTCGCCCTGTTCCCGATGGTGACTACATCGTTGCGCCAGTTCTTGACCTCGCACTGACCCGCAGTGTTGTCCTGCCCCATACCATCGCCACCGTCACAGCCAACAACCTGTCTCTACCTTTCTTGAACTTCGGCTTCTCCTCACAGCTGCTTCCAGCCGGCATGTGCGTCGCTACGTTGTCCCCACTCGCCCAGTGCCCTGTGGCTCCATTAGATGCCTCTCCTAATCGCGACCCCCCAGACCCACCGCGGTCCACTCCGCTGACCTCGGACGCATTCACGACCATGATGCCCGCCGATCTCCGCCCCGACCAAACTTCTCAGCTTCGTGACCTTCTCCAGTCGTTCTCCGACATTTTTGACCTCTACAACACCTCACTGGGCAAACTCTCGCTGTGACGCACCGCATTGACACCGGCGATGCCCCTCCATTCGCCGCAGGCCCTACCGTGTCTCCCACGCTGAGCGCAAGGTCATAAACAACGAGGTCACAAAAATGCTTGCCAAGCACATAATCGAACCATCCCACAGTCCCTGGGCCTCTCCAGTGGTACTAGTGAAGAAAAAGGACGGCTCCTGGCGGTTTTGCATTGATTATCGACACCTCAATAAGATAACTAAAAAAGACGTCTATCCTCTACCGCGTATTGACGACGCCCTTGACTGCCTACACGGAGCCAAATTCTTCTCCTCCATAGATCTTCGTTCCGGCTACTGGCAAATTGCCGTCGATGAGAAGGACCGTGAGAAAACCGCTTTTGTGACCCCTGATGGCCTATATCAGTTCAAAGTAATGCCTTTTGGCCTATGCAACGCGCCAGCCACATTTGAGCGCATGATGGACGCCCTTTTGCAAGGGATTTAAGTGGACCACGTGCCTGTGTTATCTGGACGACGTCGTATTTTCGCCTACATTTTCATCCCACCTCGAAGACCTTTCCCAGATTCTTTCCCTCTTTCGTCGTGCCGGCCTACAGCTTAACTCCTCGAAGTGCCGTTTCGCGAGACGTCAGATCACTATTTTGGGCCATATCGTTGATTTCCAGGGGGTTCACCCTGATCCCGATAAGATCCGGGCCGTGAAAGACTTTCCCCTTCCCCGATCTTGCCACGACGTCCGAAGCTTCTTGGGGCTCTGCTCGTACTTCCGTCGATTCATTCAGGGCTTCGCCGACCTCGCCCGTCCCCTCACCGACCTATTGAAGAAAGACGCCACCTTCGTCTGGGGACCTGACCAGGAACGAGCCTTCTCCACTTTGATCGCCAAGCTGACAACCACACCAGTTTTGGCGCACTTTGATGTTGCGGCCCCCACCGAAGTCCGTACTGACGCCAGTGGCTACGGCATCGGCGCTGTGCTGTCTCAGCGACAATCCGGTCTGGACCGTGCCATCGCCTATGCCAGCCGCCTTCTTTCTGCGCCCGAGCGCAATTACTCCATAACAGAACGTGAGTGCTTAGCCCTTGTCTGGGCAGTTGGCAAATTCCGTCCTTATTTATACGGCCGCCCTTTTACGGTTAAAACCGACCACCATGCGCTATGTTGGCTCTCCTCTCTGAAGGACCCTCAGGGCGGCTTGGGAGATGGGCATTGCGTCTGCAAGAGTATGATTACACCGTGACTTACAAGTCTGGCAGGTTACACCAAGATGCCGACTGCCTCTCCCGCTACCCCAAAGGCCAGTGTGACTTGTTTGGCCCTGCCACCGAAGCCGACCTGTTTTCTATCTCTGTCCT
Source organism: Amblyomma mixtum (assembly GCF_055824585.1). Classification (NCBI taxonomy): domain Eukaryota; kingdom Metazoa; phylum Arthropoda; class Arachnida; order Ixodida; family Ixodidae; genus Amblyomma; species Amblyomma mixtum. Next base: position 43,621,218 of record NC_143020.1, on the reverse strand, counting down.
TGCCAACATGGGAGAAGAAGAGCGCCGCGATGACGATTTGCCCTCAATTATCGACCGCCTCAATTCCACACGGTCTGATCCCTCGATGCGGCGCTTTGTGCTCTCTGACGGAATCTTGTATCGCCGCAGCCTCAATCCGGATGGCCCCAACCTTCTATTAGTTGTCCCCAAGCACCTTCGTCCTGCTATCCTTCATGAACTCCATGATCTCCCTACTGCTGGCCACTTGGATGTATCGCGTACATACGACCGTGCGCGACGTCGCTTCTTTTGGCCCGGCCTGTTCCGCTCCGTACGCCGCTATGTTGCAGCCTGTGATGAGTGCCAGCGCCGGAAACGCCCTGCTACTCTCCCAGCTGGCACACTTCAACCTATTGACGTGCCCCCAGAACCTTTCCATCGCGTCGGCTTGGATCTTCTGGGTCCGTTTCCAGAGTCCACCTCCGGCAACAGATGGGTTGCAGTTGCCACGGACTACGCCACCCGTTATGCGATCACGCGGGCACTGCCAACCAGTACAGCTACAGATGTTGCGGACTTTTTGCTATACGACCTCATATTGCACCATGGTGCTCCCCGCCAACTTCTTACAGACCGCGGCCGCTGCTTTCTGTCCAAGGTTGTCTACGACATTCTTCGGTCCTGCTCTACTAAGCACAAGCTCACCACCGCCTATCACCCGCAGACAAACGGACTTACGGAGCGTCTCAACCGCACTCTGACCGATATGCTCGCTATGTACGTTTCCCCCGATCACCGCGACTGGGACCTCGCTCTCCCGTATGTTACCTTCGCATACAACTCCTCCCGCCATGATACTGCCGGTCACTCCCCTTTTTACCTTTTATACGGCCGCGAGCCACAATTGCCTTTGGACACGCTACTGCCTACTCCTGCTGCTCCGTCCTCTGAATACGCCCAAGACGCCATTGCCCGTGCTGACTACGCCCGTCAACTTGCACGCTCCCGACTTCTCGCCTCGCAGGCCTCCCAGCAGGAGTTCTACAACCGCCGTCACCGCACAGTCTCTTTCTCTCCTGGCTCCCTCGTCTTGCTTTGGTCCCCATCTCGCCGCGTCGGCCTCTCCGAAAAACTTCTGTCCCGTTATGTTGGCCCGTACCGCGTCCTGCGCCAGGTAACCGCTGTCACTTACGAGATCGCTCCGGCCTTCCAGCACGCTTCCTCCCGCCACCTTCAACGTGATATCGTCCACGTCTCTCGCCTGAAACCCTACCTCTCGCCATGCCCCTCAACATCATCCAGTACACCGTGACGGTGTTTTTCCGGACGGGGGGCCATGCAACGGATATTCACAGAAGACGATGAGAAGGAAGTGCCTGACTGGTGTGCGCGCGCTAGTGTTCGGTGTCTCCTGTGTTGTTCGCTCTGCGCTCCGGTCGCCCTTGCTTGTGACTAACCTTTCGGGCAACGGAACAATATCATAAGTTCAGTGTCTTGGAGCAGTCTTCAGCGTTAGATTTAAAGCGCATGTTTTCCTTATACTTCGTGCCTTTGAGTATCCTTAATGTTTAAGTGGTTCTCCCATATTAAACGAAACATATCTTCACTCTAGCTACAATTTCACACGAACATCGACATTTTTTTTTTAATTTAGACACGATTAACATAAAAAACTATGATAGAGGCCGAGATAAATGAGAATTTTTTACTTTCGTCGTTTGCAAATTCAAACATGAGCACATAATCGACAATATATTTTCATTTCCACATTCAGCGCGTCTGCTAGTAAATTATTTTCGATTGGGTCTGCAGGCGTAATGTAAGTATCTGGTTCGACAAAACTGTCTGGTTCTTGCAGACGGGCGTACATGAATAAGCAACTTTCACTTGAATTTTTTTGAATTTGAAGCCACTTCCCAAAACTGGTGGCCAAACGAATTCTGCGACTGCATTCAAGAGCACATAGACCGCACTAAGCAAAATTTTAGTTAAACAAAAAAACAACGCCTTACCGCCATGTAGGTCTCATTCGTAGTCGGGCAGCTAGTCTTCATGAGCGGCCGCTTCTGGTAAAACGTCTCCGTACCGCTGCCGGTGAAGCATGAAGTCATAAATGCGGCTGTAAAGCGGGCGTCCGGCGCGGAACGCATCATCTAGGTCTTTGTAAATTCCTTCGAGAAGCCTGAAAGAGGTGCCGAATAGAGTAGCGCTCAAAGCGTCACTGAACTTACGCTCAGCGCTGGCGCCTACCGTTCGGACAGCCAGAAGCGGTAGTCCAGACCACAGGGTGATGCACACTACCCCTTGCTCGGGGTTCCAAGATTCTTCGTCTCCGGTAAAGATGCACGCATAGTACACACCAAATAGAAGATGCGTCCTCATCGTCGGGGGGAGACCAGGAGGGCGCAGGGAGATGGACAGATGCTCCAAGAATGTTGGGCAGTGAAAAGACACGTCAGCGCAGTTCCTCAGCAAATACAGCTTCCAAGCATGTAGTATATTTAGTCGCATCGCATAAGAGTACAGGCCGGCAATTCGGAGCAGCCGCGCTTCCGTAGAAACGACACCCAGAAGGGCATTGCGTATTTTTTGCATGGCGACATCGGGGCGCTCTATGATCATGCTTGAAGCCTCCAGTACATACAGTTGTCGGCAAATGTGCAGCTGCTTCGGATCCATTCGACTGATATGTGCACACAGTACGGCCACATCTTCGGCTGCCATGGCAGTGGACTGGATGAGGCGCCACAGCACTTCTGAACCGGCGTCGGTGCATGCAAATTTGTCGACGTGAGCCTAGAAGTTGACTTCACTGGAAGGAGGGAATAATTCGCACTAGGTCAATTGAAAAGCGGGGAAACACGGCTGAAACGCGCAGAACATTATTGGGCACCATTTGGATGCACAAGCCACACGCCTTAAAATGCGCATCACTGAGGCGTGTAGAGTAAAGAAGAATCTGCTTTTCTTAAGCGCATAACGATCGAGACCACCCCCGCAAGATAAGGCAAGTCTTCCTGTTGTTACTCTGAGCGGTTTTTTTAAGCACAAAATGATTAAACGAAAACACATTGCGCAGTTGACAATGAATGTGTAGCAAAAAAAAACGAATATAGGGTTTAAGTTTGAAACGTAAGCAGCCGATGATTTGAGATCACCGAGCAAACACCTTATTTTTTAACGCTATTGTGCACGTGCAGTTAAGCCGAAGCTAACGTCTCGAAAAAGATAGCAAACATCAGCTTATCTCTCTCGTACCTTTTAAAATCCCGCGGCTGTGCATGCGATGCTGTAATCAAGTCTCCCGCATGAGGGCGCCGCAGCTTTTATGTAGAAAATCGCCCATATGCATCTGCCCAAGTTACGAGCAACAGCAAAAAAGGAAGCGTGCGAATAGCACTCACTAAGACTTCAATGTAGCCCTTTATGGCAGATTTTCTTGACAACGGAAACGGCTGTTGTGACGCATGAAACACCCTTTTTGTATAATTTTCCTGTCATTTACTTTCAAGCTTGGAGGTTCTGGAATAATTTTCCCTTATTGTGATAAAAATTAGCGTTCCATCAAAACCTTTATAGGTAACGATCACCGAGTACAGCGCTGTTACAAAGATAATTTTAGCAAACAGTGGTCGCTGCCTGAATTTCGCGAATCGTTAGCCATCTCCTTATCGAATGTGGTATCGCCGCAACAATTACTAGACGTAAGCTGACAGCAACATTGATGCAAGAAAAAACATTTTAAACATATGCATTCTGCTGCTCTGATATCCACTCTTACTTCTGAACGCCTATGCGCCAACATGAGGGTGCCAAGAAGTGCATTAGCACACAGGAATGTGTAGAGAAAATTTACTGGCGAAAAAATGTTCCCATGAAGAGAAGCATCACTACCATCAAATGGTTCTTAATTGGCACTGGACGACAGGACCGACACAAAAAAGAACGCGTAACACAGCCGCTTGGTAGCAACTGATTGTTCATTCAGATAATCGATCTCTAAAAGCTTTCCTTTGCAGCAAAACAGCAAATAAACATAAAAGAAGAAAAGAATGCCACTCATCATACAGAACTCTGAAAACATGCAGATCATAGCGTTTGTGTTGCTTGTTCTCCCTTTCGTCTGCCCCATCTTCCCGCACTGTCTAACGATGAATCAGTGCCAACTTGTCCAAAGCGCAACGATGAATCAGTACGAAGTTGTCCAAATCGCAGCCATCTAATTGTCCCAGATGAGAAGCTGTTAGCACTAGGTACTACAACTTGTAGGGTCTGCTCGCGGGCAAGTCAAATCTCGCGCCGCTCACCGCGGGTAGCCTCGGACCCCTTCTTCCCGAGTGGGGGGGGCGGTGGGAGCGAGGCTGGGAGAAAGCCTTTATAAGGCGAGACCGGAGAGGCTCGCGGCCTCTCGCTCTCGGACCAGCCCTGCGTAAGGACCACCTGACCCAGCTGCCACGACGACGACCGGCCCCCCTGATGTGAGGATAAACCCTTTGTACAAAGTCCTGCCTCGAGTGACTGCCTGTGCGTCCCCGCGCAGAGGAATCGCGCACAAATAATGGCGCCCAGCGTGCGGCTTTAATTAACACCTTGTGGACGATTTCTCTGCCGATTTTGGGATGTGCAGCCAGACTCGTGGCAGGCCTTCTTTGTTCGGGGCCACGCCGGACCGATAGGGTAAAGGAGCGGGTCAGGCGGAATGTTCGCGGGGTAGCGACTTGTGTAGTGTTGTAAATTTGTTAGGGGTTTTGTGTTATTTATGTAGTTTTCGGGCGTTTTCTGTTGTGTATTTCCGCGTGTTTGTAATAGATTGTTGTGTATGTGAATGTTCTTGTTGCCATGAGCAGTTAGCCAGTGCGGCCGGACAGTTGGCGCGAACTATGCCTCCCAGAAAGGATGTTTCAGCTACGGCTTTGGATGGCGGGGCAGCCGGTAGTGAGACGGCCGACGCGGCGGCCGTAATAGAGCAGGTGACTGAGATGTTTGCCGCATTAGCCCGTCAGCTCGGTTCGGTGGCTGGCGCCAACCAGGCCGCAGCATCGGTAGCATCGGCGACAGCATCGCGCCCGAGGATAAATATGGAGGTCCCCTCCTTTTCCGGGTACACGGACGCGAAATCAGTCCACGAGTTTCTACAACAACTCGAGGACTACAAGACGGCTCTGGGCGCCCCAGATGACGTAATGCTAGGGCAGGTCCTGCCTGTAGCACTCGTCGAGAGCGCGGCGCGATGGAGGCGCTGCCAGCCGACTTTCCAGTCGATGGCGGACTTCAAAGACCGTTTCCGCGCCGAGTTCTTGCCGCCTGATTATGAGCGCCGGATGCTGGAGGAGCTCGCGTTGCGCACCCAACACCCACAGGAAAGCCTCCTCGAGTACGTACGCGCAATGCAAGAGCTGTACAAGAGGGCGGACCCGACGGCAACCGACCGAGATCAGGTTGCGCGTGTGATCAGGCAGTGCCATCCACGCTTCAAGCCGTATCTGCGGGGCCGCAGTTTTACAAACCTCGAGGCCCTAGCGCAGGAGGCCAAGACCGTGCAGGCGGATTTACACGCCGAACTGCGCTACCAGCCGCCCCCCAGGCCGGCCGAATCGCTGGAACCGGGATGCGCATGGGATGGAGGCCGAGAATGCGCGATGAGGGCTCGGCGCGCCGAGGTAATGGCCGTGGAAAGGCAGGCGGAACCCCCTGTTGTCCCTCGCGCGCTTGACCCGTACGCATTCGAGCAGCGGCGTCGTGCCGGTCTCACAGGCCACGCGCCGAGCGAGCGTCAGGAATGCGCGGAGAAAGGGGAGAGCCGTCCCCAACCGCTTCGTGGAACGAGGGGTCCTCCGTCCACGCGGCGGGTGAATGACCGGCTTTGCTGGAATTGCAACCAGCCCGGCCACGTGGCACGCGAATGCCAAGCTAGGCGTATGCAGGGAAACGCCAGGCGCTGGCGGTGATGTCTGGTAGCACCGACCTTTCACCGTCAGCGGGAGAATTTCATGGTTGTCAAGGCGCTAGTCAGGAAAAGAACTCCCGCGCCGGCGACGGGGAGGCCTTTATCCCGCTCGCCTGTAGAGCTCAGGGAGTCGTTCCGCGCTCAAGCCCTTTTATGCTAGTGCAGTTAGCGGGTCGATGCTACTCTGCACTCGTAGACACGGGCTCAACGCTGTCACTGGTCGGTGACGAGGTGTACGAGGCCTGCCGGATAGGTAACATCCGTGTCAGACCGGCCGAAATCCCGTTAAGCTTAGCAGCTGGGGCGGCAAAGGCAAAGGGAGCAGTGCGTCTTACGATGCGCTTTGACGGCAGAAAGCGGAGACATCGCTTCGTCTATCTGCCTGGCTTGTCGATACCAGTAATTCTGGGAAGGGATTTTCTCTCGAGCGAAGGCATTGTGATCGACATGGGGGAGAATGGCTATCGTTACAGCCAGCTCGCCCCCCTCATTCCCTTCGAAAGCGCATCCTTGCCCGGCTGTCCTGCACAAAAGGTGGGTGTCCACACCTGTGCGACAGAAAGGCAGGTGAGCTCCCTCGAGATGCTGAGAGACGGTGGCCCGTTAGAAGCGATTATTGCGTCTTTCTCAGGACCCAGTAGTCAGCGCCGAAGGCTCGCGGAAACTTTACTCCCGTTTTCGGATTGCTTCACGGAGAAACCGGGCAGAACCGACCTGCTTCAGCACGAGATTCAGACGGGTGATACGCGCCCTTTCAGGTGTAACCCGAGGCCGTTAAGTGCGCATAAGAGGCAGCTTCTCGACTGTGCCCTTGACGAGATGATTGATACCGGTGCGGTGAGACCCTCACAAAGTCCCTGGGCGTCACCAGTGGTTCTAGCACCGAAGAAAGATGGATCGGTCAGGCTGTGTGTTGATTATCGTAAGCTCAACTCACTGACGCCTACGGTTGCGTACCCTTTTCAGTCGATCGAGGCTGTGATGTACGCGTTAGGGAACGCAAGGTTCTTCACAGTCCTAGATGCAAGCAGAGGGTACCTGCAGATTGAGGTGGCCGAAGGTGACATTGAGAAAACCGCATTCACCTGCCACCGCGGGCTCTTCGAATTTACTCGACTCCCGTTTGGTTTGTCTAACGCCCCGAGCACGTTCATGCGACTGATGGACATCGTGCTGGGCGATGCAAGGTTCAACTACGCCATGGCGTACCTCGACGACGTTGTGATATTCTCACAGTCGTTCGAGGAGCACCTCATTCACCTGAATTCCGTTCTCGATAGAATGAGACGTGCCGGTCTAACCATCAATCCAAAGAAAGTGCAGTTGGCATCGAAGAGAGTGAACCTCTTGGGCTTTGTCGTGGATGATGGCACACTGAGACCGAATGATGACAAACTGCAGTCAATTCTGAACTACCCCTGCCCCATGGATGTGAAAAGCTTGCAGAGGTTTTTGGGGATGATTGCGTTCTACAGGCAATTCATCCCGCGCTGTTCGGAGCTTGCAAGGCCGCTGAACCTGCTGTTGCGTAAAGGCTCGAAGTGGGTCTGGGGCAAGGAACAGAGTGACGCATTTGTTGCCTTGGCTCGCGCGATAGCGAATACCGCTAGTCTGCGCCTCCCCGACCTGAACAAGCAGTTTGTCTTGCAGACAGACGCTAGTGACTACGGTGTTGGAGCTGTTTTGTTGCAGGAACACGAGGGCAAACTGCGCCTTGTCGCGTTCGCTAGTCGCACGCTCACATCGGCGGAGCGGAATTACTCCGTGACCGAAAAGGAATGCCTGGCGATCATGTTCGCATTGTCCAAGTTCGACATGTACCTAGACGGAGCGGTCTTCACCGTGCAGACAGATCATCAGGCATTGTCTTGGTTAAAGAGGCTCAAGAACCCCGCGGGCAGACTCGCGAGATGGGCGCTGACGTTGCAACGTTACGCGTACGCCATCGAGTACCGCCGGGGCAGCTTGAACAAGGTGGCCGATGCTTTATCGCGCGCACCATGGAATGCTGGCGGAAGCGCTTCAGAGGCGCAGCCCAGCTTTGTAAAAAGCGGCGTCACCGCTGTTGGAGAGGAGGAGAGGGCGGACGGGAGTGTCGCGCCCGGTTTGGCGAAGGAGGAGGCGGACAAAGGTCCCGCACGGTGCTGTGACGGAAGGGAAACACAGCAGCTCGTGGCGGCGACCGCTCGCCTGCCTAGGAGCGAGGCAGAAAGAAATCTGTCTTGGGGAGTAGCGGTCAGTAGAGAAGAGCTGATCGAGGCCCAGAAAGCAGACAGTCTTTGCCAGCGGGTGCTGAAGGAGCTTGCGAGCAGCGCAGCTTGCACCGGGAACGCTGAGGGCAAGTACGACGCGTATCTGCTGGGCGATGATGGCTTGCTGCTCCGCTATATTCCCCAACTTGACGAGGAAGCGGCGATAGCATCCCCTTTCCGAGTCGTGGTCCCGAGAAGGTTGCGGAAACGGTTCCTGCAGTACTTCCATGACTCAGCGCTGGCAGGCCATGGCAGCGGCAGTAAGACTTACGACAAGTTATGCCGTGTCGCGACCTGGCCAGGTATGAGAAAGGATGTGCTGGGATACGCCCGTACCTGCCCGGTATGCCAGGTAGCCAAGCCTCGGGCGGGCAAGCCCGCTGGCATGATGAAGGCGGTAGTTAGCAACTACCCGTGGCAAGTGGTCGCGTGCGATATCATGGGACCCCTCCCTCGGTCCGCGCGCGGAAACCAATTCATCCTGGTAATAACGGACCACTATTCCAAGTGGGTTGAGGTTTTCCCCCTTAGGAAGCTTGTGTCGGAACGAATTTGGGAAAAACTGTTGGAGACTTTCACTCGTTTCGGTTTCCCTTCCGACCTGATTACAGACAATGCTTCGTATTTCACAAGCAAAGTCTTTGTAGACTCTTGTCGGGCGCTTCAAATCCGCCACAGGAGAACGAGTCCCTACCACGCTCAGAGCAACATAACCGAGCGGGTGAATCGAAATCTGAAGAGCATGCTGGTCGCGACGACCGAGCAGCACAGAGATTGGGACGCGCGGCTGTCCGAACTGGCGTTCGCTACAAGGACAACCGTGAACAGGTCAGTGGGTATTACACCCGCTTACTTGAATTTTGGGAGAGAGATCGCTTTTCCGCTAGAGAATGCCCTACTCGACGCGGCGGGGCCTGCGCCCCCTCCGCTTTCGCAGTACGCGGCAAGGCTCCGGGAGCGCTTGGAGGCAGCGCAGCGCGCAGCCCGCGAAAACCTCGATGTCGCGCGCATGGAGCAGGCGGATCAGTACAACAAAGGTCGCCGTCACGTCGTTTTCAACACGGGCGACTTAGTACTCAAGAGAACGCACCCACTTAGTAACGCAGCGCGCGGTTTCGCCGCGTCGCTAGCGCACAAGTGGGCTGGGCCGTACGAAGTTACGGCACGGACTACGCCGCTCACCTACCAGTTGCGGTTGTTGACAAACGGCGAAACCGCCGGTCCGGTGCATATCGCTGATTTGAAGGCTTTCCACCTTCGCAAGGACGATGGCTGCGAAGCGGTGGAAAATCAGCGCGATGCGGCGATCTCACCCCCGGGAGGACGAGCAGGTAGCGGTGCGGTTCGCAACCGACGCTACAACCTGAGGACCAGGTAGCACCCGTGTCTCTCGATCAATTATCACTCGCAACGCTCTCGCCCTCTCAACATGCCTTCTAGGAAGCTCCAGCGGTCCGACACCCGGGGCTCGGACTCCGGAAGGGATGGCAGACCACCGTCGAACGGTGGCCGCCATCAAGGCGCGCCACCCGGCCGGCGGCAGGGTCCACGCGAGTGGCGCCGGTTCCACGGCCGCGGTGGCCCCCACCGCCAGTCTAGCCGCGCGCCTGCCCACTGGAGAGAACCTCCCAGTGGTGCAGGACAACGCAAGAGGGCCAGTGACGACCAGGCGCAGGGCCCCCCTCAGCACCCAGCCGGCGCTTTGGCCGCCGAGCAGCCGCAACCCAAGCGGCCCAGGGTCCTGCGGCACGTGGCCACCTGGACCACGGTCGCCAACGGAGCGGCCATCTCTTACTGCGCGCGGTCCAGGTGGCGGGACCAGGCGCAGCCCCTTCGCGGCGGTGACCTCTAGGAAGTGCCGCTGCCTTTCCGCGGCCTGACCCTGGAGGAGAGGGACCAGGAGCCCCCGGCCGTGTTTAGTGACGAGGAGCGGGCCGGCCTGTGTTCCCTCTGCGGCACACTTGTTGTGCACCGGCCCCGCCACGAGGCCGGTGCGCTGCATAGAGAGCGCAGGGAGGCGGCGGAAAAGCTCTTGGCGGCTGCAGCGCCTTCCCCCGCTGCGCCACTGCAGAGGGGCAGCCCGGAGGAGGCGGCCCTCCGCATCCTCCAGTCCAGCCGCCCAGACCTGCTGTCCCCGGCGGCCGAGGAGCTTTGGAGGGCGCTGCCGGCAGGGCCCCCAGCGGAGCCAGGCGCCTCGCCCCCCCAGGCGGCTCGTGAGGAGCCCGTCCAGCCAGCGGTGAGCGGCCCCCCGGCGAGCACCCCTCCCCCCTGCGACGACTCTATGGACCCGGACCCGGAAGTCATCGAACGTCTGCTGGCGGACCCCGGGACGGACGTTTGAGGGGGGGAGATGTAGGGTCTGCTCGCGGGCAAGTCAAATCTCGCGCCGCTCACCGCGGGTAGCCTCGGACCCCTTCTTCCCGAGTGGGGGGACGGTGGGAGCGAGGCTGGGAGAAAGCCTTTATAAGGCGAGACCGGAGAGGCTCGCGGCCTCTCGCTCTCGGACCAGCCCTGCGAAAGGACCACCTGACCCAGCTGCCACGACGACGACCGGCCCCCCTGATGTGAGGATAAACCCTTTGTACAAAGTCCTGCCTCGAGTGACTGCCTGTGCGTCCCCGCGCAGAGGAATCGCCCACAAACTTCGTGCGCGCTACTGTCCGCAATGTGTTGCTTCGTGAATCGGCCGCTATCAGAGCGTTCCTTTCGCAACGACGAAATTGCTCGTATGGCAGCCACACGGAGCGCTAATTTCATGCTAATACGTGGCGGTGATGATGATGGCGTGGCTGCTGTGTGGGTATCGTCCTTAAATTCCAACATGGAAATATAGGGCCCTTCACCGTTGAATAAATCTGCTGTGCGCTACACGTACGCTGGAGTGCGCAAAATTTTGCCCAGGGTGAGGCGAAATACACAATTGGCGCAGCACATGGACATAACCGCAGACAGCAGTCATGCATTTAAATAACTAGTGCGTTTTTTGAAGCTAAAGCTTCACTACGGGACCTCGTGCTCCGATCGCTAGGTGCCTAGTTTTGACCTTCAGCTGAGTTAGAGGTCAAACCTTGAAAAAGGGTTTTTTTTTTTGTTTTATGGGGGGTTAACGTCCCAAAGCGACTTAGGCTGTGAGGGACGCCGTAGTGAAGGGCTCCGAAATTCTGGACACCTGCGGTTCTTTCAAGTCCATCGGCCGGGATCGAACCCGCGTCTTTCTGGTCAACAGCCGAGTGCCATAACCACTAAACCACCGCGGCGGCCATGAAAAAGGGAAAAAGAAAGTGAATCAATAGCCATGTCTGGGATTCGAACCCACGGCTGCGCGAACAGATCTCTTTTAAGGGCAGCTCAGTGAGACCACTAGATATCTCCTTTTATTTCTTTATTGCCGGAGAGACCACTAGGGGTCACCGCAGCCAACACGCCTGGCGTTAAACTGCACCACACTCTCGCGATGTGCATTGGAGAGCGTCGTGTTCATCACCTTCCATCTGCACCGTCCCGCGGCACTGCCTGCTCACCGTCGTCTTCTACGCAGCACAAATACGTGCTTTCGCTCCGATCCGAGTGTAATAAATAATCTGCAGTTTTAACGAAATGAAATGCGCATAACTGGCTCTCTGGCTCAGTGGACGCCTAAATCGCGCTTTGAGGAACGTGCGGTGGTGGGAGAGAGATGTGGGCTGCATGCATTAGCGCTGACAACGTTGCGGCGGACACGCGCCACTGCAGCAATAGGCCCCAGCGTTCACAGGGCGAGCACACTCTCGCGATCAACCATTAACTGCCACCTGCCAGGGTGGCAGAGTGGGTGCGCTGCCTATCCAGTTTCCGGAACGCACTCAACGTTACACACTCATGCCGCGTATAGTTGCCCGATGCGCCATACTTTTCGCTCTCTACCCAGGATCAAGAGCAGTTGAACCGCACCTAACGTTTTCTTTGCAACTGAAATTTTTTAAGGCGAAAGCATTGAATGGCTCATACTGTCGTGACCAAGACGTGTTAGCAAATTTGTCCACGTTTCAGATTGGTTGAAATGGTGGTGACGTCACATGCGCGTGAATTTTCATGGGTGTCCACCGAGGCTGTGACTGAGTTACTGCATAATTTCCTTTCCTCAAATACCATTTTCATTTTCTTCATTACGGCACCTCTTTCTCTTTCTTCTTTCACTCCACTTCCTCCCTTCCTGCACGGTGCAGTTCACGTGTCCACCGAGCTGACAGAGAAGTACAGCGCCATTTCCTTTCCTCAAAAAGCGTCGCGTTCAAAGGGCAAGGCATCGCGTCGCACGGGTGGTGGCGTTCCGTGGACTCCCTGGCAGCGCTACAACAAGCTGTCGCATTCCACTCCTAAAGGCAAAGATTAAGCATCATTAATTCGCAGTTAATTAATGCACCAACAGAATGTGAAGTGAACAATCGCGTAGCAGAATGCCGCACTCAGGCTTTCGCCTTTCACCATTTTAGCCGCTAAAGTTCCTCCTAATTTTTTATGAACTTTTCGCTGCATCATTTCTGCCTCTGGTGTATTTGATATTTTTCTCATTACTGTGCCAGTGATGAGAACTAACCGGCGTGGTGGCTCAGTAGCTTCAATTATTTGCTTTGGCTTCTGGGTTTCAGGTTTCAAAGTGAGGGACTTTATGAAGAACGCCATAGTGCACGGTTCAGAATAATTTCGACGACCTGGAATGTAATGATGTGCAGTTCAACCTCACAAAACTCGTGTCTCTAGCAGTTCACCTGTATCGAAATGTGATTGCTGTGGTCGAGATCGAATTCATGTCTTTCGGGTCACCGGACGATCAACACAACCGCTTTATCTACTGCTTATGGCAGTAGGTGTGGCGGTCGGCTGCTGATTCCAAGTTTGCGGATTCCAACTGGGCTGCGATGGTCGTATTTCAATACACGCGAAACACAAGAAAGTCTGTACGCTGTGCAATGCCAGCGCGGATGCCAGAACAGCCGGTGGTTTAGGTTAAGGTGATCTGATCTGTTCGTGCGACAGATGGAAGTTGATGAAGACAACGATGTAGAATGGACAACGCAAGATCTGCACTTTACCACAATCCGAGTTTGGCTGCAGCAATAGCACAGAGCTCTCATGCCTTAGCGAAAATTTAATATTAAGGCCACAGAGTATACAGTTCGCAAAACGCCAACATCGGTTGACGTTCAGGCCGAGCAGCACATTAACGAAACTGGGTATTTTCTATTCACCGAACCTTTAAAGTGCCGCTGGATGGTGAGTAATGATACTGATAGTGATGCGCTGCATTTTCCACGCGATTCAAAATCTGAATAGGAAATTTTTTCCTGCCCACGCAGCAACTAATTTTCAACACAATAGAAAATCGATATGGTAAGCTAATTATTGCAGTTCCGTCGGTAGCGTCTTATTTTCCATGCATTGCTGCAAACTCCGGCGGCATCGATAAGTGAAATTATTTTCTGATATTTTCTTTCTCAAATATTGCAGTAAAATTTTTCAGTCGCTCAGAAGGGAAAGCCCCAGTGTTATCAGAAGCCTGATGTGGGGAACTTCCTCTACTTGGTAACGTTGCCGACGGTGGTCACGCAGGAAGCTATAAAGTTGCGTTATGAGCTGCTGTTTTCTATCGATTTTTTAAGTACTTTGAAGGCACGCCTGAGGAACTTGCGACAATTACAGCTATAAAGGACGTTGCGTACACAGCCTGCCCCTTTCATTGAAAAGGAAATATGAGCAATGCCTTTAGTTTCCGGAGACCTACTTTTACTGATTGCCTGGGAACGGAAAAAGCAAACTGAACCGTTAATCTCATGGCGGAACATGCATTTATATTCCGATCAGTGCACGGCAGGGGCCAGATGCTAGGAAAAAAAAGACACTGTGTAAAACGATCAGTGCTCACAAAAGAAAGAGGTTAAGCAATAGCACTCCGTTCTTTTCGAAAAGAATCTAAACAAAGAACACTCCTCTTTCATTTGCGGCCAGCAGGGCGGCCGCACTGACCGTTGCATTGCAAACAACTGTATGGTCGCAAGCTTCCTTTGACAGCACTCCGAACTGGTTTACCGATATGAAAGCCAGTTTCGTTCTAGAATATATTATATTTTGTTTCATGAACAGATTATGACCACTGACGTGTTAATCTGTGGCTTTGTGTATAGCATGTTTTGTTGTCGCTGCTTGGTTTATTGGTTAATTGGGGTTTAACGTCACAAAGCGTCTCAGGCTATGAGGGACGCCGTAGTGGAGGGCTCCTGAAATTTCCACAATCTGGGGTTCTTTAACGTGCGCCGACATCGCACAGTACACGAGCCTCTACAATTTCGCACCCACCGAAATTCAGCCGCCGCGGCCGGCATCGACCCCGCGTGTTGTCGCTGCGTTTACTGAGTGAAAATTACTGCACAAGCTGCCGTCTTGTTGGTTTCAAAATAATTTTGGGGACCTTAATAATGAAATATACGCATGTGATGTGCACACCACACTGGTGAGGGATTTTTGGAACGCGGCGTGTCGGCACTGGTGCGTCGGACAGCGGAGCGCCGTACGTGCCAGCCCCGCGTTGCGCGTGTGCGCGTGCGAGTGGTGTGCGCGAGGCAGGCACGAGGAGCGTAGAGCTACGTGTCAGCACACCGAGGTGTTGAGGAAGACACCGTAGCACAAGTCTGGTCGTTCAAGCGTGGAAGTGGTAGCTGTCGGACGTTGGGTTCGAGCTGCAGGTGACTTCAACGAAAGCGGAGAGGGAGCAGGCCGACTGTGTCCTCAGGAAGGCCTACAAGATCGCTTTGCACCTACCCAGGAACGCATCAAACGAAAAACTGCTCCAGCTCGGAGTCAGCAACACCTTCGACGAGCTCGCAGAGGCTCAAACGGGTGCACAACTGGTTAGACTCAGAGGCTCCCCCACAGGAAGGGCGCTCCTGAAGAGGTTGGGTCGGAACACCGGTGGTCTGGCTGACAGATACACAGAAGTACCAGACGACCTCAGAAGGACTTTCAATGTAGGGCCATTGCCTAAAAACATGGATCCCAACTTACACGAGGAGAGGCGGAGGGCTAGGGCCGAGCAGATGGACAAAAGGCTAGGCCGATCCGAAAACACACTATATACGGACGCTTCTATGTACGCAAGCGTAGAGAAGCGCACAGCCGCTGTAGTGGTAGTCAATGGTACAGGGGAAATGACCTCCTGCGCTTCAGTGGGAGTGTCGGGGATAGCGGAGGCCGAAGAGATTGCCGTCGCGCTGGCGGTAGCCGAAGGCTATAGAAGAGGCCGCTCCCTGAACATTCTAACGGACTCGAAAGAAACATGCAAGAGTTATACGAAGGGCAACATTAGCGGCATCGCCCTTAGGATCATCGGCGAGGCGGCAGCTTCCGCTAGAAAAACGCCTATACAGCATATCATCTGGGTGCCAGCTCACGCAGGCGTAGCAGGAAACGAAAGGGCGGACAGCCTGGCTCGAGGGCTCACTTACCGAGCAGGCTTATCGGACGCCCCGGAGTTACGGCTACTCACGTGCGAGGGAGGCTACGCAGAGACCCTACAACTTTATAGGGGAACTAGATTGAGGTATCCACCACCACACAGAGCACTGACTAGGGAAGAGGCTGTAGGATGGCGTAGGCTACAGACGAACACTTTTCCTAACCTGTACATATACAGCAAAATGTCACCAACGCAATTCAGATCAGACTGTCCCTGGTGCGGCGGTACACCTACACTCTATCACATTACCTGGGAGTGCGAAAGAAACATAGCATTCCACAATTATCAAACACCGAGTGAGGAGCAATGGGAGAGCTGTCTCTCCAGCAGCGAGCTCGAGGTCCAGAGGGCCTTGGTACAGCACGCTGTTGAAGCGGCACGACTCAGTGGAGCCCTGGACTGAGGGCCCACCCTTGCTCGAAGACTCAAGTCGCCAGCGCCCAAGCAGGACGACCAAGAAGTCTTCATCTCCGCGAATCTCTTGAAAGAGCAATAAAAGTTTTCTCTCTCTCTCTCTCCCTTGAATCATCGACGCAAGACCATTAAGCCTCATTCAAGCGTGGAGGTGCAAGCCGTCAGACTTCGGGTCTGTGCTGCCAAGACTTCCTTGGATAGGCTGCACAAGCCTACGGTGTTTGCGGAACGCCGTCGACAGCACCCGGCTGCAGTTTTCCTGCTGCAGCTGCCCAGTTCTTGGGGGCGACTGACAAGAGTTCGCCAGCGTCTCCCGTGTCATCTCCGTTCCTCATCTCCTTGCTCTCTACCACCGCCTCCCAGGACGCAACGCCAGTTACGCATCGCAACTCGCCAACCCGCGTCTGTGCTACCTGCAAGGCATTCCCGCACCCTGGGACGCTTTGTAGCCGGTGAACTCTCTCCATTTTATCTGTTGTGTTTTACGCGTGCCTAGTGTGTGTTTTCCTTAGTGTTTTCGTTCCTTTCATTGGCTCCATTCCTTTAAAATATAAACACGGTTTCGTTTAGCTTTGATAGATTTCTTTGTTCCTTTCTCCGAACCTGCACGCGAAAGCGTTTCCCTTCAGCAGTTGGGGACGCGTCACTCCGATTCGCGACAACGCATAAGCTTTGTCTAGAGGCCGCTATAGTTTCTTGCGAGAAATTTTGTACACATGAATATTCCTTCTTCGAATAAAATTATCGAATAAAAGAATTTTCTTTCATAACAAAATGCATTAGGAAAGAATTACTAGCGCGAAATGAACATACCGCTAAATTCTTTTAGTGAAAATCATGAAAATATTGGAGATATGGCGGAGCAATAGCTGAAATGTGATGTACACATAGAATTATAAACATTTTACAGCGCACGTATTGGATGCACTACCTTGCTTCAAACGCGCATTTCTAGTAAAGCTGGAAGAAAATTAGAAATTTCTGAATCATTTTTTTTCTTCCAAAAATGCAAGATATATAAGAAAAGAAAAAAAAAGCAACCAAGGGCTGGGGTATGAATGGAAAAAGTTTTATCCCCGGTATGACAGAGCTGGCAGAGCAAAATGCACTGTTATGCAATGGGCCTGGAACTATAGGGGATGCCTTTTGCGATTTTGCAAGCGTTGCATAGAGCATATAGACTGCTTGATAAGCCCCTTATCTATCTTCCACGTCAGTGACTGATAGACGGTTAAGGTTCTCAGCCGCCGTTTATGCGCCGGCATTTGCAACGCTACTACAATGAAATGGAATTGCGTTGAAAGCGACAAATGGCCGATTTCGCAGTGCATAAAACAGCGTTATTCTCTCACACACAGGTTTTCGTTGAAAAAAATTTTTTCTGAGAAGTGCACAGAAAGCACTCATGTGGACTTCTCAGAGCACTCAGAAACGACCCCTCATGTAGAGCCCTCACCCGAGGGCCCTTCAGGTAATTGTAATACATAAAAAAATAAATAAATATCGAAAGTTATGCCCACCTCATATAGAATAGCAATTGGCTCGATGCCAATTGGCGTCGCCTTCAGCTTCGAAATAGCGGAAGCGATCCGGAGACATTAAGGACGGAATTGATGGACAACGTGATCGACAACGAATAACGTTATGAACAATGCCTTATAAAAATTGAAACGACTTTCAGAAAACATGGCACTACCTTTGTCTACAAGCACCTTCTACTCTAAATGAATCTTGCACGACTTCTGCTTTCTCGTGAAGCTGAATAATTGTTTCAGACACTTCACGTTAGTGACAAAAAGTGGAGCACTGGTCAGAAAATAAAATGAAGACTTGGAGAATTGTAGCAAAACGCTACAAAAGAGCTCTTTGCTATACCAGAACGTGTCCGAGTAACAAAGATCCACAAGTAAGGGTTTGCGGGTACCGATTTCAAGCTAGAAGAGTACACAAACCGGAAAAGAGAATGATTCCGTCCTCCAGATTTGTATTATATTTCCTAAAGTTAGCTCTAGTACCTACTTTGTAGATGTTCTTCGTGTAATTACACTAACGACTTGTCTAGCCTTCTGGAAGAACAATAATGAATTGACACAAACCACAACTTGGAATATAGGTGCATTTAAAATTCAATTTAATGAAGTGATGAGCAGCCGCGAATAATTTCGCCAAATTGGAAATTTCAAGAAATTGAGGAAGGCTTTTTTTCATGCATTCAAACTATAAATTGTCACGTAGCGGCACCTATAACTAACCGCGACATCCCGTCTGCCAAGAACCCGCTCCAGTGCGTTTTCATAAATCGCTTGTGCATGAAAGCGTCATGGAGTCAAACGGACTCGAAGCCAAGTTGAAAAGCGCCGCCGACTGCCAAGTCCTTTGTTCCGTGCAGCGGTGTAGCTCGCAACCCCGTGAAAATAAAAGCAGTGCCGTGACTTTGGCGCCGAGATGTTGCCATTGGTACGCTGCCAACAAGCTGTTACTCATCGCGAGGAAAATATGCGAGAAATAATCTTTTTTACTCCATTATTTAAAGACAAGCTTCGTTAAATCGAGTTTAGTGGCCTTTTGTTTCGTTATTTTGGCTTACTGAGAACATTACACTGAAACCAATGTGCATTTGCTGGAGATTAAAAATTTATTAGTTAGATCGGAATCTTCGTAAAACTGGATTTCGTTAATTGGAGTTTTAACTGTATATAAATTGGCAGCCCTCTTTCGAGCACAGTGCAAAATACGAATGATAAATAAATAACTTAACCTTGTATAAATAACCGTAAGCATGTAAAATCATGGAAGGCGTTGGAAAGTGCGCGAAAATTGAAGGCGATGGAATCAGAACTCCAACGTGACCATTTCAGTAGCTTTAGCCACCTGCATATTCTTCAAGTCCCTAAGCAGACTAATTGAACGTCAAGCTTTTTTTTTCTTTGTATGCAAGCATTTCAATCCAAGAAAGCGGAGCATGAGATTGCCAGAAAACTTGTACCCAATGAAGTCCCAGCGGCTACCCGGCGGGCTGGGGGACGTAGTCGAAGACTACCGTATACGTCGCGGATACTGAAATCTCAAGGACCCCGCAATGGTAGGATATGAAATACGCCTCCTCAACCTGTAGCAGTGTAAATACAACTTCAAGACACCACTAATGCCCAAGTAAATGTGCGGGAGAAAACTGGTACACCACAAAGGAGGCGCGAGCATGCAGTAATGTGCACGCAATAATGCAGCAGAAAGCATCGGCAAATTATATTAGTGGCAAAGCTATGTATACATAACGGAGTCGAACCTCATCAAGAATCTAGTGGCGTTCCTGATCTTGAAAGTGCAGAAATAAAATAAGTATTGCTGCGACCGGGTTTCGAACCCGCGGCGGCACAAACGATTCAGATTGGTGTGTCACTGCACAAGTGCACCATGTTTCCGCTGCAGCCGGCCACATTCCGGGTCAAGCTGCAACACACACGGTGCTGCGCATTGCACGTTCACCAGCTTCCACCAGCTTCACCAGCGAACAGGTCGGACCAGTAAAACCTCGATTACAGCCTAACATGTGTCTAGTATTGTCGCCGGACGTCCCGACGGCAGAGTAAATCAATACCACCGGGCAATCAGTCTAAACACACGTTTTCGCAAGTGAATTCGTGCTGAAGTAAGACCTTCCTGTTAGCAGCTTGCAATGTGTGAATGTGTTCTCTTGCGTGACTATCGTAGCTGTGCAGCCGTTTTATTCCGTTGTCAAGCTATTTTTTCAACAAGCAGCCGTGCGAAAGGATTTTTTTATAAATTTTATTCAATTCATGTTGCCGTCTCCTAAAAAATAAAGCCAGTGTGCATGCTCGTACAAAGAGGAGACACTTGTCCAACCAAAATAGTGCGCTTTCTTGCAAGTCAGGTATGAAAAAAAAAACGAGGAATACGACACACGCATATTTTTAAATGACGCCCGTCAGTTCAAAATCATTGGGTAGAAAGAACTCACTAAGGTAATCAAGCGAAAAAAGCAATACAACCGAAGATAAAAAGCTAAGATATGTTACAAAACTCGTGCTAAGTGGTTCATAAAAGCTATAAAAGTTTTCAGTAAAAAAATTTCCAAGGCAGATTATTTTAGTAGGTCAAGCTTCGAGTGAAAAACGAAGAAAAAGAATGTTTAGCTAGCAGTACTGCAGTCCAATTTTTTGTTTTGGTTGTGAAGGGATCATTGGATTTTTGTAAGGACGCAACTGCACAGTAATATAGGTCGTCATCAAGCTTCGGAATAATGGAAATGAAGGTGCACTGCAAAGAATTAAATGATATACATCCGTGAGGCACAGTCTGAGCGATAAGCGAGCTGCTACTATTGCCAAATTGCTGTAGTGACACCCACATTTTACGTTCTCTGAACTGCAACACAAAGCGGCCCGCGTGTCTTTGGACGTCCTCATATGCGGCGTTCCTGTCGTACGTTCAAGATAAAAATGTTTCCCCCTCCAAGTTTCGCTTTTCCCCAGATGGTTTTCACGCCGCTTCACGAGCCTAGACGAAACGTCTAATGTCACGACCTATTTCCAAGGGCTGGGCACAGCGCAATAAGGTTACTGCAGTTTGTCAAAAACGTTTTGTTTGAAAACGTTGTTCCAGGCTGACAATAAACGGTAGGTTATAGGCACTGGATGCCATACTTGATTAGTTCAATATCTAATTTTCATGCTTGGCCGCTCCTTTTGCCATGTTCGGCCATCCAGGACGCAAATGGGCCGCGTTAAGAGGCGAGATGGCTCTTGGCATTCTTTTTTTTGGAGCAGTTTTTTTAGCAAGTCATTAGGCGAATCAGTGGAGGAACCATTACGTGCTAATAGCGTTGAGCGCTGCCTGAAGTTCGTGGGCTGTGAAGCGACTGCTTCACTTCGCAGGCATGGAGTCTTCCCTGAGATGTAATCGTGAAGGGCTTGTGGAGCACACTGGTTTTGAGGCAGCGATGGTTCGCTGGTGCTTTCAGAGAGGGCTGCTGGAAAAAAAAAGATTCTTGGCAACGTATACGGACAAGCACAAAAAAAGAACCCAATTCTTGACCGATACCCCTGTGTGGGCATGCGCCATTGTATGAAGATAACAACAACCGCAATAATGCTCAGAAAGCGTGACTCAACCACTATGAGAAACGAGCAGCTGAAAGTATAAAAATAGAAAGTATTTTGAATACAACACGGCACTTTGCCTTTGAGCGTTTGCATTTGTTACTAAGTTTGCGAGTGCTACTCAACAGTTAACAGTGCAACCCGGGGCGCGATACCTCTCTAAAATGCATTCCTTTTTGACGAGACTGTCTAGTAAACAAGCATTTGTATTACCAAGTGCCCTCAGAGAAATTTTTTTTACGATATACCATAAAAGTAGTTTTCACAAAAACAGCAACCAACAGCCGTGGACGGTTCACGAAATCACACCCAGCGTAATCTAGGGAAAGCTATTACATTTTTGCAGGAATCAGCTTAATTTCCACTCAGTCACACCTGCCGTCCCTGTGTATCTAGGCAGTCCCACAACGGGTTCGGTGGTCTGATGCCTACGATTTCAGGCACAGAGAAGAATTTTAATGCCTTCGTGAATACTGCGGAATATTCTGGTGAACCTCTGAGGACTGCGAACTGAGCATATTTATGAACGAGCGACGTAGGAGAGAGTTACTTATTTCGCATCTGCCATTCTAGTCAGTGAAGTTTATTTCAGATGTGTATGGAAGACACGCGATAGGGGGTGAAGGCCATACTTAGGATACATTTGGTACTCAAGTCCACTGTAGCTTTTCCTGCCGCTTTTAGAAAAGCTGGTGTTGCATCGCAACAGCTGTTATTGAAGTATTTACATTGACGGCAACGTTCGAACAAAAGGCGAGAGCGCGTATTAGAGATGTGAGGAGACTGTGCGCACCTAGACTCAAAAGTGCTACCGCAGCAAGAGCCGGCTGCCTAATTGCTCAAGACGGCAATCCTCAGTAGACTTTCGCCAATGTCTGGAAATGATCATTAGCAGGATAAAAATTCAGAGCGGCACTTTGTTGACCTAAAGTGCGGTGAGGCGAAAGCCTTAAGCGCAGTGTTCTGCTTGTGTCACTGATGTGTAGTTAAGATGGTAAGTACACAATTGTTTGTGAATCTTAAAGGCTGAAGACAGTAGAGGACGTTTAGGAGGCATCGGTCTGATTCGACGCCTTGCTGCAAACGCTCTCCTGCGTTCTAGACAAGGAGAACTACATATGCGTTGGCAGGAAGTTTCGTAGCCATTAGCACGCTCGGCTGCGGAATGGAAGGATGGTGGTTCGAATCCCATCGTGCACAAAGATTTTCTTTCTGGTCTGACTAGGAAAAGCGTGACACCTCTGCTGACAACCTTCGGTCGACAACAATAAGGCATTAAAGGCTTTGGCCTTAATATTTATGCGGGCACCCGCCGTTTTACAAAAGCTGTCAGAACACTCCCCGAGAACAAGCAATGTTTCGTGTCCAGGTTGTTTCACGCTGTGCATGGGGCCACTGTGCACTGGAATCGTCATATAAACCACGGAGCCGTATATCACTGCAGATACAAAAACCGACCATTTTGGAAGTAGTGCCAAGCACTTACTATGTAATCTCACTAATTCAAAGATGCGCGAATCTGTTCATTGCAGTATATCTAGAAGGCATGCCTAAACGTTGCAGTTTTCGCTAGCGCTCGATATGCCCAGAAAAAGGGCGCTGAAGGGTTATCAGCAATAATTGGTAAAATATTAACTGGTGGAAAGTATGTTTACGTTCAAACATAAACATTCGCTCCTCCTGCAATGCATTAGTGGCCTATAAAATTCAACCATGCAGTGTAATAAAGAAGGTTAAATGCACCGATGCAGGATTCGCATGTGCGCGCAAGGGTGGACAAAAATATCGCTCGCATTTTATTGTTTGAACAAAGACTTTGGAAGATATGGGAAATAATTGTGCGCACAAGCAATCCAGGCCTGCGTGATAGGAATGCTCAAGCTTGGCGACGAAGTGTTTTGGGCCTAGTGTCGCATCAGCAGTCGCAGAACTGAATGAGCTTTCACGGTCGTGTGAGAATTTTCTTGAGAATCCTAAACGCAGAGCAGAGTATTCAAAAAATTAAACAGAGCACTAAAGTCAGCAAATGGAAACAATTAATATTGGCCTCTGTCGGTAGATAAGTTGCTACTTTTGACAAGGCAGCGTATTTTAGTGAAAACGGACTTTCAATCTGCTAGAGAAGATGGAAAATTAGCTCACAGGTATCTTTACCACTGGGACTTTTCCCGAGCTAACAGCGTTCACCTGGGGCAAAATTCTCGCATCGATTTCTGAATCTATACTTCGCCACATTTTGCTTTAAAAGAGTGATCATGATGATGTCATTTTCAAGTCTCATAGCTGAATCATGTGCATCAAAAAAGAACAAGTATTAAATCTTCTTACTGCACGATATAAGGTGACTAACTTCCGTGCAGATATCCACGAAGCCAAAAATAATCATAAGACATAAAGGATCATCTTAATTCATTATATCATAAGTTCAGTGTCTTGGAGCAGTCTTCAGCGTTAGATTTAAAGCGCGTGTTTTCCTTATACTTCGTGCCTTTGAGTGTCCTTAATGTATAAGTGGTTCTCCCATATTAAAAGAAACATATCTTCACTCTAGCTACAATTTCACACGAACATCGACATTTTTTTTTAAATTTAGACACGATTAACATAAAAAACTATGATGGAGGCCAAGATAACTGAGAATTTTTTACTTTCGTCGTTTGCAAATTCAAACATGACCACATAGTCGACAATATATTTTCATTTCCACATTCCGCGCGTCCGCTCGTAACTTCTTTTCGATTGGGTTTGCAGGCGTAATGTAAGTATCTGGTTCGACAAAACTATGGTTCTTGCAGACGGACGTACACCCTCCCACTTTTTTAACCTGAACGCGCGAGCGTCGACTGACCGGTGCAGCGGTGCACAGGCGAAGCAGAGCGGAAATTGGGAGAGGGGACGAGCATGCGCGCCGATCGTGTCGCTGCAGCTATCGTCGTCTGCTTCACTGTTCTGCTGCGTGCGAAGCAACCCCTGCGAAGCAATTTTTGAGGCAGGGTTTTGAGGGCGTTTGTTTCGTGTTCTGTCTGACGCGTGCATATGTCTCTGGGATGGTGCAAATGCGTAGCGTTCCTGCACGACTCTGGACTCGTCTTGCATTTGCGGGTAGCGTCTCGAGAGCATTTGCTTTAAATAGCGAAATTAAAGCGTCAATAGCGAGGATCCTCTTCAGTCAGTTTTTTTTAAGCAACGATTGCAACTGGTTTCTTGGGCATGCTAGGCTGTTCCCAAATGAATGCCCTTTTCAGAATCACCCACGCTACATGCAGCGGATAAATCAATCGCTCGCAGCTTCTTGGGGCTCCAATGCATAACAGCCGATGATGGGCAGGGGTTGCTTCGCACTACTCAGAACAGCCTAGCAGACGAACCTTACTCCAGCAGCATGAATTGTGGGCGTGCCGTTGCCCTCGCAGGCGTTCTCCTCTCCTTCTTCCGGCGCCGCAGCGCCGGGCAGTCGACGCTCGCGTGTTCAGGTTAAAAAAGTGGGAGGGTGTACATGAATAAGCAACTTTCACTTGCATTTTTTTGAGTTTGAAGCCACTTCCCAAAACTGGTGGCCAAACGAATTTTGCGACTGCATTCAAGAGGACATAGACCGCACTAAGCAAAATTTTAGTTAAACAAAAAAACAACGCCTTACCGCCATATAGGTCTCATTCGGAGTCGGGCAGCTAGTCTTCATGAGCGGCCGCTTCTGGTAAAACGTCTCCGTACCGCTGCCGGTGAAGCATGGGGTCGTGAATGCGGCTGTAAAGCGGGCGTCCGGCGCAGAACGCATCATCTAGGTCTTCGTAAATTCCTTCGAGAAGCCTGAAAGGGGCCCCGAATAGAGCAGCGCTCAAAGCGCCACTGAACTGACGTTCAGCGCTGGCGCCTACCGTTCGAACAGCCAGAAGCGGTAGTCCAGACCACAGGGTGATGCACACTACCTTGTGCTCGGGGTTCCAAGATTCTTCGTCTCCGGTAAAGATGCACGTATAGTACACACCAAACAGAAGATGCGTACTCATCGTCGAGGAGAGACCAGAAGGGCGCAGGGCGATGGACAGATACTTCAAGAATGTTGGGCAGTGAAAAGACAGGTCAGCGCAGTTATTCAGCAAATACAGCTTCCACGCATGTAGTATGTTTAGTCGCATCGCATAAGAGTACAGGACGGCTATTCGCACCAGCCGCGCTTCCGTAGAAACGACACCCAGAAGGGCATTGCGTATTTTTTGCACGGCGACATCGGGGCGCTCTATGTCGATGCTTGAAGCCTCTAGTCCATACAGGTATCGGCAAATGTGCAGGTGCTTCGGCTCCATTCGACTGATATGTGCACACAGTACGGCCACATCTTCGGCTGCCATGGCAGTAGAATGAATGAGGAGCCACAGCACTTCTGAACCGGTGTTGGTGCATCCAAATTTGTCGACGTGAGCCTAGAAGTTGACTTCACTGGAAGGAGGGAATAATTCGCACTAGGTCAATTGAAAAGCGGGAAAACACGGCTGAAACGCGGAGAAAATCACTGAGCACCATTTGGACGCACAAGCCAGAAATTCACCTTGAGCTCGTCGCTCCACGCCCTAAAATGCGCATCCCTGGGGCGTGTTCAGTAGAGAAGAATCGGCTTTCCTTAAGGGAATAACGATCGACACCACCCCCGCGAGATAAGGCAAGTCTTCGTGTTATCATTGTGAGCGTTTTTTTTTAAGCACAAAATGATTAAACGAAAACACATTGTGCAGTTGAGAATGAATGTGCAGCAAAAAAACAAAAACGAAAATAGCATTTAATTTAAAACGTAAGCAGCCGCTGTTTTGGGATCACCGAGCAAAAACCTTACTTTTTAACGTTAGTGAGCACGTGTAGTGAAGCCGAAACTAACGCCTCGACAAAAGATAGCAAACATCACCTTATCTCTCTCGTACCTTTTAAAATCCCGCGGCTGTGCATGCGATGCTGTAATCAAAAGTCTCCCGCATGAGGGCGCCGCAGCCTTTATGTAGAAAATCGCCGATATGCATCTGCCCAAGTTATGAGCCCCAGCAAAAAGAAAGCGTGCGAACAGCACCCACTATGACTTCAGTGTAGTTATGAACTGATTTATGTCTGGGTTTGATTCCTGCAGGAGCCCTTTGTGGTAAATTTTCTTGACAACGGGAACGACTGTTGTGACGCATGAAACACCCTTTTTGTATCCTTTTCCCGTCATTTACTTTCAACCATGGAGGTTCTGGAATAATTTTGCCTTTTTCTTTGCTAAAAAATAGCGTTCTATAAAAACGGTTATAGGTAACGATCACCGACTACAGCGCTATTAGAAAGATAATTTTAGCAAACAGCGGTGGCTGCCTGAATTTCAGGAATCATTAGCCATCTCCTTATCGAATGTGATATCACAGCAGCAATTACTACACGTAAACTAACATCAACATTGATGCAAGAAAAAACATTTTAACATATGCATTCTGTTGCTCTGATAACCACTCTGACAAACTGTCTGGGCATGCCTAACGTGCTCCTGAACGCCTATGCGCCAACATGAGGGTCCCAACAAGTGTTTTAGCACGCAGTAATGTGGAGAGAAAATTTACTGGTGAAAAAATTTTCCCATGAAGAGAAGCATCACTACCATCAAATTGCTCTTAATTGGCACTGGACGACAGAACCGACACCAAAAAGAACGCGTAACACAACCGCTTGGTAGCGACTGATTGTTCATTCAGATAAACGATCCTTAAAAGCTTTCCTTTGCAGTGAAACAGTAAATAAACATAAAAGAAGGCAACAATGCCGCCCATCATACAGAACTCTGAAAAATGCAGATCACAGCGTTTGTGTTGCGTGTTCTCCCTTCCGTCTGCCCTATCTTCCCGCGCTGTTTAACGGTGAATGAGAACCAACTTGTACAAATCACAACAATGAATCAGTACCAAGTTGTCCAAATCGCAGCCATTGAATTGTCCTAGATGAGAATCTGTTAGCACTTGGTACTAAAACTTCGTGCGCGCTACTGTCCGCAATGTGTTGCTTCGTGAATCGGCCGCTATCAGAGCGTTCCTTTCGCAACGACGAAATTGCTCGTATGGCAGCCACACGGAGCGCTAATTTCATGCTAATACGTGGCGGTGATTATGATAGCGTGGCTGCTGCAGGGGTGTCGTCCTTATCTTCGAACATGGAAATGTAGGGCCCTTCACTGTTGAATAAATCTGCTGTGCGCTATACGTACGTTGGAGTGCGCAAAATTTTGCCCAGGGTGAGGCGAAATACACAATTGGCGCAGCACATGGACATAACCGCAGACAGCAGTCATCTATTTAAATAACTACTGCGTTTTTTGAAGCTAAAGCTTCACTACGGGACCTTGTGCTTCGATCGCCGGGTGCCTAGTTTCGACCTTCAGCTGAGTTAGAGGTCAAACCGTGAAAAAGGATTTTTTTTTGGTTTTATGAGGGTTTAACGTCCCAAAGCGACTTTGCCTATGAGGGACGTCGTAGCGAAGCGTACCGGAAATTCTGGACACCTGGGGTTCTTTCATGTCTATCAGCCCGGATCGCACCCGCGTCTTTCTGGTCAACAGCCGAGTGCCATAACCACTGAGCCACCGCGGCGGCCATGAAAAAGGGAAAAAGAAATTGAATCAATAGCCATGTCTGGGATTAGAACCCGCGACTGCATGAACAGATCTCTTTTAAGAGCAGCTCAGTGAGACCACTAGCTATCGCCTTTTTTTTTCTTTATTGCCGGAGAGACCACTAGCTATCACCGCAGCCAATACGCCTCGCATTAAACTTGTTGTTGTTGTAGCCTTTGAAAGAATGGCACACACCCACACTGGGGGATCGGCCAAGAATCGGGAGGTAAAGGTTGCTATTCACCTGTACATAGTAAAGGCAAAAGAAAAGCACACGGGAGAGCAACACTGGGGGAGTCCACCACAATGAGGGCATGAAGTGAAAAAAAAAAGAAACTACACCACACTCTCGCGCCGTGGATTGGAGAGCGTAATCTTCAACTTCCATCTGCTCCGTCCCGCGGCACTACCTGCTCACCGTCGTCTTCTACGCAGCACAAATACGTGCTTTCCCTCCGATCCGACTGTAGTAAAGATTCTGTAGTTTTAACGAAAGGAATTGCGCATAACTGGCTCTCTGGCTCAGTGGACGCCCGAATCGCGCTTTGAGGAACGTGCGGTGGTGGGAGAGAGATGTGGGCTGCATGCGTTAGCGCTAACAACGTTGTGGTGGTGGTGGTGGTGAAAACATTTATTCAGAACAGGAGGTGTTTGGATCGGCCCGTAAGGGACCGATCCTTACAAACACTAGGTGGAGGTCCCTAGTTTGGGACCCCAGTGGCGGTAGCCGCCGCCCGGGCACGCCCGACTAAGGCTTGTTGGGCCTGTAAGTCGTGGCAGCCGAGCAGGGTCGCCTCCCAGTCCTCCCGGGTTGGGTTGGGGATATGGGGAATGGCCGGGTTGGAGGGGCAGGCCTACACCATGTGATAGGTGTCCGAAGACACCGCACCACAGTGCGGGCAGTTGCCGCTAAAGGAGGGGTCAAAATGTTTTAGTGCTGCCGGGCACAGCAATGTATTGGTGAAGAGGCGGAGAAGAAGCCGCTCATCCGCCTTCTTGAGGCCTTTACATGGGCTAGGGTAAAGGCGATGGCTATCTTGAAAGTAGGTTGCGATATTTTTGAACGTATAAACCGGATTAAAATCGGGTTCCTGATCAGGTGGGGAGGAGAAAACAGCCCGGTGAGAGAGCGCGCGGGCGGCTGCGTCTGCTGCCTCGTTTCCTGCCAACCCCTGATGAGCAGGGGCCCATATGAGGTGACGGTGTGCGGGGTCCGTATCCCGTATGCAATTTTGGTATATTCGATAGGCTAGGAAGGGAGTGCTGCCTTGTTCGACGTTCCGACAGGCCCCTCGCGAGTCGGTAATTATGTATTTTGAATTGGAATGTGAGGCCGCGAGAGCAATCGCGACCTCTTCTGCTTGTGTTGCACTGCGGGCTCTGAAAGTGAGGCCGTTAACTGTGTTGCTGTTGTGAACCACCGCGGCCGTGTACCATCCCCCGTGGTGAGGGCCGGAGGCGTCCACGTAGTATACACCTGTTTTGTTGCCATAATATCGGGCTAGCGCTTCCGCTCGTGCCAGGCGCCGACCATTATGGTCTTCATGTGACATGTTTGCTGGAAGAGGCCGCACGTGGAGGGCACGTCTCCACAGTTCCGGGATGCGAAACCTGTCTTCCATTGGAGGGGTGTGTTGTATATGGAGTCGAGCAAGAAGGCGGCGACCCGACTCCGTTAGCGACAAACGCGTGTACTGGTTTGTAAGGTGCGCCTCCCGGAGCTCCCGGAAAGTATTCACCACCCCAAGGGCCATAAGCCGGCTGTTCGAAGTAGTGATGGGGAGGTCAAGGGCACGTTTAACAATTTTGCGAAGGATGACCTCAAGGGCATCCTCCTCTTGTTTCCGTAGGTGGAGATAAGGAGTCGAATAGAGAATTCGACTAGTTACGAAGGCGTTTGCCAGCCGCAAGGCATCCTTACTTCGTAACCCTCCGCGTTTGTTGGAAACCCGGCGGACCATGCGGCCCACCTGGTCCCCCACCTTACGGAGTTTGGCCAATGTAGTGTCTGGCCGCCTGTGTTTGTGGATGTAGAGTCCGAGTACCCGTATCTCATCACTTTCGCGTATGGGACCACTCTCGAGAGAAAGAGATATTTTAGTTGTGCACTTCTGTGAGGGGCGGAGGTGCACAAATTCCGATTTTTGAGGGGAACATTGAAGACCGCAGCGGCGGGCGTAGCGGTCTACTATCGTCGCCGCTGTTTGCAGGCTGGTTTCAATATCCCCTGTGCTGCCCTGCGTGGCCCACAGAGTGATGTCATCGGCGTACAGGGCGTGCTGCACGCCGGCGACACCACTCAGCTGGGCCGGCAGGTGCATCATGGCCAGATTGAAGAGCAGCGGGGAAAGTACCGCGCCTTGAGGGGTTCCCCGCGTGCCGAGTAGGTAAGGACCATGGTCTCTATCTTGAATTCGAATGTAGGATTGACGATCCATTAAAAATTGGCTTATGTATCGAAATGTGTTGAGGCCACAGTCGGTGTGACTTAGGTTAGTGAGTATGATCTCATGTGTTACATTGTCAAATGCCCCTTTAAGATCCAAGGCGAGTACGACCCGGTCATTATGGGGGCATTCGAGGGGGTCAAGGACTTCCCGATTGAGTTGCAGGAGGACATCCTGTGCGGATCTGTGTGGGCGGAATCCGAACATGGTGCTCGCAAAGACATGTTTGTATTCAAGATATGTAGATAACCGATCCCGCACCATCGTCTCCATTAGTTTGCCCACACATGAGGTGAGAGAGATGGGGCGGAGGTTATCTGTGTCAATTGGTTTGCCAGCTTTAGGAATAAAAGTGACCAAAGCCGTTTTCCATTCGATTGGCAGGGGGGTGTCCCCGCGCCAAATCGCATTGACGTATTCCAGGAGGGACTGGTATGCCAAGTCGGGCAGGTTCGTCAAAAGCTTGACGGTGACCTTATCCCGTCCTGGCGCAGTGCCCCGTTTCATTTTGGCGAGAGCCGCCCGCAGACCATGGAGCTGGAAAGGTTGATCCAGCTCCGTGTTCTCTCTGCCTGCATAAGAGTACGCAGATCCACGGGGGTCTTGGGCTGTACACAGATACTGGTCCCGAAGTTTCTGTGCCAGTTGAGTCGTGTTGCCAGGAAAAGCGTGCATGGCTCGCTGCAAATGTTTTTGTGTTTCGGTTCGTGTTTGGGTTGGGTCGATTAGGGCTCGAAAGAGACGCCACGTGTTTCGGCTGGACATTTGTCGCGTGGCCGTGTTGCATCTATCTACCCAGTTGGAGTCGGCGAGTTGGGCCGCGTACTCTGCCGCTTTCTGGGTAAGCTCGGCAATTCGAGCTTTAAGCTTTCTATTGTGTTTCTGGCGTCGCCAACGGCGGACGAGGCTGCGACGGGCTTCCCAGAGGTGTAGAAGGTGGTTATCCACGTCCGTGACCGCCTCTGAGAGCTGGATGTGTGTTTCGTGCGAGGAAAGGTGTGCCAGCAGCTGTTGGGACCATGCTGTGTAGCCTTGCGCGGAAATTGGTGTATTATCAAGTGAGTTAAAATTTTGCCTGAATTTCGTCCAATCTGGGATACGGGCTTGTGTTCTAGGACGCTTGAGAGGGCGTGTGCGTAGTGTAGTGTTAATGATGCAGTGGTCGCTACCGAGGGTCTCCTCGGTGTTGAGCCAGTCTGCATGTTGTATGTTGCGAGTGAAGGTTAAGTCCGGGCACGTATCCCGTGTCACGGAGTTTCCTAGCCGTGTTGGGTGGAACAACGTTGTGGCGGACACGCCCAGTGCAGCAATAGGCCGCAGCGTTCACAGGGCGAGTAGACTCTCACGATCAACCATTAACTGCCACCTGACAGGGTGGCACAATGTGCGCGCTGCCTATCCAGTTTCCGGAACGCATTAAACGTTACATACTCATGCCATAGTTGTCACTCTCTAACCAGGTTTAAGAATACTTGAACCGGGCGTAATTTTTCTTTGCAACTGAAATTTTATTTATGAACTTTTCGCTGCATCATTTCTGCCTCTGTTGTATTTGCTATTTTTTCCATTACTGTGCCAGTGATGAAAACTAACCGGTGCGCTGGCTCTGTAGGTTGAATTAATTTGCTATGGCTTCTGGGTTTCACGTCCCAAAGTGAGAGACTTTATGAAGACCTCCATAGTGCGCGGTTCAGAATAATTTCGACGACCTGGAATGTAATGACGTGCAGTTACACCTCACATAAATCGTGTCTCTAGCAGTTCACCTGCATCGAAATGTGATTGCTGCGGTCGAGATAGAATTCATGTCTTTCGGGTCAACGGACAATCAACACAACCCCTTTATCTACTGCTGGTGGCAGTAGCTGCTGATGCCAGGTTTGCAGATTCCAACCGGGCTGCGATGGTCGTATTTTGATGCACGCGAAACACAAAAAAGCCCCTACGCTGTGCAATGCCAGCGCGGATGCCAGAACAGCCGGTGGTCTAAGTTAACACGGAGGACGACACTACGGCGTCCCTCATGACCATGTGTGATTTTGGGACTACAAATGAACCAGTGTAGAAATTGAATGTTTCACACTATGGTCACCACTGTTTATGAGGTTTCAGTGTGTAACACTTAAGTCTAGGCAACAGGTGACACAGCATACAATAATGAAAAATGCACGCCACTACAAAAAAACGAAGCAATTTGCCCTGCCCTTTCTTCTCGCAGCCTTGTAATTCCTACCACATAGCACAATACTGGAAACTGCTGTGCCGTAGCATAGCGCGGTAGCGAGTCTCGTTAAATATTGACGGTGTGTCGAAAATCATGGTATTTTAGCGCGTCTGACTGTAAAACGTTTAAGTGGTCGGGAGTACACAGCCCTAGACTACTTTGTCAGCTCACTCTACCGCCAGAACTCGCGTTCTGGAGTCTAAGCTCAGCCAGCAGGGTTTCTCGCCGCTCGAGAGAAGGAGCGGTAACTGGATCACCCGGAGGTGGCTCTATTTTAAGCATGAAATGCTTTTAGCTCCCGTTGTCGGCAGTGTGGTGACGTCACGCCGAGACCGAGAGCCATCATCCGGGCACTGAAATCCACTCATCCGGGCACTGAATTCCAGTCATCCGGGCACTGAATTCCAGTCATCCGGGCTCTAAAACGAGAATGTCCGGGCACCGTACGAGACTTAACGAGATTTAACGAGACTCTCTAAGCCCTCCTACGCGACCGGCATGCAAGCGCCGGTTGGTCTCCAAACGAGACAAAAAATAACTGCTGCCAGTGCCTTCTCAATGTTTATCAAGATATCAGTGGAGCTGGGGGTTTGATAATGCACGGAATTATAATTTCCGATTTCAGAATAACGCGTGCAGAAAGCACATAAGTGCCACGTTACACTTCGTTCTCATACGTGATCTCTTAGGGGCTTCGCGCATCGAAGCAAAGCCGCACAGGCGCACAGGGGCCCGGGGGAGAAGCGCTGCGTTCAAAGGGCAAGGCATCGCGCCGAACGGGTGGTGGCGTTCCTCCCTTCCTTTACGGTGCGGTTCGGGTGTCCACCGATATGGCAGAGAATTACTGCGCCATTTCCTTTCCTCAAAAAACCTTGCGTTCAAATGGCAAGGCATCGCGCTGAACGGGTGGTGGCGTTCCTCCCTTCCTGTACGGTGCGGTTCGGGTGTCCACCGAGATGACATTAGGCCCGTAAACATTTCATGCTTACTCTACTCTCGTTTACGGGAGAGGCAGAGATTTTTTTAATTACATAGGATATGATCGTAATTTACTCGTTGGACGCAGTGCTTACAATTCTGGTTGTACAGCTAAGGATAAATGCGCGCGAGGAATGATGGGGTGTTTATCGATCTCGCCTGTAGACGACGCCGCGTAACCTCCTGTTCTTTAGTCAGACTTTCGTCCGGAGTCGGGAAAGTTCTCCTATCTAGTTTAAAAGAATCGGTGATATCATCATATGTGATCGTGGAGTCCTTCTTGAAATTCAGGGAGCCACACTTATCCACTGCTGGGTCGACGAAACCTTGCGCTTTACTCTGGGCTGCCGCGTTCCCCGGATTCCCCGAATCGGCTCGGACCAATATCAGTTCCAAATAATTTGGTGAGAATTGGATGGCGCGTCAGGAGGGGCGTGGGCAGTTGTTTGAACCTTAGCTTAAGTTAAGGACAATGCAGCGAGCTATGGAAACAAAAATGATAGGTGTAACGTTAAGAGATCGGAAGAGGGCGGAGGGGGTCAGGGAACAAACGCGGGTTAATGACATCCTAGTTGAAATAAAGAGGAAGAAATGGTCTTGGGCAGGGCATGTAGTGCGAAGGCAAGATAACCAGTGGTCCTTAAGGGTAACAGAGTGGATTAAAAGAGAAAGCAAACGTAGCAGGGGACGGCAGAAAGTTGCTTGGGCCGATGAGATTAAGAAGTTTGCGGGGATACAGGGGCCGCAACTGGCAAAGGACAGGGTTAATTAGGGAGACATGGGAGAGGTCTTTGCCCTGCAATGGGTGTAGTTAGGCTGATAAAGATGATGATGATGATGACGTACGGAAAGTAAAAAAAGAAAAAGTGCCCCCATTCTTTGCCTCCTGAATGAAAGACTTCAGTCAGCTTTTTACATCTATCGAAATCTTCCCAACATCATCTCGTAGCGCCTTAAATCATATTGATAAATTATCTGATATTTTCTGTTCGCTTCGAGAGAAGGTACGCCGTTCTTTCAGTCATATGCGTTTCCTTTCTTTGCTGTTGAAAAAAATTGGAAACGTTTCAACGTATTTAATCCGAGTAGACGAGTGAAAGCGTCTGTTAGCCTGCTCGGCTCATGGTTTTGCTTTGCTGGGTGGACAGCACGTCTGGCGACGATATTAGAGTAAGATTAAGGTCTGATCCAGGTTAAGCTGACCTCATTTGTTCGCGCCCAAGATGGAAGTTGATGAAGACGACGATGTACACTGCACAACGCAAGAGCTGCAGTTTAGCACAATCCGGGTTTGGCTGTAGCGATAGCATAGTGCTCTCGTGCAGTGGCCAGCGAAGCTGATAGCGAAACTTTTTTTCCAGATAATGCAAGGGACATTAAAAATAAATAAAGAACATTATGTGAAAGCGCCTCTAAAACGTGGTTCCCGGAAAAAGCACAGCAGGGTACTACAGCCTATTAACACACGTACGGATGTGTACCGGTATTCTTTCTTCCCTGATGTAATTGAAATGTGGAACAAATTGCCAAGTGATGTTGTGGAGAGTATGAACGTGCAACAATTTGACCTAGGTGTTGATATATTTTTGAGAAATGGTGCACAAATTTTGAACTCTGACTCATGATTGCTTATTTATGTATTTGTTTTTGTTCCCTCCCTGTAATGACCCTCATTTGAGGGTTAACAGTATGACCAAATAAATAAAAATAAATAAAAATCTGGTCACGCCGCAGCACGTTCGGAACGAAGAAGAGCAATATTTGTTTCTGCGCCCTCAAGGTCACGCATGAGCAAGATTCTTGGTTGGGTTGGACGCCATGAACCAGTCCTTTCACACTGATAGATTAGAGAAATAATATCGCGATAGCCGTAGCGAACATTCAGTATTAAAGCCACAGAGTACAGAGTTCGCGAAACACCAACATCGGTATGCTCAGGGACAAGCAGTACATTAGAGAGTTTTAGCTGAGTGCGTTTGTGCGCTCGCTCCGCTCAGCGAGCTAGCGGGAGCGCTACTGCGCCTGCGCGAAACGCTCAGGCGGGAGCGCGCGAGCGGAACGGCTCCTGGGCGCCGCTCCCGCGCGAGCCAAGCGAAACGCGGAGCGGCGCAACGACCGGGCCTCGCACAAGGCCTTCTGGGATCGCGCTAGCCGAACCAAATGTAAACATTCAACATGGCAGCCAGCAGCGCTACTTCTGTGACAACGCGAGCTTGTCTTGCAGGACACTTTTCGGCATGGCGAACTGGTTACAGGGTAACTTGCGAACGCAACTCGGTCGCAGTCGACGCAGGCACGCCTAAAGGATGAATACACACGCTAGACAACGCTACACATGCGTATATGCGCACGATGCGAGGGATGGCTTGCGTGGTCTTGACTTGGCTCTCGCAGTGGCAGACTTTTAAATTTTTCGTAATACGAAAACCACTCCAAAGCACCACTGTTACCAAAAAGCATACACCAAACGTAAAGAGGTATTTATTATTTATTCGCACATAAATCAGAGAGGCTTACTTATAACCACTTTCTCGCAACTCCAGTTACCACCACTAGGAGGCGCAACGAGGCGCCTCGCTTGAGCGGAGGGGGAAGACCGTGAGGAGGCGCTGCGCTAAAACTCTTGCGCGACGCTCCGCTGCTGCTCCTGCGAGCGGAGCGGACAGCCAACCCGCTCTGCTAAAACTCTTTATTATCTAAACTGGATATTTTCTATTCACCAAACCTGTCAAGTGCCGCTGGATGGTCAATAATGATACTGATAGTGATGCACTGCAGTTTCCACACGATTCAAAATCTGAATAGTGAAGTTTTTTCTGCCCACGCAGCAACTAATTTTCAACACCATACAAAATTGATATGGCAGGCTAACTATTGCAGTTCCCTCGGTAATGTTTTATTTCCCATGCATTGCTGCAAACATTGGCAGCATCGATAAGTGAAATTATTTTCTGATATTTTCTTTCCGAAGTATTGCTGTAAACTTTGCCAGCATCGATAAGTGAAATAATTTTCTGATTTTTTCTAGGCTTCTGTTTCTATTTGTCACACGAGGGTCGACCTAGCATAGTAGAAAAGTACGAAAAACAAGAAACAAAAGCTATTTTGCAAGACCAGCAGGATCATATTTCACGGATTAAAGGAGATAGTAGGGTAACGTCAATGAGTGCTTAAAATAAAAAAAAACCGACAGAAGAAAACCATTACTCTAAATCCACGCTGAATGCTGATTTAAGCATGAAATCTATTGTAGGAAGGCGTAGCTCATTCTGAGATGGCTCAATGATTGTGGGAGCCACTTTCGAATCTGGAGCCTAAGTAATGAAGCAGTTGGACATCAATCCTGTTAAGAGAGCAGGGTTGATGTTAAAGCTTGTAACACATTATAGACGCCGTGCACTGACTGACTGCTTAGGCGCATACAAGTACACATGCGCTTAACTTGCCCAAGAATGTATGTACAATATATTGAATGAATGAAAACGATACAGATTACAGAGCCAACTGACATTGGAGGATTGCGAAAGCGTTGACGCCTCTACGGCGCTCGTCATTTTTTGCCTCTATTTGATAATATTTGCTCTCTTTGATACTGTTTGCCCCTCTTTGCTTCTCTGTGACGCTCTTTGCCCTTCTTTGCTCTCAATTAATATCGCATTGTCCTTCTTTAGAACATTTTTTAGCCATTTAATTGTCATTATTGTTATCGATTGAAATCACTTTGTATTACATTTTTTCTTAATCAATGACCTTAAAAATTAACCTTCACTCTGATTACGCCCATTTTTACCTCAATCACGCATTTTGGTTTTTCAAACTAAGCGCCATTGCTGCTTTCCTGTGCACCCACTATATCCTTGTCCAGACTATTCGAGCATTTAACAACTTTTGAAGCGAAAAGTTTCACTACCCGCACCACAGCCGCACTTCGCGTGAGCCGTCGGAGCCAGGGTTTGCCACAGCTGCGCGTGCGTGAAACCGAGTGATGTCACACGCGGCACAAATAAAAATAAAGACAAACAGTGCGCCAGGAACTCTGATATTTTGGTGGACACCCAAACTGCGCCGTAAGGGAAGGAAAATGAAAAGAAAATTGGTTTTAAGGAAAGAACACGACGCCTGTCTCTGTCATATCTCGGTGGATACCCGAACCGCGCCGTAAGGACCTTAAGGAAAGCGAAATGAAAATTGGTTTTAAGGAAAGAAAATGTCTGTCTCTCATATCTTGGTGTACACCCGAAAGGAATGGACACCACAATACATGTCTCTAAAGCAACCTTCTAAGACAGCACCGTATTCACTACACGCGCGTCTCCTCCCCCGTACAGGCAGTGTGTGAACGGCCGAACGCCTCCACCCTTATCGTGGTGTTCCCGGTGCATTATGCGCCAACTGCGACAGCCATGACGTCAAACCAAGAACAACTGCAGCTTTTGGCTTGCATATTCAGGATTAAGCAGAGTTAACCCACTGCCTGTTTTTTGCTTATAATGAAATAACTAATTATCATGTAAATCAAACTTTTTGTTGAATTATTTATCACTCTCCAAACAGATTTTAATTCATTTCGAACCTGATTTTCATTCCTTTGCCTATTTTGCCTCTATTCTGCCGCCCACCGTTGTTTTCCCGTGCTCTCATTATATCTACATCTGCGCTATTTCTACGTTTTTTTTGACATGTTTGATTATAATGAATTTACTAATTATTCTGCCGACATGTTTTTTCTTGCGCATCTTCCTCACATCATCCTCTATCGATTGCAACCGTTCGTCATGATGTTACCTCTTCTGAGGACGCCACAACCGCTGCCGACACGTTTTGATTACACTAAATCGTTTACATAGCCAGGCAAGGCTTTCGCCTTAATAACAAATATACAAAGAACAAAAAATGGCTGAGGCTTAACTTGGTTACGCCTGGAGATTGCGAAGCATCATCGTGTCGCGTAATTTGGAGGCGCACAACCACAGCGACGGCGCCAGGTGGGCCCTCGTTTCTCCACTGTCGTGACGTCATCGTGTCACGTGGTGTGACGTCATGTATCACGTGATTTGGAGGCGCACAACCACAGCGACGGCGCGAGGTGGGCCCCCGTTTCTCCACTGCCGTGACGTCATCGTGTCACGTGGTGTGGCATCATCGTGTCACGTGATTTGGAGGCGCACAACCACAGCGACGGCGCGAGGTGGGCCCCCGCTTCTCCAATGCCGTGACGTCATCGTGTCACGTGGTGTGACGTCATGTATCACGTGATTTGGAGGCGCATAACCACGGTGAAACTCTGAAGTGGTAGCTAAAGTAGTATGCTTCGCATAAAACAATACCAGCAACATTTCGTCCATTTATTTTTCATAGCGAGCTACAGCGCCTTTCGCTAGTTTCAGTTCTTTCGGTGTGTGCTACCCGCGTGACCAGCGCTGGTTAAGAGAGTTGGGTGTAGCGGCAGTATGCGTACAGAGCGCGGTCGCTCTACAGTGCATGACCGCTGCCACATTTATTGCAGTAGGGTAACCGTGGCGTTCGACGGACCGGCGGTGACTAGTCGTTCAGAGGTGAAAGCCTCAGTGTTGTCAGCGGCCTGATGCGGTTAACATCCTCTACTTACGAGGGGCTACCCAAAAGAAACAGGACTAAATTTTTTGGTCGGCATAACTTCTGTGGTACCGCGTTTTGCCACTAGGAGCGCATAGAACAAACATTCCAGAGTCAGTAAGCCGAGTGCCGTCGATAAAGGAGGTCAGACTAGTTTAGGCAGAGTTTTAGAGTGACGACCGTTTTGTGTGAATGTCGTTTTTGCAATGGCTGATTTTCGTGAACAGCGTGCGCCGGTGAAATTCTGATTTTTGCTCAGAAAAAGTGTAATGGAAAATCTTGAAATATTAAGAAACACGTACAAGGACAATGCTATGGGGACAACTCAAGCGTTCCTGAATCGAATCCTGAATCAAAGCAACAATCATGCCAATGGAAAACTTCAAATTCACCTTGCCTCAAGAAAGCTCGTCAGGTGCAACCAAACCTCAAAACAATGCTGATTTGTTTTTTCGACGTGAGTTAAGTCGTCCATTGAGAATTTGTTCCGCAGGGTCAGACAATTAGCTAGGCTTTCTACTTGGATGCTTTGAAAAGATTGGGCAACAGTGTGCTGTGGAAGCGGCCAGATTTGTGGCGGGCGGATGACTGGTTTTCCCATCATGGCAATGCCCCTGCTCACACAGCCCTGTCTCTACGACAATTTTGGACCAAAAATGGCATGACCCCTATTCCTCAACCCTCATACTCTCCCGACCTTGCCCCGTGCTACTTTCTTTGTTTCCTAGAATGAAAAAATAGGTGAATGAAAAGCGTTTCGCTGATGTTGCTGAGGTGAAGAAAAAAACGACGGAGGCACTGTCAAGCATCACAAAAGATGAATTTAAACAATGTTTTGAAAAATGGCATGAAAGATTCGACAAGCGTATCATTGCAAGTGGGGAATACTTTGAAGGACATTGAAGGTCTCTGCTTAAAATGTGAACAAATAAGTTCAAACAAAAATAAGTCCGGTTTCTTTTGGGTACCCGCTCGTATGAACGTTGCCGACGGTGTCAGGCAGGTCGCTAAGTTGCTTTATAACAAGGTACCCATGTGGGCTAGTTGGTGTACATAAGACAT
This sequence comes from Amblyomma mixtum, assembly GCF_055824585.1. Lineage (NCBI taxonomy): Eukaryota > Metazoa > Arthropoda > Arachnida > Ixodida > Ixodidae > Amblyomma > Amblyomma mixtum. The sequence continues at coordinate 43,581,104 of NC_143020.1, read as the reverse complement.
AACTTCACTAGCGAAAAAACGACACACGAGGAGAAGAAGAACACAGGACAACGCTGGACTAACAACTGAAGTTTAATCGAGAAATGGCCAACCTAGGTCACCAGAAGACGCATGCATATCAGACACACTAAACAAAGCAAACAAATACATAAGTGGCAGATCACCGAGGAGTGGAAGTGGATACACGCTCCGACACTGGCAAACAACAAAGTACAGGTTATCTGGAAAGATGTGTTCTTAATGTCTTTGGAAAACGCTAGGTCTTATGTGCCTCTCGAGCAGCCCACATTTAGTGTCGTTTCTCTATATGTTTATTAAAAGAAATCGGATTGGACCCATTAAGCTGGGCAATGCTTAAAAGACGCGAGCTGCGGGCAAGTGTCAATGATTGGATGGGGCACCGTAATCCATTTTAGAGGGAGAAAAGGAGGGCCAACGGCACGAACACCGCAAACGAGGAATTGAAGCAGCACGTATCTGATATTCGTTTTGGGAGTTTGAGTGGATAAAACTGAATCCAGAAGAAAGAAAAAGTTTGGTCTCGGTTAGTATGTTATTCTTGTAGACCTTTCTTTTACGAAATAAGATATATTTACATGCTAATTGCTGATAATTTCGAGACAAGTGGCGATACATTCTCTTCCATACATATTAGGAATCGCAGACAAACAACTTTTTTGGCAAGGATTAGTAGTGATATCCTATATGATTTGCCCGTTCACAATTTTCAGTTAAAAGAAGTACGCATGAAGTTTCATAGCATGGTTCTCTTTCTATCGAGGAAAAAAGCAGTTTATCAATATACGGTCCCAACCTTCGTATTTAGCGCTTTACAATCTTCTTTTATTGTCAACACTAGGGACTCCTAGAAGAAAAATGCTCACTGCGAGCTCAAGCTCGATCTCCACTGAGAGAGAGCGAGAGAACATTTATTTAACCAAATAAAAAATATGCAGCGGCTCATGCTTGGGGTCCCCTTGCCCTAATCTCCGCTGGTGGCATCTGACTTGCGGACTAGCTAGATGGTCCAGGCTGCTGATGCCCAGGACCGCCTCCCACTGCTCTCTGGCCGGGCATTAGACAGTTAACATTTGGTCTGGTTTTTGCTTGCATTACCGATGGGTACATGGGGTGTGGAGCTTTTTCCGCACCAAGGGCAATAATTTGTTTTTTTATGCGAAGCATACTACTTTAGCTACCACTTCAGCCCTTCACCGTTGTTATGCGCCTCCAAATCACGTAATACATGACGTCACACCACGTGACACGATGACGTCACGACAGTAGACAAACGGGGGCCCACCTCGCGCCGTCGCTGTGGTTGTGCGCCTCAAAATCACGTGATACATGACGTCACACCACGTGACACGATGACGTAACGACAGTGGAGAAACGGGGGCCCACCTCGCGCCGTCGCTGTGGTTGTGCGCCTCCAAATCACGTGATACATGACGTCACAGCACGTGACACGATGACGCCACGACAGTGGAGAAACGGGGGCCCACCTCGCCCCGTCGCTGTGGTTGTGCGCCTCCAAATCACGTGGCCCACCTCGCCCCGTCGCTGTGGTTGTGCGCCTCCAAATCACGTGATACATGACGTAACACCACGTGACACGATGACGTCACGACAGTGGAGAAACGGGGGCCCACCTCGTGCCGTCGCTGTGGTTGTGCGCCTCCAAATTACGCGACACGATGATGCTTCGCATTCTCCAGGCTTAACCAAGTTAAGCCTCAGCCATTTTTTTTATATTCTGTTACTTAAAAGATGAAACTTCGAGAAATTTGTTAATATGTGCTTTCATCCACGCTAGAGCATTCGACGAGGATAGTTGTTTGTCTTTTTTCTAGCCTAATATGTCCAAGCCTCTCACTGTAAGGTCCCAGAACGGAAGTGGGGTTTTAATGGTGATATGCCCGGTTGTGGTGTGCTCGGACTAGATGTTTCTCTACCTAGTTTCGAGCTAGGCATTCGTGTCCATATTTACGTCTTAATCTGTATGAGTGGCAGAGTCTGCTAACGCGTTTTTTGCCCCACCGGTAACATGTGTCTGCATCTGAACCAATTAGCTGGTCCACAACCTCGTTCGCTAAACGCTCATCCGGGCCCCTGCCACATCCTTGTAAAGTGCAGCGACCTGTAATAAAGCTCTGCGTTGCAAATCTATCATCAAGTGAGATTACATGCAGCTCCGCGATTCCTTTCAGACACTCCTTAAACACGGCACCCTAAACTCAGCGTCGCCCAGAGTAATGTTCTGCGCAAGCTTCACATCAACACCAATTTCCTCCCAGCTCGCCGGCACCTGTCCCCCTGCTGTATGACCCCACTTCATGGAAATGCCCCTCACAGTATGCCAACCTGTGGCATTATCTCTTTCAATGCTAGTAGCTATCCTAACTCCCTTTTCCATCCTCCTCCAGTCCTTGTACTTGGATTACCTGGCTGGCGTTTAAAACAGCCCCACAACCAGGCTATTTTCTTCCTTGACAATCAGGATTTTTTGAGCACTTAATTCGTCACTTTTTATTGAAGTTACTGCATTCTTTCTAGCTTTCACGATTTCGACCCTTCCTGAAAAGTGCACGGTGATCTATTCAGCTGCCGCCTTTTTTGGTCACTGGCATGAAATTTTCCGAGCCTGTTATGTCTCTTATCGACTGTAGTGGATACTCTAGATAACCCCTTGAACCAAATGTATCAAGCAAAATATGCGTAAACATATGACGACATTGTCCAGACAATGTCGCAGCCTCAATGGTCATCTCAAGCGAGGCACGAGGAAGTGAATGGGGAACTTGTCAAAGTAAGACACGAGGAAGATCTAGAGTAGTAGAGAGCTCCGGAATAATTTCGACTACCTTAGAATAAATAAAGTCCTCGGATATAACACATCGTATGGCTGTCTTGTGTACTTCACCTCTATCTAAGCGCTGCATGTGTGGTCGGGTTTAGGTGCTCCCGTCTCAGTCGATGTAACCAGAAGGGCACCACGGTGGAGACAAATAAGTTTTAAGTGTGTGCTCACCAAAGGAAAGGCAGGCGTACCTTAACATTTACGCTAGGTAAGAAGTTCGTTTGTATGCATTAATGAATACCGGGGTGAATTCGTTAGGATATCAGGGTGCATATAAAGGTTGTAATGATTTCTGTACTGAAAAAGTATGATCGCATGAAAAATTATGCACCGCGTTAAGGCAGGAATCGTTATGATATATTGTTTTTACATTTCACGCAGCGCTCTGCCTCCCAAAACCGCAAAATCAGCGGAGCACTACATGCTAAAGAAATTATCAAGATTGGGAGGAACGTTCCATTGCTCTATGTGCTCATTGCTCTAAGATATATGCCTGGAATTTTGAAATTTTGCGCAGATCATACACGGTCCTTAGAGTGCACTTGATAATCTCGGCAGTTCAGACGGAAATTTTTTCACCGTGAATATTATGACCATCGGTTGTCTATTCTTCTTTTGCATTATAATATTGTCACTGCTCACGGACGTGTCAGCTCCTGACACTGCGCACGGCATCGCTATAAAAAGCGTGAAGCACGTTTCCCTATCAAGCAGTTTTCCGAGTTGGTTGTTGGGTCCACGAAAAGATCTTCAAATGTTCTCGCAGCTACACACAGGTCTTCTTTGAAAATGATTTTCCTGTGAAGCGCACAGAGAGCGCTAAATCCCCTAATAACGAACGTTGTGCCCACCTGATAATCAACAGCAGTTGGCTCGATGCAAATTGGCGTCATTTCCAGCTGTGAAAAAGCAGAAGCAGTCCTGCTTCATTAAGGACAGACATGATGGACAACGTGATCGACAAGGAATAACGTTATGGACTAAGTCTCATAAAAAATCAAACGACTTTCAGAAAACATGCCACCACCGATGTCTACAAGCACCTTCTACCCTAAATAAATCTCTGCACGACTTCTGCTTTCTCGTGAAGCTCAATAATTGTTTCAGACACGTCACATTGGTGACAAACACTGGAGCACTGCTCCAAAAAAAAAATGAAGACCTAGAGAATTGTAGCAAAACGCGACAAAAGAGCTCTTTGCTATACCAGAACGGGACTGAGTAACAAAGATACAGAAATTAGGGTTTGCTGAGTACCGATCGCAAGCTAGAAGAGTAAAAAAAACCGGAAAAAAAGAGAGTGGTGTTGTCCTCAAAATTTGCATTATACTTCCTTATGTTAGCTCTACTACGTACTTTGTAGACGTTCTTCGTGTAATTAGTGTAATGACTTATCTAGCCTTCTCAAAGAACAATATTGAATTGACACAAACCACAGCTGGGAATAGAGGTGCCTTGAAAATTTAATTTTTTTAACTGATGAGGAACCAGGAATAATTTCGCCAAATTGGGAATTGCAAAAAATCGTGCAAGGCATTTCGTCTTTGTATTGAAACTTTAAATTGTAACATAGCGGCACCCAAAAGCTACCGCGACATCCTGTTTGCCGACAACCCTCTCCTGTGCGTTTGCACAAATCGCTTGTGCATGAAAGCGTCATGTGGTCAAACGGATCCGAAGCCAAGTTGGGAAGCGCCGACGACAGCCAAGTCGTTTGTTCCGTGCAGCGCTGGAGCTTGCAACCCCGTGCAAATAAAAGCAGTGCCGTGATTTTTGCGCCGAGATGTGTTTGCACGCTGCCAACAAGCTGCGAGACATTATTGGGAAAATATGCGGGAAATCATACTTTTTAGTCCACCTACAACATAAACATAAACTTCGTTAAACCGAGTTTAGTGGTCGTTTCTTTCGCTATTTCGGGTTACTGAGAGCATTACTCTGAACCCAAAGGGCACTTGCAGGGGATTAAAAGTTTATTTGTTAGATCACAAACTTCCTAAACTAAGATTTTGTTATTTCGAGTTTTAACTGTATAGAAATTAGCGGCCTTCTTCCGAGCACAGAGAAAAATACGAATGATGAAGAAATAAACGTCAACATACAAAACCTTGGAAGGCACAGGAATGGGCCCGAAAATTGAAGGCGATGGAATCAGAACTCCAACGTGACCATTTCAGTAGTTTTAGCCACCTGCAGATTCAAGTCCCTAAGCAGAATAATTGAACGTCAAGCTTTTTTTTTTCTTTGTATGCAAGCATTTCAACCCAGGAAAGCGGAGCATGAGCTTGCCAGAAAAGTTGTACCGAATGAAGTCCCGGCGGCTACCCGGCGGGCTGGGGGACGTAGTCGAAGACTACCGTATACGTCGCGGATACTGAAATCTCAAGGACCCCGCAATGGTAGGATATGAAATACGCCTCCTCAACCTGTAGCAGTGTAAATACAACTTCAAGACACCACTAATGCCCAAGTAAATGTGCGGGAGACAACTGGTACACCACAAAGGAGGCGCGAGCATGCAGTAATCTGCACGCAATAATGCATCAGAAAGCATCGGCAAATTATATTAATGCCAAAGCTATATATACATAACGGAGTCGAACCTCATCAAGAATCTAGTGGCTTTCCTGATCTTGAAAGTGCAGAAATAAAATAAGTATTGCCGCGACCGGGTTTCGAACCCGCGGCGGCACAAACGATTCAGATTGCTGTGCCACTGCATGAGTGCAACATGTTTCCGCCTCAGCCGGCCACATTCCGGGTCAAGCTGCAACACACACGGTGCTGCGCAATGCACGTTGACCAGCTTCCACCAGCTTCACCAGCGAACAGGTCGGACCAGTAAAACCTCGATTAGAGCCTAACCTGTGTCTAGTATTGTCGCCGGACGTCCCGACGGCAGAGTAAATAAATACCACCAGGTAATCAGTCTAAACACACGTTTTCGTAAGTGAAGTCGTGTTGAAGTAAGACCTTCCTGTTAGCAGCTTGCAATGTGTGAATGTTTTCTCTTGCGCGACTTGCATAGCTGTGCAGCCGTTTTATTCCGTTGTCAAGCTATTTTTTCAACAAACAGCCGTGCGAAAGGATTTTTTATAAATTTTATTCAATTCATGTTGCCGTCTCCTAAAAAATAAAGCCACTGTGCATGCTCGTACAAAAAGGAGACACTTGTCCATCGAAAATAGGGCGCTTTCATGCAAGTCAGGTATGAAAAAAAAAACGAGGAATACGACACACGCATATTTTTAAATGACGCCCGTCACTTCAAAATCACTGCGTAGAAAGCACTCACGAAGGTACTCAAGCGAAAAAAGCAATATAACAGAAGATAAAAAGCTAAGATATGTTACAAACTCGTGCTAAGTGGTGCATAAAAGCTATAAAAGTTTTCAGTAAAAAATTTCCAAGGCAGATTAATTTAGTAGGTCGAGCTTCGAGTGAAAAACGAAGCAAAAGAATGTTTAGCTAGCAGTGCTGCAGTCCAATTTTTTGTTTTCGTTGTGAAAGGATCCTTGGATTTTTGTAAGGTCGCAACTGCACAGTAATATAGGTCGTCATCAAGCTTCGGAATAATGGAAATGAAGGTGCACTGCAAATAATTAAATGATATACATCCGTGAGGCACAGTCTAAGCGATAAGCGAGCTGCTACTATTGCCACATTGCTGTAGTGACACCCACATTTTACGTTCTCTGAAATGCAACACAAGCGGCCCGCGTGTCTTTGGACGTCCTCATATCCGGCGTTCCTGTCGTACGTTCAAGATAAAAATGTTTCCCCCTGCAAGTTTCGCTTTTCCCCAGAGGGTTTTCACGCCGCTTCACGAGCCTAAACGAAACGTCTAATGTCACGACTTATTTCCAAGGGCTGGGTACAGCGCAATAAGGTTACTGCAGTTTGTCAAAACTTTTTGTTTGAAAAAGTTGTTTCAGGCTGACAATAAACGGTAAGTTATAGGCACCGGATGCCATACTTGATTAGTTCAATATCTATTTTTCTTGCTTGGCCGCTCCTTTTGCCATGTTCGGCCATCCAGGACGCAAATGGGACGCGTTAAGAGGCGAGATGGCTCTTGGCATTCTTTTTTTTTGGAGCAGTTTTTTTAGCAAGTCATCAGGCGAATCACTGGAGGAACCATTACGTGCTAATAGCGTTGAGCGCTGCCTGAAGTTCGTGGGCTGTGAAGTGACTGCTTCACTTCGCAGGCATGGAGTACACTGGTTTTGAGGCAGCGATGGTTCTCTGGTGCTTTCAGAGAGGGCTGCTGGAAAAAAAAGAAGATTCTTGGCAACGTATACGGAGAAGCACAAAAAAAAGAACCCAATTCTTGACCGATACCCCTGTGTGGGCATGCGCCATTGTATGAAGATAACAACAACAACCACAATAATCCTCAGAAAGGGTAACTCAATCACTATGAGAAACGAGCAGCTGAAAGTATAAAAATAGAAAGTATTTTGAATACAACACGGCACTTTGCCTTTGAGCGTTTCCATTTGTTACTAAGTTTGCGAGTGCTACTCAACAGTTAACAGTGCAACCCGGGGCGCGATACCTCTCTAAAATGCATTCCTTTTTGACGAGACTGTCTAGTGAAGAAGCATTTGTATTACCAAGTGCCCTCAGAGAAATTTTTTTACGATATACCATAAAAGTAGTTTTCACAGAAACAGCAACCAACAGCCGTGGACGGTTCACGAAATCACAGCCAGCGTAATCTAGGGAAAGCTATTACATTTTTGCAGGAATCAGCTTAATTTCCACTCAGTCACACCTGCCGTCCCTGTGTATCTAGGCAGTCCCACAACGGGTTCGGTGGTCTGATGTCTACGATTTCAGGCACAGAGAAGAATTTTAATGCCTTAGTGAATACTGGGGAATATTCTGGTGAACCTCTGAGGGCTGCGATCTGAGCATATTTATGAACGAGCGACGTAGGAGAGAGTTACTTATTTCGCATCTGCCATTCTAGTCAGTGAAGTTTATTTCAGATGTGTATGGAAGACACGCGATAGGGGGGGAAGGCCATACTTAGGATACATTTGGTACTCTAGTCCACTGTAGCTTTTGCTGCCGCTTTTAGAAAAGCTAGTGTTGCATCGCAACAGCTGTTATTGAAGTATTTACCTTGACAGCAACGTTCGAACAAAAGGCGAGAGCGCTTATCAGAGATGTGAGGAGACTGTGCGCACCTAGACTCAAAAGTGCTACCGCAGCAAGAGCCGGCTGCCTAATTGCTCAAGACGGCAATCCTCAGCAGACTTTCTCCAATGTCTGGAAATGATCATTAGCAGGATAAAAATTCAGAGCTGCACTTTGTTGACCAAAAGTGCGGTGAGGCGAAAGCCTTAAGCGCAGTGTTACTGCTTGTGTCACTGATGTGTAGTTAAGATGGTAAGTACACAATTGTTGGTGAATCTTAAAGGCTGAAGACAGTAGAGGACGTTTAGGAGGCATCGGTCTGATTCGACGCCTTGCTTCAAACGCTCTCCTGCGTTCTAGACAAAGAGAACTACACAAGCGTTGGCAGGAAGTTTCGTAGCCATTAGCACGCTCGGCTGCGGAATGGAAGGATGGTGGTTCAAATCCCATCGTGCACAAAGATTTTCTTCTTGGTCTGACTAGGAAAGGCGTGACACCTCTGCTGACAACCTTCGGTCGACAACAATAAGGCACTAAAGGCTTTGGCCTTAATATTTATGCGGGCACTCGCCGTTTTACAAAAGCTGTCAGAGCACTCCCCGAGAACAAGCAATGTTTCGTGTCCAGGTTATTTCACGCTGTGCATGGCGCCACTGTGCACTGGAATCGTCATATAAACCACGGAGCCGTGTATCACTGCAGGTACAAAAACCGCCCATTTTGGAAGTAGTGCCAAGCACTTACTGTGTAATCTCACTAATTCAAAGATGCGCGAATCTGTTCATTGCAGTATATCTAGAAGGCATGCCTAAACGGTGCAGTTTTCGCTAGCGCTCGATATCCCCACAAAAAGGGCGCTGAAGGGTTATCAGCAATAATTGGAAAAATATTAACTGGTGGAAAGTATGTTTACGTTCAAACATAAACATTCGCTCCTCCTACAATGCATTAGTGGCCTATAAAATTCAACCATGCAGGGTAATAAAGAAGGTTAAATGCACCGATGCAGGCTTCCCATGTGCGCGCAAGGGTGGACAAAAATATCGCTCGCATTTTATTGTTTGAACAAAGATTTTGGAAGATATGGGAAATAATTGTGCGCAGAAGTAATCCAGGCCTGCGTGATAGGAATGCTCAAGCTTGGCGACCGAGTGTTTTGGGCCTAGTGTTGCATCAGCAGTCGCAGAACTGAATGAGCTTTCACGGTCGTGTGAAAATTTTCTTGAGAATCCTAAACGCAGAGCAGAGTATTAAAAAAATTAAACAGAACACTAAAGTCAACAAATGGAAACAATTAATATTGGCCTCTGTCAGTAGATAAGTTGCTACTTTTGACAAGGCAGCGTATTTTAGTGAAAACGGACTTTCAATCTGCTAGACAAGATGGAAAATTAGCTCACAGGTATCTTCACCACTGGGACTTTTCCCGAGCTAACAGCGTTCACCTGCGACAAAATTCTCGCATCGATTTCTGAATATATACTTCGCCACATTTTGCTTTAAAAGAGTGATCATGATGATGTCATTTTCAAGTCTCAGAGCTGAATCATGTGCATCAAAAAAGAAAAAAATACTAAATCTTCTTACTGCACGATATAAGGTGACTAACTTCCGTGCAGATATCCACGAAGCCAAAAATATTCATAAGCCATAAACGATCATCTTAATTCATTATATCATAAGTTCAGTGTCTTGGAGCAGTCTTCAGCGTTAGATTTAAAGCGCATGTTTTCCATACTTCGTGCCTTTGAGTATCCTTAATGTTTAAGTGGTTCCCCTATATTAAACGAAACATATCTTCACTCTAACTACAATTTCACATCAGTATCGACATTTTTTTAAAACTTTAGACACGATTAATATCAAAAACTATGATGGAGGCCGAGATAAATAAGATTTTTTACTTCAGTCGTTTGCAAATTCAAACATGAGCACATAATCGACATTGTGTCTTCATTTCAGCAAAGCAGAAATCTGGGCGAGTTGGTAAGTATTCATGATATTGTTCACAGCGCAACAAGAACGGGAAAAACGAAAGACGATAGAGTAACACAAACATGGCTTATGTTTGTGTTACTCTATCGTCTTTCGTTTTTCCCGTTCTTGTTGCGCTGTGAACAATATCATGAGTGTCTTCATTTCCACATTCCGCGCGTTTGCTAGTAAATTATTGTCTATTGTATTTTCAGGCGTAATGTATGTATCTGGTTCGACGAAAATGTCTGCCTGTTGCAGCCGGACGTAAATGAATAAGCAACTTTCACTTGAATTTTTTGAGCTTGAAGCCACTTCCCAAAACTGGTGGCCAAACGAATTCTGCGATTGCATTCAAGAGCACATAGACCGCACTAAGCAAAATTTTAGTGAAACAAAAAAACAACGCCTTTCCGCCATGTAGGTCTCATTCGTGGTCGGGCAGCTAGTCTTCATGAGCGGCCGCTTCTGGTAAAACGTCTCCGTACCGCTGCCGGTGAAGCATGGGGTCGTGAATGCGGCTGTAAAGCGGGCGTCCGGCGCGGAACGCGTCATCTAGGTCTTCGTAAATTCCTTCAAGAAGCCTGAAAGTGGTACCGAATAGAGCAGCGCTCAAAGCGTCACTGAACTTACGCTCAGCGCTGGCTCCTACCGTTCGAACAGCCATAAGCGGAAGTCCAGACCACAGGGTGATGCACACTACCTTGTGCTCGGGGTTCCAAGATTCTTCTTCTCCGGTAATGATGCACGCATAGTACACACCAAATAGAAGATGCGTCCTCATCGTCGGGGGGAGACCAGGAGGGCGCAGGGCGATGGACAGATACTCCAAGAATGTTGGGCAGTGAAAAGACAGGTCAGCGCAGTTATTCAGCAAATACAGCTTCCACGCATGTAGTATATTTAGTCGCATCGCATAAGAGTACAGGCCGGCTATTCGAAACAGCCGCGCTTCCGTAAAAACGACACCCAAAAGGGCATTGCGTATTTTTTGCACGGCAACATCGGGGCGCTCTATGTCGATGCTTGAAGCCTCTAGTCCATACAGGTATCGGTAAATGTGCAGGTGCTTCGGGTCCATTCGACTGATATGTGCACACAGTACGGCCACATCTTCGGCTGCCATGGCAGTGGACTGGATGAGCCGCATCAGCCCTTCTGAATCAGCGTCGGTGCATCCAATTTCGTCGAGACGTGAGCCTAGAAGTTGACTTCACTGGAAGCAGGGAATAATTCGCACTAGGTCGATTGAAAAGCGGGAAAGCTCGGGTGAAACGCGCAGAAAATCATTGGGCACCATTTGGACGCACAAGCCAGAAATTCACCATGAGCTCCTCGCTCACGCCTTAAAATGCGCATCACTGAGGCGTGTACAGTAAAGAAGAATCGGCTTTCCTTAAGGGCGTAACGATCGAGACCACCCCCGCGAGATAAGGCAAGTCTTCCTGTTGTTACTCTGAGCGGTTTTTTTAAGCACAAAATGATTAAACGAAAACACATTGCGCAGTTGACAATGAATGTGTAGCAAAAAAAAAACGAATAAAGTGTTTAAGTTTGAAACGTAAGCAGCCGATGATTTGGGATCACCGAGCAAACACCTTATTTTTTAACGCTACGGTGCACGTGCAGTTAAGCCGAAGCTAACGTCTCGACAAAAGATAGCAAACATCAGCTTATCTCTCTTGTACCTTTTAAAATCCCGCGGCTGTGCATGCGATGCTGTAATCAAGTGTCCCGCATGAGGGCGCCGGAGCTTTTATGTAGAAAATCGCCCATATGCATCTGCCCAAGTTACGAGCAACCGCACAAAAGGAAGCGTGCGAATAGCACTCACTAAGACTTCAATGTAGCCCTTTATGGCAGATTTTCTTGATAACGGGAACGGCTGTTGTGACGCATGAAACACCGTTTTTGTATAATTTTCCTGTCATTTACTTTCAAGCTTGGAGGTTCTGGAATAATTTTCCATTATTGTGATAAAAATTAGCGTTCCATCAAAACCTTTATAGGTAACGATCACCGAGTACAGCGCTGTTACAAAGGTAATTTTAGCAAACAGTGATCGCTGCCTGAATTTCGCGAATCGTTAGCCATCTCCTTATCGAATGTGGTATCGCCGCAACAATTACTAGACGTAAGCTAACAGCAACATTGATGCAAGAAAAAAAGGTTTTAACATATGCATTCTGTTGCTCTGATATCCACTCTGATAAACTGTTTGCGCATGCCTAACGTACTTCTGAACGCCTATGCGCCAACATGAGGGTGCCAACAAGTGCTTTAGCACACAGCAATGTGTAGAGAAAATTTACTGACGAAAAAATTTTCCCATGAGGAGAAGCATCATTACTATCAAATTGCTCTTAATCGGCGCTGGACGACAGCGTTTCTTTTGCGTGTTCTCTCATCATAGAGAACTCTGAAAAAATGCAGATCAGAGCGTTTCTGTTTCGTGTTCTCTCTTTTCTCTGCCCTATCTTCCCGCGCTGTTTAACAATGAATCAGTACCAACTTGCTAAATCACAACAATGACTAAGTACCTAGTTCGCCAAATCGCAGCCATCTAATTGCCCCAGATGAGAAGCTGTTAGCACTAGGTACTAAAATGTCATGCGCGCTACTGTCTGCAATGTGTTGCTTCGTGAATAGGCCGCTATCAGAGTCCGCCTTTAGCAACGAGAAAATTGTTCGTATGGCCGCCACAAGGAGCGCTAGTTTCATGCTAATACGTGGTGGTGATGATGATAGCGTGGCTGCTGCAGGGGTATTGATTTTATCTTCGAACATGGAAATGTAGGGCCCTTCACCGTTGAATAACTCTGCTGTGCGCTACACGTATGCTGGAGTGCACAAAATTTTGTCCACGGTGAGGCGAAATACCGCGGCCCACAATTGGCGCAGCACTTGGACTTAACCGCATACAGCAGTCATTTATTTAAATAACTTCTGCGTTTTTTGAAGCGGAAGGTTCATTACGGGACCTCGTGCTTCGATCGCCGGGTGCCTAGTTTTGACCTTCAGCTGAGTTAGAGGTGAAACCGTGAAAAAGGTTTTTTTTAAATTTTTTTTGGTGTTTAGCGTCCCAAAGCGACTTAGGCTATGATGGACGCCGTAATGAAAGGCTCCGAAATTTCGACCACCTGGGGTTCTTTTATAGCGCCCGGCGACGCTATAAAGCGCCGGCGCTGAGATCGGCGTTCTAGCGCGCGCTAGAAGAAAGTAAAGATGAACAGCGCGTGCTCGAGGCGCACGTCCGGCACGGGCAGTTCGGAACGAGAAGCCTGCTACGCTGCTCGTCTCTCTCTGGTGCTCCGCTGCGACCCCGCAAATCCTCAACAGTGGTGACCCGGCAAACCGTGCCTTCTACCCATCTGCGTCCTAGCATGGCGTACTGGCAGCACCCAAGTTTCGATCCGCCGCTCCCAAGCGTTCCGGCCTGCCGGCGTCGGCGGGTGGTTCGCCCAACTGGAGACTGCGATGTACCTGAACGGCATCACCATCCAGCCGTTCAAACACGCTGTCCTTTGCGACATCCTCCCGCCCGACCTCCTGCGTCGGCTCACCTACTCTGCCTTCGGCGGCCGGCCATACGATGAGCTGCGTGCGGCCGTCTTGGCGGACTTCGGCGCCTACTACGTTCCGCCGCCGCTCTACGACGCAGCGGACCCGTTTTCGCCGCCGCCAGCCTCTGGCCCTGCACCGGCCTCGCTCGCCCCCACGCAGCCTTCATCACAACCCGGCCCGCCTAAGTTGCCCCTCGCCGCCAAACCAGTCCAGCGTCTCCGGCCCGGCTTCTTTATCACCGACCGCACCAGACGCTGCCGCATCGCTTCCGGCAGCACATCCTGCTACCCCGGTTACGCTAGCAGCACTGTGCGGCGACTCCACGGCCCCAAGTCCGCACTCATTCCCTCAGCAGCTCAGTGAGGTGCCCGGCCCACCACGGTTTGCCACGTCAGCAAACTCGGCGACAGATGCGCCTCGCGCCACCCTGTTCAGCGCCTCAGGCCATACCGCCTCCCATACGGACGATACAGCATCTACGGCACAGCCCGGTGAGCAACTTCCCTTATCTGCAATAGTGCCGCCGTCAGTCGAGCTCTTCCTCGACGAGTGCCCCACTCCGCCAACGTCTGTACCCTACTGCGTAGCATCGCTGCCAGCCGAACGCTCACCTGCCGCCTCATCGCTCATTCCGCTGAAGTCGTCAGTCACTGACCTGAGCGATCGTGCTAAAGGCGAAGTGAGATTGCCGCCACCGCAGCTTATGCCACATACCAGCCCCACTACCCCGGCGGCCACATCGCCTGCCCAAGAGGCCGCACCCCAAGCCCATAGTACTGTCAACGAATTCTCGGTGTCTGATCCTGGAAGCGCGACACTGTCGCAGCAAGCGTCTGCTTTGGTGCCTGACTTGAGCAACCTTCAGCAGCGAATGGTAGTGTTACCTGCACCGAGCGGTGCAGCAACTGTCCATCCACCAGCTGTGTCTGTTGCAGTTAGCCAGCCGTCTGATGTAGCCGTCTCAGCTCCACGGCCTGTCACTGCGACAACCTTCTTGCGGCCACCCACAGCCGAACATGCCCACACGCGCATCAGCACTGGCCAGTCGCTCCGGACTGTCACTCCCGTTTCACCCAACCACCTGGGATTTGGCCCCGCAACTTGCTCCGGCATCGTCACGGCTGTCACCGTTGTGCCGACGGTCCCACCACAGCTGCTCTCAGTCCATGGAGCCGTTTCAGTCGCTCCTGTGCTTGTCACCACGTACACGGCGCGTCGGATCCCCATCGACATCAGCCGCAATGTTCCAGCACCGACGACCCTTATGTCCGCGGGCAGCACTGCAAACGGTGACGGCCCGAGCATGGTCTTCCCTGCCCTCATGTCCATTGTCAGCTCGGCACCCTGCGTCATTCGCCCGTTGCGCAGCAGCCAGGCTCGTCCACCTGAGCCCGCGCACTCCACCCGACAGCTCTTCCCGGCACCTGACATGAACTTACCGGACTCTCAATCTCTGACTACTCCATCTCTGCCCCGTCGGCGCGCAAATTTCGCCGTTCCGTCTAGGCGGGGGGCCCTATAGCGCCCGGCGACGCTATAAAGCGCCGGCGCAGAGATCGGCGTTACAGCGCGCGCTAGAAAAAAAAATAAAGATGAACAGCGCGTGCTCGGAGCGCACGCCCGGCACGAGCAGTTCGGAACTAGAAGCCTGCCACGCTGGTCGTCTCTCTCTGGTGCTCCGCTGCGACCCCGTAAATCCTCAACACTTTCAAGTCCCTCGGCCGGGATCCAACCCGCGTCTTTCTGGTCAGTAGCCGAACGCCGTAACCACTGAGCCACCGCGGTGGTGCACATGAAAAAGGGAAAAAGAAATTGAATCAATAGCCTTGTCTGGGAGTCGAACCCGTGGCTGCGCGGACAGATCTCTTTTAAGGGCAGCTCAGTGAGACCACTCGCTATCGCCTTTTTTTCTTTATTGCCAGGAGAGACCACTAGCTATCACCGCAGCCAACACGCCTCGCGTTACACTGCACCGCACTCTCGCGCTGCGTATTGGAGAGCGTCATCTACAACTTCGATCTGGTGCGTCCTGCGGCACTGCCTGCTCACCGTCCTCTTCTACGCAGCACAAATACGTGCTTTCACTCCGATCCGAGTGTAGTAAAAAATCTGTAGTTTTAACTAAAGGAATTGCGCATAACTGGCTCTCTGGCTCAGTGGACGCCCGAAGCGCGCTTTGAGGTACAGCCTTTGTCAAAAGATTGGGGCCCAGGAGGTTTGCTTCTGAAGCACACTGTCTGGTTCGTAATGCATCTCCAGCGCTCGAAATTTGCTGAAGATAAGAAGATTTCTGGTCCTGCCTCCACCAATGGGTAGGACTACCACGAATGTTACAGGAGTCCCACTGCGAGGCTTAGAAGCAAACCCCCTGTGCTCTAAACTTTTGATAAAGACTGTTCGTGCGGTGTTGAGAGAGAGGTGGGGGTTGCATGCGTTAGCGCTGACAACGTTGCGGCGGACACGCGCCACTGCAGCAATAGGCCGCAGCACACTCTCGCGATCAACCATTAGCTGCCACCTGCCATGGTGGCAGAATGGGCGCTGCCACCCAGTTTCCGGAACGCACTTAACGTTACAGACGCCTAGCCGCTTGCATTTGCCTGATGTGCCATAGTTTTCTCTCTCTAACCAGGTTCAAGGGTAGTTGAACCGCACCTTATTTTTTCTTTGTAACTGAAATTTTATTTATGAACATTTCGTTGCATCATTTCTGCCTCTGGTGTATTAGCAACTTTTCTCGTTACTGTGCCAGTGATGAAAACTAACCGGTGCGGTGGCTCAGTAGCATAAATAATTTGCTTTGGATTCTGGGTTTAACGTCCCAAAGCGACGCACTTTATGAAGGACGCCATAGTGCACGGTTCCGAATAATTTAGACCAGGTGGGATGTAATGACGTGCAGCTCCACCTCACATAACTCGGGTCTCTAGCAGTTAACCTGCATCGAAAAGCGACTGCTGCGGTCGAGATTGAATTCATGTCTTTCGGGTCAACAGACGATCAACACAACCGCTTTGTCTACTGCTGGTGGCAGTACCTGTGGCAGTCAGCTGCTGATCCCAAGTTTGCGGATTCCAACCGGACTGCGATGGTCGTATTTCAATACAAGCGAAACACAAAAAAGCCCCTATGGTGTGAAATTACAGCGCGGATGCGAGAACAGTCGGTGGTCTAAGTTAACACGGAGGAAGACACTGCGGGGTCCCTCATGACCATGTGTGATTTCGGGGCTACAAATGGACCAGTGTAGAAACTGAATGCTTCAGACTATGGTGAAAACTGTTTATTAGGTTTCAGTGTGTAACACTTAAGTCCAAGCAACAGGTGACACAGCATAAAATAATGAAAAGTACACGCCACTACAAAGAAACGAAGCAATTTGCCCTGCCCTTTCTTCTGGTAGCGTTGTAATTCCTACCACATAGCACAATACTGGAAACTGCTGTGCCGTAGCGGAGCACGGTAACGAGTCTCGTTAAATCTCCACGGTGTGTCAAAAATTCATGGTATTTTAACGCGTCTGACTGTAAAAAAATTTAAGTGGTCGAGAGTACAGAGCCCTCGACGACTTTGTCAGCCCACTCCACCGCCAGAGATCGCGTTCTGGAGTCAAAGCTCAGCCAGCAGTGTTTCTCGCCGCTCGAGAGAAGGAGCGGTAACTGGATCACCCGGAGGTGGCTCTATTTTTTAATCCCATAGGATATGATCGTAATCGACTCGTTGGCCGCAGTGTTTACCGTTCGGGTTGTACAGATCAGGATAAATGTGCGCGAGGAATGATGGGGAGTTTATCGATCTCGCCTGTAGACGACGCCCCGTAACCTCTTGTTCTTTAGTCAAGCTTTTGTCCGGAGTGGGGAAAGTTCTCCTGTCTAGTTTAAAAAGATTGTTGAGATCATATGTGATGATAGAGTCCTTCGTGAAAATTAGAGAGTCAGATTCGTCCACTGCCGGGTCGACGAAACCTCGGGCTTTACTGCGGGCTTCTTCGTTCCCCGGAATTGCCGAGTCGGCTCGGAGCCATATGAGTTCAGAATAATTTGGTGAGAATTGAGTGGAGCGTCATGAGAGGCGCGGGCGGTTGTTTGAACCTAGGCACCTATGGAAAGTAAAAAAAGAAGAAGTGCCCCCATTTTTTTGCCTCCTGATTGAAAGACTTCAGTCAGCTTTTTATATCTATCGAAATCTGCCAAACATCATCTCGTAGCGCCTTAAATCGTATTGATAAATTATCTGGTATTTTGTGTTCTCTTCGAGAGAAGGTACGCCGTTCCTTCAGTCATATGCGTTTCCTGTATTTGTTGTTAAAAAATTTGGAAGGGTTTTAACGTAGTTAAACCGAGTAGACGTGTGCAAGCGTCTGTTAGCCTGCTCGGCTCATGGTTTTGCTTTGCTGGGTGGACAGCACGTCTAGCGACGATATTAGACTAAGATTAAGCTCTGATCCAGGTTAAGGTGATCTGATCTGTTCGTGCCCCAGATGCAAGTTGATGAAGACGACGATGTACAATGCACAAAGCAAGAGCTGCAGTTTAGCACGATCCGAGTTTGGCTGCAGCGTTTGGCTGCAGCGTTTGGCTGCAGCGTTTGGCTGCAGCGTTTGGCTGCAGCGTTTGGCTGCAGCGTTTGGCTGCAGCGTTTGGCTGCAGCGTTTGGCTGCAGCGTTTGGCTGCAGCGTTTGGCTGCAGCGTTTGGCTGCAGCGTTTGGCTGCAGCGTTTGGCTGCAGCGTTTGGCTGCAGCGTTTGGCTGCAGCGTTTGGCTGCAGCGTTTGGCTGCAGCGTTTGGCTGCAGCGTTTGGCTGCAGCGTTTGGCTGCAGCGTTTGGCTGCAGCGTTTGGCTGCAGCGTTTGGCTGCAGCGTTTGGCTGCAGCGTTTGGCTGCAGCGTTTGGCTGCAGCGTTTGGCTGCAGCGTTTGGCTGCAGCGTTTGGCTGCAGCGTTTGGCTGCAGCGTTTGGCTGCAGCGTTTGGCTGCAGCGTTTGGCTGCAGCGTTTGGCTGCAGCGTTTGGCTGCAGCGTTTGGCTGCAGCGTTTGGCTGCAGCGTTTGGCTGCAGCGTTTGGCTGCAGCGTTTGGCTGCAGCGTTTGGCTGCAGCGTTTGGCTGCAGCGTTTGGCTGCAGCGTTTGGCTGCAGCGTTTGGCTGCAGCGTTTGGCTGCAGCGTTTGGCTGCAGCGTTTGGCTGCAGCGTTTGGCTGCAGCGTTTGGCTGCAGCGTTTGGCTGCAGCGTTTGGCTGCAGCGTTTGGCTGCAGCGTTTGGCTGCAGCGTTTGGCTGCAGCGTTTGGCTGCAGCGTTTGGCTGCAGCGTTTGGCTGCAGCGTTTGGCTGCAGCGTTTGGCTGCAGCGTTTGGCTGCAGCGTTTGGCTGCAGCGTTTGGCTGCAGCGTTTGGCTGCAGCGTTTGGCTGCAGCGTTTGGCTGCAGCGTTTGGCTGCAGCGTTTGGCTGCAGCGTTTGGCTGCAGCGTTTGGCTGCAGCGTTTGGCTGCAGCGTTTGGCTGCAGCGTTTGGCTGCAGCGTTTGGCTGCAGCGTTTGGCTGCAGCGTTTGGCTGCAGCGTTTGGCTGCAGCGTTTGGCTGCAGCGTTTGGCTGCAGCGTTTGGCTGCAGCGTTTGGCTGCAGCGTTTGGCTGCAGCGTTTGGCTGCAGCGTTTGGCTGCAGCGTTTGGCTGCAGCGTTTGGCTGCAGCGTTTGGCTGCAGCGTTTGGCTGCAGCGTTTGGCTGCAGCGTTTGGCTGCAGCGTTTGGCTGCAGCGTTTGGCTGCAGCGTTTGGCTGCAGCGTTTGGCTGCAGCGTTTGGCTGCAGCGTTTGGCTGCAGCGTTTGGCTGCAGCGTTTGGCTGCAGCGTTTGGCTGCAGCGTTTGGCTGCAGCGTTTGGCTGCAGCGTTTGGCTGCAGCGTTTGGCTGCAGCGTTTGGCTGCAGCGTTTGGCTGCAGCGTTTGGCTGCAGCGTTTGGCTGCAGCGTTTGGCTGCAGCGTTTGGCTGCAGCGTTTGGCTGCAGCGTTTGGCTGCAGCGTTTGGCTGCAGCGTTTGGCTGCAGCGTTCGGCTGCAGCGTTCGGCTGCAGCGTTCGGCTGCAGCGTTCGGCTGCAGCGATAGCACAGTGCTCTCGTGCAGTGGCCAGCGAAGCTGATCTGTTCGACCCGCAGCACGTTCGGAACGAAGAAGAGCAATATTTATTTCTGCGCCCTCAAGATTACTCACAAGCAAGATTCCTGGTTGGGTTGGTCGTCATGAACCAGCATTTTCACACTGACAGATTAGAGAAATGATATCGCGATAGCCGTAGAGAACATTCAGTATTAAGGCCACAGAGTATAGAGTTCGCAAAACGCCAACATCGATTAACGCTCAGAGCCAAGCAGTACATTATCGAACTGGCTATTTTCTATTCACCAAACCTGTCAAGTGCGCTGGATGGTCAGTAATGATATTGATAGTGATGCACTGCAGTTTCCACACGATTCAAAATATGAATAGCAAAGTTTTTCCTGCCCACGCAGCAACTAATTTTCAACACAACAGGAAATGGATATGGTAGGCTTACTATTGCAGTTCCTTCGGTAACGTTTTATTTTCCATGTATTGCTGCAAACTCGGGCAGCATCAGTAAGTGAAATTATTTTCTGATATTTTCTTTCTCAAATATTGCAGTACAATTTGGCAGTCGCTCAGAAGTGAAAGCCCCAGTGTTATCACCAGCCTGATGTGGGGAACTTTCTCGTTTTGGTAACGTTGCCGACGGTGGTCACCCAGGTAGCTATAAAGTTGCTTTATGAACTGCTGTTTTCTATCGATTTTTTATGTACTTTGAAGGCACGCCTGAGGAATTTGCGATAGTTACAGCTATAAAGGACGTTGCATACACAGCCTGCCGCTTTCATTGAAAAGGAAATATGAGCAATGACTTTAGTGTCCGGCGACCTACTTTTACTGATTGCCTGTGAGCGGAAAAAGCAAACTGAGCAGTTAATCTCATGGCGGAAAATGCATTCATATTCCAATCAGTGCACGGCAGGGGCCAGATGCTAGGAAAAAAAAAGAGACTGTGTAAAATGATCAGTGCTCAAAGAAGAAAGAGGTTAAGCAATAGCACTCCATTGCTTTCGAAAAGAATCTAAACAAAGAACACTCCTCTTTCATTTGCCGCCAGCAGGGCGGCCGCACTGACCGTTGCATTGCGAACAACTGTCTGCTCGCAAGCTTCCTTTGACAGCACACCGAACTGGTTTACCGATATGAAAGCCAGTTTCGTTCTAGAATATATTATATTTTGTTTCATGACCAGATTATGACTCACTGACTTGTTAAGTTGTGGCTTTGTGTATAGCATGTTTTGTTCTCGCTGCTTGGTTTATTGGTTAATTGGGATTTAACGTCACAAAGCGACTCAGGCTATGAGGGACGCCGGAGTGAAGGGCTCCGGAAATTTCGACCACCTGGGTTTCTTTAACGTGCGCTGACATCGCACAGTACACGGGCCTCTAGAATTTCGCCTTCATCAAAATTCAGCCGCCGCGGCCGGGATCGACCCCACGTGTTGTCGCTGCGTTTACTGAGTGAAAATTACTGCACAAGTAGCCGTCTTGTTGGTTTCAAAATCATCTTGGGGGATCTTAATAATAAAATATACGCATAAGCTTTGTCTAGAGGCCGCTATAGTTTCTTGCGAGAAATTTTGTACACATGAATATTCCTTCTTCGAATAAAATTCTCGAATAAAAGAATTTTTCTTTCATAACAAAACGCATTACGAAAAAATTACTAGCGCGAAATGAACATACCGCTAAATTCTTTTAGTGAAAAAACATGAAAATATTGGAGATATGGCGGAGCAATAGCTGAAATGTGATGTACACATAGAATGTGAGTTGAGGTGAGTTGAGTTTTATGGCGCATAAGCGACTGAGGCTATCATGCGCCAAGCTCAGGGTATGAAAACTGCTTTATTTACATGTTATTCAAAAGTCTAAACGAACGGCGGTGTGAAGGGCCTAAAAAGTTAATTCATGCAACCTAGTAAAAATATAAGAGAAAAATTTAAAAGTGACTTATGGTAAAAGCTTTAAAGAGAGTCGGCAACCTCGGCAGCCATCCTTGGCTGTGCAAGGATCTCTAGGTCCCCAACCGATGGAATAGTGACCTCAGCCGTCCTCCCACGACGGAGAAGGTGGATGAGGTGTGTCAATAAATTGTAAAGCACGGGGTAAACATTTAGAGTTTTTCTAGTACATTGGCTTCTTTTAGAAAGTTAAAAACACTTGACTTATCAATAAGAGCTTCTTCACCTAAAATCAATGACGGATGAAAAGGGATGTGTTGGTTGTAAAACGGGGTAAAAAACTTGTTCCTGAGTGTTTCAAGTTCTATGCATGAGATTAAGATATGAGTTACTGTCAGTTCATCTCCGCATTTTTCACAGGCAGGTTTGTCATGTTTTGTTAGTAGAAAGTTGTGGGTAAGGTGTGTGCGTCCAATGCGTAAGCGACATAAAATAACTTCAAGAAAACGTTCCTGATGTGTGCATGATTTCCATTCCCCTAATATTGGTTTTATTAAGTGTAGCTTGTTATCTATCTGACTATTCCATGTGCTCTGCCATTTGTTCCTCAGTCTGCTCTGAACTAGCTTCATGCAATCATTATGTGGCATGCTTATTTTCTGTATTTCCTTCTTGTGGGCTTGACCAGCGCATGCGTCCGCTCTCTCATTACCATCAATTCCAACATGGCTTGGAACCCAACGTAATTTTATGTTATGCCCTTGCGTTACGATTCTTGTTATGTTATGTAAGACCTTACCTATTGATGGCATGACTGCATTTCTGGACTGTAGTGCTTTCAGTACACTGAGGGAGTCTGTGTAGATAATACTTTTTTCGATGTTCTTGCTCATTATTTTCTCTGGAGCAAGAAATACAGCATAACACTCGGCTGTAAAAAGTGATGCACACTGAGGAAGCCTTACTATTTTTTCCCAGTTCCCTTCCACTACTGCACTTCCAACATAACCTGTAGTTTTCGATCCGTCAGTGTAGAACTCGGTGTAGCTGTCATATTTTTCCTTTAGTGTGAGGAACTCTTGTATGATGTGTTCTGGCGGAGTTTGTCTTCTGTTGAACTGTGTAAGACTTATATCACAGACCGACGGAAAACTGTACCAAGGGGCGAATGCGTCACAACTTTCTCCAATATTTGGTAGTGTTTCTGATAAGTCAAGTTCTCGGCAGATCTCCTCAAACCGCATTAGCAAAGGCCTGGTTGCTTGGGGCTTATTTGTAAATATTATTCAAGACGGGCATGTTGTGACAATTTTATAACACACGTGTTTTGTTCGAGTCCTAATTCTAAGAAAGTATGCACATGTAAGGGCTTTTCTTCTATCTTACAGTGATGGCTCATTTGCTACAACAAGAAGGCTGATTACCGGAGACGTTCTGTATGCTCCACAAGAAAGGCGGATACCTAGATTATGAACTGGATCTAATTTTTTGAGATATGAAGGCCTTGCCGAGCCGTACACTATACACCCATAATCTAGACTTGAGCGCACTAGAGAACGGTAGATGTGAAGGAGGCATGCTCTGTTAGATCCCCAGCGTTTCCTTGAGAGTACTTTAAGAATATTCATTGCACGGGAGGCCTTTACTTTCAAGTTGTTTATGTGCGGCAAAAATGTAAGTTTTTATCAAATGTTATTCCTAAAAAATTATGTTCTTGTTTTACCGGTAGTGTGGCTCCATTTAGGTTTAAGCTCGGATCGATCTGCAAGCTCTTTTAAGCGAGAAAACAACAGCCACTGTTTTCTGTGGAGAGAACTTGAACCCATTTTTGTCTGCCCAGATTGCTAGCTTGTTTAATGTGAGTTGTACCTGCCTCTCACATGTTGACAGGCTGGAGGACGTGCAGGCAATCTGAAGGTCGTCGACATACACGTAATACATAATGGAGTTGGGGATTATTTTCGCTATAGAATTCATTTTCACTACAAAAAGAGTGGTACTTAACATACAGCCCTGCGGTACCCCATTCTCCTGGTCAAAGCTCTGCGAAAGAGTTGCACCCAGGCGCACCTGGAAAGACCGGTCTGACAGGAAATCCTTCAGGCAGTTCAACATCCTACCCCGGATGCCAAGATCTGCCAAGTCGCGTAGAATGCCATACCTCCATGTGGTATCATATGCCTTCTCCATGTCAAAGAAGACTGCCAGACAGTGTTGTTGATGTATGAATGCCTCTCGAACTGTGTTTTCTAAACGCACGAGATGGTCAGTTGTCGAACATCTTTTTTTAAATCCGCACTGATGGATGTCAAGGAGTTCGCGTGATTCAAGAATGAACATGAGCCTAACGTTGAGCACATTTTCAAATGATTTTGCTATACAACTTGTGAGAGCTATGGGCCTATAACTATTAGGAGAGGTGGGCGGCTTTCTAGGTTTTAAGAACGGTACGATAACTGCTTTTTTCCAAGCCTCCGGCATCTTTCCAGACAACCATATCTTGTTGAAAAATTGCAGAAGTGCTGCTACAGCAGCTTCGGACAGGTGGGCAAGCATTTGATAATATACATCATCCGGGCCAGGTGCTGTCTGTTTACCGGAGGACAGTACGTTTTGGATCTCCTGAATTGTAAATATTGTATTATATGTTTCGTTTGTACTGCCTGTCATTGGAAGTTTCTGCTTTTCAGTTGTGTTTTTGTGTTTTAAGAATGACTGTGTATAGTGTGAAGAGCTTGAAACGTCAGAGAAATGTTGTCCTAGTATGTCAGCCTGTTCATCTATACTTGTTTGTGTTCCAGGGGCTGTTAGAAAGGGTACTGTAAAGGGAGAGAATTTGCCGTCTAATTTACGCACCTGTTCCCACATCTTTTTTGATGTTATTGAACTATTGATGGATGAAATATATCTCTGCCATGAGGATTTCTCAGCACTGCGACGCACGTACCGAGCTTTAGCTCTCGCCTTTTTAAAATTTACGAGGTTCTCATGTGTTGGATACCTTCGAAACTTACCCCAAGCTCAATTTTGTTGTTTTTTTGCTTCCTTGCAGTCTTTTGTCCACCACAGTTTGCGATTTTGTGACACCACTCCTGAAGACTGCGGAATAGCTAACTGTGCGGCGGTTATAATACAATTTGTGAACAATTCGTTTATCTGGTCAAGGCTTAAATTATCTAAAAGTATATTTTCTAAGGTGGCTTTTGCTTTAAAAAGTTCCCAGTCTGCTAAATGCAGCTTCCAGCGTCGCGGCTTTGTTGGGATTATTTCTGGTGAGGAAGTTAAAGTGATTAGTATAGGGAGGTGGTCACTGCCATGTGGGTTGTTAATGACATCCCATTTAAAATTATTAAAAACAGAAGGTGAGCTAAATGACAAATCTAAAAAGGTCATTTTCCCCGAGGTAGGGGAGCAGTAGGTGGCTTTTCCTGTATTTAAAAGACATACATTGTTTGTGAGGATAAAATCTTCGATTATTTGGCCCCTAGAGTCACAGCGCTCGCTATCAAAAAGGGGAGTGAGCGTTGAAGTCCCCAACTACTAGATACGGTTTTGGAAGTTCATTGATAAGTTCTTGCAAATTGTGGACTGTTAGTGTGAGATGTGGAGGAATATATACAGAGCAGATTGTGATTGTTTTGTAGCTGACAATGCTGACTGCAACTGCCTCAAGTTTTGTTTTGAGTCTGATCTCTTGAGCAGGGACGAAGCTTTGTACGACAATCGCGACGCCTCCCGAGAGTCTATTTGCCTGCTCACAATCTCGTCTAAAAGTTTTATAATGCTTCAGGATGTTCATATGTTGTGGACCTAGATTGGTTTCCTGGAGACATAAGGCTACGGGTGACATTGACCCTAAAATGTTTTTTATGTCATCGTAATTTCTCAACAATCCTCTAGAGTTCCACTGAACTAGAAAAGCCATGTTTATGTTTGGGGTAGGGACAATAAAGTGTTTACTTATTTTCTGGGCCCGTTATGAGGGCCCTATCCTTCTTTCGCTCAAGAGAGCTGTTCCGCCGCTGTAAAGCAGGCGGGCTGGGGGTTAGATCCATCACCTCATCAGAGGTGCTGGAAGACCGCGGTGAAACCGCGGGCGTGTGGGTTTCAGGCCTCCCCCGACGGGGGGAAGTCCTGCGGGATGCTGGCCCATGGGCCGGCATTCCCTGCTTTGGGGTTGGCAGAGCAGCCTTCGCTGTCTCTGCCTGGGGCGTGGATGGCCCTGCCATAGGCGCGGTGGAAGTGGCCGCGGCAGGTGCCGGAGTGCTGCGTGGTGCTACGCCCCTGCGCACCACATCAGCGAAGTTTGGTTTCGCTGTGAAAGAGAAAGTGTTCGTGACTGCGAATCGCTTTCTTGCTTCTCGAAATGATATATTTTCCTTTGTTTTTATGGTGATTATTTCTTTTTCTTTCTTCCAGGACGGACATGCTCTGGAGTACGCAGCATGGTCTCCTTCACAGTTAGCGCAGCGTAGAGCTGCGTCACATTCCTCAGAATGGTGGTCTTTTGATGCACATTTCGCGCAAGTTTTTCGGCCGCGGCAACTCTGTGAGCCGTGGCCAAACCTCTGACAGTTAAAGCATCTTCGGAGGTTAAGGATATAGTGCCTAACATTTACTTTGAGGTATCCAACGTCGATGGTTTCTGGCAATGTGCATGTGTTGAAAGTCAGGACCAGGTGTTTGGTATCTATATCTTTGTTGTCCTGGCGGATTTTGATTCGGTACACATCAATGACGTTTTGATCGGAAAGGCCTTCCAGGATTTCTTTCTCTGTGAGATGTAGAAAATCATTTTCTGAGATGACGCCACGGACAGTGTTGAGGGATCGGTGTGCTGTGATGGAGACAGGTGTCTCCCCCATACACACTATGTTTGAGAGTTTGGAAGTTTGAACATTATCTCGGAGTTCCAGCAATAGATCGCCGCTGGCCATTTTTGATACTTTGTAGCCGGGGCCCAAAGCCTCTGTTAAGCATTTCGATACGATGAAGGGGGATAGAATTCTGGCCTGTTTATCTTGCACTTCAATGTGGACGACATGGAATTTGGCGAATGTTGGTTTCTTTTTGGAAAAAAAGTACTCTGCTTCGTTCCGCACTCTTTTAAGAGAGCGATCAGGTTTGGAAAGGGGGGGAGCCATAAAAATTGATGTTTTTCGGTCATGGTGCCAGCCACCCACCATGGAGCCCAACAAGGGGACGGGACAGGAACTTGAAAGCAAGTCCTGCCCACGCCAGCTATACACCTTAACTATAACCTAATATGACTCAACTCAGGGTAGTTGGTCACACACGGTTAACCCTCGCCGCCAGGAAAAAGAGGAGAAAAACGAAGAAAAGAGGAGGAGACAGGAGAGTTGTAAGAAAGAGATAGGAAAGTGAAAGATAGAGGGGAGGATAGGAAAAGGCGACTGCCGATTTTCCCCGGTCGGGTCAGGCCGGAGGTGCCGTCTACAGGAAGCTGGGGCCAAAGTGGGTGTGTTGCCTCCGCCGAGGGGCCTTAAGGGTCCAAACGCTCGGCATCGGATCAACCACCAGGATCCCCTTTTCCCCGGACACGGCGATGCCACACACGGCTAAGCGCGGATGCTCGGGTCCGTGGTGACGCATTGTTCACCATCATCCCCCTGCGAGGATGTCCCTGCGGATGCTCGGGTTAACCCCATGGTGTCGCCACTCACCAACGTCTGCATGCTGCAGACGCCTCCCTGCGGGGATGTACACATAGAATTATAAATATTTTACAGCGCACGTATTGGATGCACTACCCTGCTTCAAACGCGCATTTCTAGTAAAGCTGGAAGAAAATTAGAAATTTCTAAATCATTTGTTTTTCTTCGAAAAATGCAAGATATATAAGAAAAGAAAAAAAGCAACCAAGGGCTGGGGTATGAATGGAAAACGTTTCATCCCCGGAATGGCAGAGCTGGCAGAGCAAAATGCACTGTTATGCAACGGGCCTGGAAGTATAGGGAATGCCCTGTGAGCATTTGCAAGCGTTGCATACAGCAGCTAGACTGCTTGATAAGCCCCTTATCTATCTTCCACGTGAGTGACTGATAGCCGGTTAAGGTTCTCAGCCGCGGTTTATGCGCCGGCATTTGCAACGCTACTGCAATGAAATGGAATTGCGTTGAAAGCGAAAAACGGCCGATTTCGCAGTGCATAGAACAGTGTTATTATCTCACACACAGGTTTTTGTTGAATATAATTTTTTTCTCAGAAGTTCACAGAATGCACTCATGTGCACTTCTCAGAGCACTCAGAAAGGACCCCTCATGTAAAGCCCTCACCCGAGGGCCCTTGAGGTATTTGTAATAGATTAAAAAATAAATAAATATCGAAAGTTATGCCCACCTCTTATAGAATAGCAAGTCGCTTGATGCAAATTGGCGTCGCTTTCAGATTTGAAATATCGGAAGCGATCCGGAGACATTAGGACGGACATGATGGACAACGTGATCGACAACGGATAACGTTATGAACAAAGCCTTATAAAAATTTAAACGACTTTCAGAAAACATGGCCCTACCTTTGTCTACAAGCACCTTCTACTCTAAATGAATCTTGCACGACTTCTGCTTTCTCGTGAAGCTGAATAATTGTTTCAGGCACTTCACGTTAGTGACAAAAAGTGGAGCACTGGTCAGAAAATGAAATGAAGACTTGGAGAATTGTAGCAAAACCATACAAAAGAGCTCTTTGCTATACCAGAACGTGTCCGAGTAACAAAGATCCAGAAATTAGGGTTTGCTGGGTACCGATATCAAGCTAGAAGAGTACACAAACCGGAAAAGAGAGTGGTTCCGTCCTCCATATTTGTATCATTTTTCCTAAAGTTAGCTCTAGTACCTACTTTGTAGATGTTCTTCGTGTAATTACACTAACGACTTGTCTAGCCTTCTGGAAGAAGAATAATGAATTGACACAAACCACAGCTTGGAATATAGGTGCATTTAAAATTCAATTTAATAAAGTGGTGAGCAGCCGCGAATAATTTCGCAAAATTGGAAATTTCAAGAAATTCAGGAAGGCTTTTTTTCATGCATTCAAACTATAAATTGTAACGTAGCGGCACCTAAAACTAACCGCGACATCCCGTTTGCCAAGAACCCGCTCCAGTGCGTTTTCATAAATCGCTTGTGCATGAAAGCGTCATGGGGTCAAACAGACTCGAAGCCAAGTTGGGAAGCGCCGCCGACTGCAAAGTCCTTTGCTCCGTGCAGCGGTGTAGCTTCCAACCCCGTGCAAATAAAAGCAGTGCCGTGACTTTGGCGCCGAGATGTTGCTATTGGCACGCTGCCAACAAGCTGTGACACATCGCGGGGAAAATATGCGAGAAAAAATCTTATTTACTTCAATATTTAAAGATAAATTTCGTAAAATCGAGTTTAGTGGTCTTTTGTTTCGTTATTTTGGCTTACCGAGAACATTACACTGAAACCAATGTGCATTTGCTGGAGATTAAAAATTTATTAGTTAGATCGGAATCTTCGTAAAACTGGATTTTGTTAATTCGAGTTTTAACTGTATATAAATTGGCAGCCCTATTTCGAGCACAGTCCAAAATACGAATGATAAAGAAATAGCTTAACCTTCTATAAATAACCGTAAGCATGTAGAATCATGGAAGGCGTTGGAATGTGCGTGAAAATTGAAGGTGATGGAATCAGAACTCCAACGTGACCATTTCAGTAGTTTTAGCCACCTGCAGATTCTTCAAGTCCCTAAGCAGACTAACTGAACGTCAAGCTTTTTTTTTCTTTGTATGCAAGCATTTCAACCCAAGAAAGCGGAGCATGAGCTTGCCAGAAAACTTGTACCCAATGAAGTCCCAACGGCTAACCGGCGGGCTGGGGGATGTAGTCGAAGACTACCGTATACGTCGCCGATACTGAAATCTCAAGGACCCCCCAATGGTAGGATATGAAATACGCCTCCTCAACCTGTAGCAGTGTAAATACAGCTTCAAGACAGCACTAATGCCCAAGTAAATGTGCGGGAGACAACTGTACATCACAAAGGAGGCGCGAGCATGCAGTAATGTGCACGCAATAATGCAGCAGAAAGCATCGGCAAATTATATTAGTGCCAAAGCACATATACATAACGGAGTCGAACCTCATCAAGAATCTAGTGGCGTTCCTGATCTTGAAAGTGCAAAAATAAAATAATTATTGCCGCGACCGGGTTTCGAACCCGCGGCGGCACAAACGATTCAGATTGGTGTGCCACTGCACGAGTGCACCATGTTTCCGCTGCAGCCGGCCGCATTCCGGGTCAAGCTGCAACACACACGGTGCTGCGCATTGCGCGTTCACCAGCGAACAGGTTGGACCAGTAAAACCTCGATTAGAGCCTAACCTGTGTCTAGTATTGTCGCCGGACGTCCCTACGGCAGCGTAAATCAATACCACCAGGCAATCAGTCTAAACACATGTTTTCGCAAGTGAAGTCGTGCTGAAGTAAGACCTTCCTGTTAGCAGCTTGCAATGTGTGAATGTTTTCTCTTGCGTCACTTTCATAGCTGTGCAGCCGTTTTATTCCGTTGTCAAGCTATTTTTTCAACAAACAGCCGTGCGAAAGGATTTTTTATAAATTTTATTCAATTCATGTTGCCGTCTCCTAAAAAACAAAGCCAGTGTGCATGCTCGTACAAAGAGGAGACACTTGTCCAACCAAAATAGTGCGCTTTCATGCAAGTCAGTTATGAAAAAAAAAAACTAGGAATACGACACACGCATATTTTTAAATGACGCCCGTCACTTCAAAATCGCTGCGTAGAAAGCACTCACGAAGGTAATCAAGCGAAAAAAGCAATACAACAGAAGATAAAAAGCTAAGATATGTTACAAAGCTCGTGCTAAGTGGTTCATAAAAGCTATAAAAGTTTTCAGCAAAAAAATTTCCAAGGGTGATTATTTTAGTAGGCCAAGCTTCGAGTGAAAAACGAAGCAAAAGAATGTTTAGCTAGCAGTGCTGCAGTCCAATTTTTTGTTTTGGTTG
Organism: Amblyomma mixtum; assembly: GCF_055824585.1. Taxonomy (NCBI): domain Eukaryota; kingdom Metazoa; phylum Arthropoda; class Arachnida; order Ixodida; family Ixodidae; genus Amblyomma; species Amblyomma mixtum. The sequence goes on along the minus strand of NC_143020.1, from coordinate 43,550,564 downwards.
TGAAGGGATCCTTGGATTTTTGTAAGGACGCAACTGCACAGTAATATAGGTCGTCATCAAGCTTCGGAGTAATGGAAATGAAGGTGCACTGCAAAGAATTAAATGATATACATCCGTGAGGCACAGTCTAAGCGATAAGCGAGCTGCTACTATTGCCAAATTGCTGTAGTGACACCCACATTTTACGTTCTCTGAACTGCAACACAAAGCGGCCCGCGTGTCTTTGGACGTCCTCATATGCGGCGTTCCTGTCGTACGTTCAAGATAAAAATGTTTCCCCCTTCAAGTTTCGCTTTTCCCCAGAGGGTTTTCACGCCGCTTCACGAGCCTAAACGAAACGTCTAATGTCAGGACCTATTTCCAAGTGCTGGGTACAGCGCAATAAGGTTACTGCAGTTTGTCAAAAACTTTTTCTTTGAAAAAGTTGTTCCAGGCTGACAATAAACGGTAAGTTATAGGCACCGTATGCCATAATTGATTAGTTTAATATCTATTTTTCTTGCTTGGCCGCTCCTTTTGCCATGTTCGGCCATCCAGGACGCAAATGGGACGCGTTAAGAGGCGAGATGGCTCTTGGCATTCTTTTTTTTTGAGCAGTTTTTTTAGCAAGTCATTAGGCGAATCAGTGGAGGAACCATTACGTGCAAATAGCGTTGAGCGCTGCCTGAAGTTCGTGGGCTGTGAAGCGACTGCTTCACTTCGCAGGCATGGAGTCTTCCCTGAGATGTAACCGTGAAGGGCTTGTGGAGCACACTGGTTTTGAGGCAGCGATGGTTCGCTGGTGCTTTCAGAGAGGGCTGCTGGAAAAAAAAAGAAGATTCTTGGCAACGTATAGGGAGAAGCACAAAAAAAGAACCCAATTCTTGACCGATACCCCTGTGTGGGCATGCGCCATTGTATGAAGATAACAACAACCACAATAATGCTCAGAAAGCGTAACTCAACCACTATGAGAAACGAACAGCTGAAAGAATAAAAATAGAAAGTATTTTGAATACAACACGGCACTTTGCCTTTGAGCGTTTGCATTTGATACTAAGTTTGCGTGTGCTACTCAACAGTTAACGGTGCACCCCGGGGGCGCGATATCTCTCTAAAATGCATTCCTTTTTGACGAGACTGTCTAGTGAAGAAGCATTTGTATTACCAAGTGCCCTCAGAGAAATTTTTTTCACGATACACCATAAAAGTAGTTTTCACAAAAACAGCAACCAACCGCCGTGGACGGTTCCCGAAATCACACCCAGCGTAATTAATTTTTATATAGGGAAAGGTATTATATTTTTGCACGAATCAGCTTAATTTCCACTCAGTCACACCTGCCGTCCCTTTGTATCTAGGCAGTCCCACAACGGGTTCGTTGGTCTGATGTCTACGATTTCAGGCACATATCCATCAAATCACCCCATCCACCCCATCCATCAAATCATTAGCATACATAACTTTTCTCTGTCCTAAACTAGAATATGCTTCGGCAATATGGGATCCTCACCAGTCTAACCTCTCTTTAACCTTAGAAAAAATACAAAATCGAGCTATCCGCTTCATTTATTCTGACTATTCGTACTACACTAGTGTGTCTGCCTTAAAATCTAGAGCTAACTTACCCAGCCTTGAAAGGCGACGAAAAATTCGTTGATTGTGCCTCTTTCATATGTTTTATCATTCATCTTTAGGAGAATCGGTGATATCACCTGCTTATCGCCTCTCAAGCCGTATTAACCACCATAAGGCCGTCTACGACGCCAACGCAAGAACTACCGCTCATCCCGATCTTCGTCACGTCATCCCGGGACTGGAATGATCTACCACAGGACGCCGTGCATCCAATCAACGCCATCCGTTTTAAGAACGCTATCAAGACCATAGTTGTTTAACTGTCATGCCCATCCCTCATGTAATGCCCCATACCAGGGGCCTTTGAGGTATCAAATAAAAAAAATACAAAAAAAATATGAAACCCAGGTGGAAGAGAAGAATTTTAATGCCTTCATGAATACTGCGGAATATTCTGGTGAACCTCTGAGGGCTGCGAACTGATCATATTTATGAACGAGCGACGTAGGAGAGAGTTACTTATTTCGTATCGGCCATTCTAGTCAGTGAAGTTTATTTCAGATGTGTATGGAAGACACGCGATAGGGGGGGAAGGCCATACTTAGGATACATTTGGTATTCTAGTCCACTGTAGCTTTTCCTGCCGCTTTTAGAAAAGCTGGTGTTGCATCGCAACAGCTGTTATTGAAGTATTTACCTTGACAGCAACGTTCGAACAAAAGGCGAGAGCGCTTATTAGAGATGTGAGGAGACTGTGCGCACCTAGACTCAAAAGTGCTACCGCAGCAAGAGCCGGCTGCCTAATTGCTCAAGACTGCAATCCCCAGTAGACTTTCGCCAATGTCTGGAAATGATCATTAGCAGGATAAAAATTCAGAGCGGCACTTTGTTGACCTAAAGTGCGGTGAGGCGAAAGCATTAAGCGCAGTGTTGCTGCTTGTGTCACTGATGTGTAGTTAAGATGGTAAGTACACAATAGTTTGTGAATCTTAAAGGCTGAAGACACTAGAGGACGTTTGGGAGGCATCATTCTGATTCGACGCCTTGCTGCAAACACTCTCCAGGGTCCTAGACAAAGAGAGCTACATATGCGTTGGCAGGAAGAAGCGTAGCCATTAGCACGCTCGGCTGCGCAACGGAAAGATGGTGGTTCGAATCCCATCGTGTACAAAGATTTTTTTTTCTGGTCTGACTAGGAAAAGCGTGACACCTTTGCTGACAACCTCTGTCGACGACGTTGAGACAATTAAGGCTTTCGCCTTAATATTTATGCAGACACTAGCCATTTCACAAAAGCTATTAGAATACTACTCTGGAACATGAAATGTTTGGTGTGCAGGTTATGTTTCATGCTCTGCGTGGCACCACTGTGTACTGGTTTGGTTTAGTTTGGTTTATTGGGGTTTAACGTCCCAAAGCGACTGAGGCTATGAGAGACGCCTTCTGTGTACTGGAATCGTCACAAACCACGGAGCCATATATCACTGCCGATACAAAAGTCGCCCATTTTGGAAGCTGTGCCAAGCACTTAGTGTGTAATCTTACAAATTCAACTATGCGCAAATCTGTCCATTGCATTATATTTAGATAGCGTGCCTAAACGGTGCAGTTTTCGCTAGCGCTCGATATGTCCAGAAAGAGGGCGCTGAAGGGTTATCAGCAATAATTGGTAAAATATTAACTGGTGGAAAGTATGATTACGTTCAAAGCCAAGTATACGCTCATCCTACGCTGAATTAGTGGCCTATAAAATTCTTCAACCACGAAGGGCAATAAAGAAGGTTAAATGCACCGATGCAGGCTTCGCATTTGCAGGCAAGCGTGGACAAAAATATCGGTTGCATTTTATTGTTTGAACAAAAAACTTTAGAAGATCTGCGAAATAATTGTGCGCACAAGCAATCCAGGCGTGCGTTATAGGATTGCTCAAGTTTGGCGACCGAGTGTTTTGGACCTAGTCTTGCATCAGCAGTCGCAGAGCTGAATGGGCTTTCATGGTCATGTGAGAATTTTTTGAGAATCCTAAACGCAGTGCGCAGTATTCAACAAATTAATGATAACAATAAAATAAACGAAATGGAACAATTAATATTGGCCTCTGTCATCAGATAAGTTGCTACTTTTGACAAGGCAGCGTATTTTAGTGAAAACGGACTTTCAATCTGCTAGAGAAGATGGAAAATTAGCTCACAGGTATCTTCACCACTGGGACTTTTCCCGTGCTAACAGCGTTCACCTGAGGTAAAATTCTCGTACCGATTTCTGAATCTACACTTCTCCACATTTTGCTTTAAAAGAGTAATCATGATGATGTCATTTTCATGTCTCAAAGCAGAATCAAGTGCAGCAAAAAAGAGAAACTACTAAATCTTCTTCCTGCACGATATAAGGTAACTAACTTCCGTGCACATATCTACGAAGCCAAAAATATTTTTTAAGCCATAAACGATCATCTTAATTCATTATATCATAAGTTCGGTGTCTTGGAGCAGTCTTGAGTGTTAGATTTAAAACGCATGTTTTCCTCATACTTCGTGCCTTTGAGAATCCTTAATGTTTAAGTGGTTCCCCTATATTAAATGAAACATATCTTCACTCTAGCTACAATTTCACACCAGCATCGAAATTTTTTTAAAACTTTAGACACGATTAATATCAAAAACTATGATGGAGGCCGAGATAAATGAGATTTTTTTACTTCAGTGGTTTGCAAATTCAAACATGAGCACATAATCGACATTGTGTCTTCATTTCCACATTCCGCGCGTTTGCTAGTAAATTACTTTCTATTGGATTTTCAGGCGTAATGTAAGTATCTGGTTCGACGAAAATGTCTGCCTGTTGCAGCCGGACGTAAATGAATAAGCAACTTTCACTTGAATTTTTTGAGCTTGAAGCCACTTCCCAAAACTGCTGGCCAAACGAATTCTGCGATTGCATTCAAGAGCACATAGACCACACTAAGCAAAATTTTAGTTAAACGAAAAAAAAAACGCCTTACCGCGGTGTAGGTCTCATTCGTCGTCGGGCAGCTAGTCTTCATGAGCGGCCGCTTCTGGTAAAACGTCTCCGTATCGCTGCCGGTGAAGCATGAAGTCATAAATGCGGCTGTAAAGCGGGCGTCCGGCGCGGAACGCATCATCTAGGTCTTCGTAAATTCCTTCAAGAAGCCTGAAATAGGTACCGAATAGAGCAGCGCTCAAAGCGCCACTGAACTTACGCTCAGCGCTGGCTCCTACCGTTCGGACAGCCAGAAGCGGTAGTCCAGACCACAGGGTGATGCACACTACCTTGTGTTCGGGGTTCCACGATTCTTCGTCTGCGGTAAAGATGCACGCATAGTACACACCAAATAGAAGATGCGTCCTCATCGTCGGGGGGAGACCAGGAGGGCGCAGGGAGATGTACAGATGCTCCAAGAATGTTGGGCAGTGAAAAGACACGTCAGCGCAGTTCCTCAGCAAATACAGCTTCCAAGCATGTAGTATATTTAGTCGCATCGCATAAGAGTACAGGCCGGCTATTCGGAGCAGCCGCGCTTCCGTAGAAACGACACCCAGAAGGGCATTGCGTATTTTTTGCACGGCGGCATCGGGGCGCTCTATGTCCATGCTTTAAGCCTCCAGTACATACAGTTGTCGGCAAATGTGCAGCTGCTTCGGGTCCATTCGACTGATATGTGCACACAGTACGGCCACATCTTCGGCTGCCATGGCAGTGGACTGGATGAGGCGCCACAGCCCTTCTGAATCAGCGTTGGTGCATCCAAATTTGTCGAGACGTGAGCCTAGAAGTTGAGTTCACTGGAAGCAGAAAATAATTCGCACTAGGTCAATTGAAAAGCGGGAAAGCACGGGTGAAACGCGCAGAAATTCATTGGGCATCATTTGGACGCACAAGCCAGAAATTCACCATGAGCTCCTCGCTCAATCCTTAAAATGCGCATCACTGAGGCGTGTACAGTAAAGAAGAATCTGCTTTTCTTAAGGGCATAACGATCGAGACCACCCCCTCGAGATAAGGCAAGTCTTCCTGTTGTTACTCTGAGCGTTTTTTTTAAGCACAAAATGATTAAACGAAAACACATTGCGCTGTTGACAATGAGTGTGTAGCAAAAAAAAACGAATATAGGGTTTAAGTTTGAAACGTAAGCAGCCGATGATTTGAGATCACCGAGCAAACACCTTATTTTTTAACGCTACTGTGCACGTGCAGTTAAGCCGAAGCTAACGTCTCGAGAAAAGATAGCAAACATCAGCTTATCTCTCTCGTACCTTCTAAAATCCCGCGGCTGTGCATGCGATGCTGTAATCAAGTCTCCCGCATGAGGGTGCCGCAGCTTTTATGTCGAAAATCGCCCATATGCATCTGCCCAAGTTATGAGCAAGAGCAAAAAAGGAAGCGTGCGAAGAGCACTCACTAAGACTTCAATGTAGCCCTTTGTGGCAGATTTTCTTGACAACGGGAACGGCTGTTGTGACGCATGAAACACCCTTTTTGTATCATTTTCCTGTCATTTACTTTCAACCTTGGAGGTTCTGGAATAATTTTCTCTTATTGTGATAAAAATTAGCGTTCCATCAAAACCGTTATAGGTAACGATCACCGAGTACAGCGCTGTTACAAAGATAATTTTAGCAAACAGTGGTCGCTGCCTGAATTTCGCGAATCGTTAGCCATCTCCTTATCGAATGTGGTATCGCCGCAACAATTACTAGACGTAAGCTAACAGCAACATTGATGCAAGAAAAAACATTTTAAACATATGCATTCTGTTGCTTTGATATCCACTCTTATAAACTGTTTGCGCATGCCTAACGTACTTCTGAACGCCTATGCGCCAACATGAGGGTGCCAAGAAGTGCTTTAGCACACAGCAATGTGTAGAGAAAATTTACTGGCGAAAAAATGTTCCCATGAAGAGAAGCATCACTACCATCAAATGGTTCTTAATTGGCACTGGACGACAGGACCGACACAAAAAAGAACGCGTAACACAACCGCTTGGTAGCAACTGATTGTTCATTCAGATAATCGATCTCTAAAAGCTTTCCTTTGCAGCAAAACAGCAAATAAACATAAAAGAAGAAAAGAATGCCACTCATCATACAGAACTCTGAAAACATGCAGATCACAGCGTTTGTGTTGCGTGTTCTCCCTTTCGTCTGCCCTATCTTCCCACCCTGTCTAACGATGAATCAGTGCCAACCTGTCCAAAGCGCAACGATGAATCAGTACCAAGTTGTCCAAATCGCAGCCATCTAATTGTCCCAGATGAGAAGCTGTTAGCTCTAGGTACTACAACTTCGTGCGCGCTACTGTCCGCAATGTGTTGCTTCGTGAATCGGCCGCTATCAGAGCGTTCCTTTCGCAACGACGAAATTGCTCGTATGGCAGCCACACGGAGCGCTAATTTCATGCTAATACGTGGCGGTGATGATGATGGCGTGGCTGCTGTGTGGGTATCGTCCTTAAATTCCAACATGGAAATATAGGGCCCTTCACCGTTGAATAAATCTGCGGTTCGCTACACGTACGCTGGAGTGCGCAAAATTTTGCCCAGGGTGAGGCGAAATACACAATTGGCGCAGCACATGGACTTAACCGCAGACAGCAGACATGTATTTAAATAACTACTGCGTTTTTTGAAGCTAAAGCTTCACTACGGGACCTCGTGCTCCGATCGCTAGGTGCCTAGTTTTGACCTTCAGCTGAGTTAGAGGTCAAACCTTGAAAAAGGTTTTTTTTTGTTTTATGGGGGTTTAACGTCCCAAAGCGACTTAGGCTGTGAGGGACGCCGTAGTGAAGGGCTCCGAAATTCTGGACACCTGCGGTTCTTTCAAGTCCATCGGCCGGGATCGAACCCGCGTCTTTCTGGTCAACAGCCGAGTGCCATAACCACTGAGCCACCGCGGCGGCCATCAAAAAGGGAAAAAGAAAGTGAATCAATAGCCATGTCTGGGATTCGAACCCACGGCTGCGCGAACAGATCTCTTTTAAGGGCAGCTCAGTGAGACCACTAGATATCTCCTTTTATTTCTTTATTGCCGGAGAGACCACTAGGTGTCACCGCAGCCAACACGGCTGGCGTTAAACTGCACCACACTCTCGCGATGTGCATTGGAGAGCGTCGTGTTCATCACCTTCCATCTGCACCGTCCCGCGGCACTGCCTGCTCACCGTCGTCTTCTACGCAGCACAAATACGTGCTTTCGCTCCGATCCGAGTGTAATAAAGAATCTGCAGTTTTAACGAAATGAAATGCGCATAACTGGCTCTCTGTCTCAGTGGACGCCTAAATCGCGCTTTGAGGAACGTGCGGTGGTGGTAGAGAGATGTGGGCTGCATGCATTAGCGCTGACAACGTTGCGGCGGACACGCGCCACTGCAGCAATAGGCCGCAGCGTTCATAGGGCGCGCACACTCTCGCGATCAACCATTAACTGCCACCTGCCAGGGTGGCAGAATGGGTGCGCTGCCTATCCAGTTTCCGGAACGCACTCAACGTTACACACTCATGCCGCGTATAGTTGCCCGATGCGCCATACTTTTCGCTCTCTACCCAGGATCAAGAGCAGTTGAACCGCACCTAACGTTTTCTTTGCAACTGAAATTTTTTAAGGCGAAAGCATTGAATGGCTCATACTGTCGTGACCAAGACGTGTTAGCAAATTTGTCCACGTTTCAGATTGTTTGAAATGGTGGTTACGTCACATGCGCGTGAATTTTCATGGGTGTCCACCGAGGCTGTGACTGAGTTACTGCATAATTTCCTTTCCTCAAATACCATTTTCATTTTCTTCATTACGGCACCTCTTTCTCTTTCTTCTTTCACTCCATTTCCTCCCTTCTTGTACGGTGCAGTTCACGTGTCCACCGAGCTGACAGAGAAGTACAGCGCCATTTCCTTTCCTCAAAAAGCGTCGCGTTCAAAGGGCAAGGCATCGCGCCGCACGGGTGGTGGCGTTCCGTGGACTCCCTGGCCGCGCTACAACAAGCTGTCGCATTCCACTCCTAAAGGCAAAGATTAAGCGTCATTAATTCGCAGTTAATTAATGCACCAACAGAATGTGAAGTGAACAATCGCGTAGCAGAATGCCGCACTCAGGCTTTCGCCTTTCACCATTTTAGCCGCTAAAGTTCCTCCTAATTTTTTATGAACTTTTCGCTGCATCATTTCTGCCTCTGGTGTATTTGATATTTTTCTCATTACTGTGCCAGTGATGAAAACTAACCGGCTTGGTGGCTCAGTAGCTTCAATTATTTGCTTTGGCTTCTGGGTTTCAGGTTTCAAAGTGAGGGACTTTATGAAGAACGCCATAGTGCACGGTTCAGAATAATTTCGACGACCTGGAATGTAATGATGTGCAGTTCAACCTCACAAAACTCGTGTCTCTAGCAGTTCACCTGTATCGAAATGTGATTGCTGTGGTCGAGATCGAATTCATGTCTTTCGGGTCACCGGACGATCAAAACAACTGCTTTATCTACTGCTTATGGTGGTGGTGGTGGAAAACATTTATTTACACATGCACTACTGGAGGTATTGCATGAGCTGACCCAGAGGGGGCCAGCCCTTACAAGTACTAGGTGGAGGTCCCTAGTTCGGGACCCCAGTGGCGTCGGCCGCCGCCCGGGCTCGCGCGACCAAGGCCCGTTGGGCCTGCAGGTCAGAGCAGCCCAGCAGGGTCGCCTCCCAGTCCTCCCGGGTTGGGTTGGGGTGAGGGGGGATAGCAGGGTTAGAGGGGCAAGCCCACACCATGTGGTAAATGTCCGAAGATTTCTCCGCACAGTGCGGACAGCTGCCCGAGAAAGAAGGGTCGAAGTGTTTGAGAGCTGCCGGGCACAGCAAAGTATTGGTATACAGGCGAAGCAAAAGCCGCTCCTCCGCCTTTGAGAGACCTTTACACGGGCGGGGATAAAGACCATGGCCAGATTGATAATGTAAAACAATGTCTTTAAAGGAGTAAGCGGGAGTGAATTCGAGTTCCTGATCGTCGGGGTCGGAGGGGAATGTCCGGTGAGAGAGCGCGCGGGCGGCGGCGTCAGCTGCCTCATTTCCCTCAAGGCCCATGTGAGCGGGAGCCCAAACGATACGCCGGTGCGCGGGGTCCCCGGTGTAGACGCTGTTTTGGAGAATGCGGTAGGCTAGATATGGTACCCAGCCCTGCTCGACGTTCCGACATGCCCCTCGCGAGTCGGAAATAATTGTTTTTGAATTAGAATCAGATGCAGCCAACGCAATGGCGACCTCCTCCGCGTGTGTTATGTCACGGGCTCGGAAAGTAAGGCCGTTCACTGTTTTGGATTGGTGGACGACTCCGGCCGTGTACCATCCCCCGTGGTGGGGGCCGGAGGCATCCACGTAGAATACGCCGGGTTTCGATCCATAGTGGCGGGCCAGGGCTTCCGCCCGCGCCAGGCGCCGGCCATTATGGTCTTCACGGTTCATGTTCGCGGGAAGAGGGCGCACGTGGAGGGCGCATCTCCACTGGGATGGAATACGTACACGCTCTTCCATAAGAGTGGTGTGTTGGATGTGCAGGCGGGCAAGCAGGCGGCGACCCGACGATGTCTTTGAGAGACGTGTGTATTGGTTGGTCAAGTGGGCTTCCCGGAGCTCCCGAAATGTGTTCACCATGCCCAGCCCCCGGAGGCGCTTGTTGGAGGTGTTCACGGGGAGGCCCAGAGCCCGCTTAATAATTTTGCGGAGGATGACTTCGAGTGAATCCTCGTCTTGCTTCCGCAGGTGGAGGTATGGAGTCGAATATAGAATTCGACTGGTTACAAATGCATGCGCCAGCCGCAAGGCGTCCTTACATCGTAACCCCCCCGCGCTTGTTAGAAACCCGGCGGACCAAGCGGCCCACCTGGTCCCCCACCTGACGGAGTTTGGCCAATGTTGTTTCTTACCGTCTGTTTTGATGTATGAAGAGCCCCAGTACCCGGACTTCGATATTTTCAGGAATTGGACCTGTCTCAAGAGACAATGAAATTTTGGCTGTGCACTTTGGTGAGGGGCGTATGTGCACAAATTCAGACTTTTGGGTGGAGCATTGGAGGCCGCAGCGGCGAGCATAACGGTCCACTATGGTCGCCGCCTCCTGCAGGTTGGCCTCAATGTCTCCAAGGGAACCCTGTGTAGCCCACAGGGTGATGTCATCGGCGTACAGCGCATGCTGCACACCGGCGACAGCACCCAGCTGGGGCGGTAGGCGCATCATAGCCAAATTGAACAACAAGGGAGACAGCACCGCGCCCTGGGGTGTACCCCTGGTTCCTAAATGAAAAGGGCCATGTTCTTTATCCTGGACTCGAATGTAAGATTGTCTGTCGGTTAAAAATTGCCGAATGTATTGAAAGGCGTTTTTGCCGCAGTTAGTTTGAGAGAGGTGGGTGAGAATGATCTCGTGGGTAACGTTGTCGAATGCACCCTTCAAATCCAAGGCGAGTACGACCTTGTCATTGTGAGGGCATTGATCCAGCTCAACGTTCTCAGAACCTGCATAAGAGTACGCCGGCCCGCGGGGGTCCTGTGTGGTGCACAAGTACTGGTCCCGGAGCTTGTGCGCCAATTGAGTTGTGTTGCCCTGAAAGCTGTGTATTGCTCTTTGGAGGTGTTTTGGGTTTCCATGCGTGTTTGCGTTGGGTCAATTAGGGCGCGAAAGAGCCGCCACGTGTTCCGGCTGGACATTTGCCGCGCGGCCGTATTGCATCGGGCCACCCAGTTGGAGTCGGCGAGTTGGGCCGCATACTCAGCCGCTCGTTGAGTGAGCTCGGCGATGCGAACTTTAAGTTTTCGGTTGTGCTTTTGCCGGCGCCACCGACGGACGAGGCAATGCCGGGCCTCCCAGAGGTGGAGCAGGTGGTTGTCCACATCCGAGACCGCCTCTGAGAGTTGAATTTGAGTTTCGGAGGAGCGAAGGCCAGAGACCAAATGTTGTGACCAAGACTGGTAGCCTTGCTCATGTATGGGTGTGGTAGTGTTATAATTTTGCCTGAACTTGGTCCAATCTGGGAGTCGGGCTTGCGTTGTTGGTCGTGCGAAAGGATGGGTCCTAATCATTGTGTTCAGGAGGCAGTGGTCGCTGCCGAGGGTTTCCTCGGTGTTGACCCAGTCTGCATACTGAATGTTGCGGGTGAAGGTCAAGTCCGGACAGGTATCCCTAGTCACGGAGTTGCCGATACGAGTTGGGTGGACTGGGTCAGTGTGAAGAGTGAGGCCCAGCGTTGACGCAAGCTCCGCCAACTTGCGTCCCCGCTTCTCTTCACGACAGTAACCCCACATCCGAGCGGGAGCGTTGAAATCGCCCACAATCAGGAGGGGGTCCCGACCCGCAACTCTCAGCGCGCGGCTAAAGCGGTCCGCGAATGATACATTCGGCAATTTCGGATTGCAGTATACATTGAGTATGTGTAGCGGTGCATCCTGCTTGCGCAGTGGGAGGAGGGTCACCATTACATAGGAGTATTCAAGTTGTATGTCTAAGTCGACCTGGTTGGCTGTATAATTTCTATGGACTAATAGACAAGACGAGGGGTCCTGCTGGAACGTCGTATAATTTGTTAGTGCGGCGCCTTTCCCTGGCTCTTGGAGGGCAACCACGGCTGGCAAATGCTCAAAGGTTGAAAGGAAAAGTCGGAGGTCGGCCCGCTTGGAACGGGACCGGAGCCCCCAACAGTTCCATTGAGTAATCGTAATGGGGGAAGCCGATTTGGAAAGGGGGGAGGGCCTACACCGGGGGTGTCCCGCCATGCTCAGATTTAGAGGTGAGAGGTGGAAGTGAGGCTGCCCCCGAGCCAGATACCAGGGGCTGAAGCTCAGCACCTAGAGGGGGGCAGCTGTTTTCGTCATCGTCAAGGTCATTTACTCGGCGGGACAATCTGGAGGGCCGACCAGATACGTCCTTAAGAGGACCGGCTCTGCGAGAAAGGCGGGTGTTAGTCGCGACGAGTTGAGCGATCATAGAGGGGATAGCCTCCATGACTCTAGCGATGAGGCGTTCCATCGCTGTCTCCAACAGGGTGTCAAATTTGGAATTTAGACGGGCTTCGAGTTCGGCAAGGGAAAGTTCCAGAGCCGGCGTCGCCGCCGTCTCGCTCTCCATAGCGTCCGTGTCGGAGTTACTAGGGGGAGGGGGAGTAGTTTTAGCCTCTAAGGCTTCAATTTTGGGAAGTAGCATCTCGTTTTGTGCCCGGAGAGAAGCTACAATGTTGTGGAGCTCAGCGTCAGCCGCCGAGCGAGGGGGAGGGGAGAGGAGGTGGGAGGAGGAGGCAACCCTGCCTGAACCGCTCACCTGTTTGCCATTTTTGACGGCGTTGGCCCAGGAGCCGGTCGCGCCATTGTTGTCTTGGGAGCGGGCTTGCTTCTCCTGGCCGCCGTGTGGGGGCGTTGGTGGCACTTGACAGCTCTTGGCGTCCTTCCCGCTGGTAGGCGTCTGCCGTTTTGAAGCATCGCTGCCGATGCTGCTTGGGTGACGTGGCTGCCTGCCCGTCCCGCTGGATTTCCCGCCCTTAGGGGCGGCTGGCTTGGTATGGCGATATTTTGCAGTGCAGTCCCGCGAGTTCGTGGCATGGCCACCACCACAAACCGCACATTTTGGCTGACACTCGTGAGGGGTCCGCACCCCCTCTTTTACGGGTGCCTGCTGTCCACACAGGCCACACGTGTCTTGGGTTGGGTTGGGGCAAGAGTCCACCCGATGGCCGACAGTTCCACACAAGCTGCAGGCCGGAATAGTGCGGAAATATGGCTGCACTGTGACAATCTCGGAGTTGTAGTGCACGTATCGAGGCCTCACCGTGCCGGCAAATGTAAGCCTGGCCTTGTTTGAGGAGCCGAACTTGCGGATATCTAGTAAAGTGCCGCTCCTCCACTGCACGCAAGGTTGGAGAGACTCAGACGTCTCTTGGTTGGCCACCATAATGACCCCATAGCAGACGTCCTCTTGATGTTCTTTAAGATGGCCGGCGAGAGGCACATCTCCTTTGGTCGATTTGATGGAAAACTCGCCTAGCAGACGGTCGGCGACGTGAGCGTTCCGGGTGGTAGCTAGGATCAAATTTTGCTCCTTGCATAGGAGGAGGCTCAACTCAGCCGCGTTAGGCGCCCCGAGGAAAGCGCCGAACGCTGCACCGAGTTCGCCGTATTCAAAGGCGTCCTGGATGGCCAATGATTTCCGGGGCTTGATGACGATGACAAAGTCGTCTTGGTTGAATTTTGGTAGAGGCTTGGGCCTCCATTTGGTCACGGGTTTGCGGCCAGCTTGGCGGGTAGCAGCAGCCTTGCCGGTGGTTGGCGTGGCGTTCGCCTCTACCTTGGTCTCTCGTCTGGAGCGGCGCTCAAGTAGACGGAGGAGAGATGCATTGCGGATCGGGTCCGCGGGCGCCGATTTGGGTTCCACAGTGACGGGAACGGTCGACCAAGACATGGCGTCCGGGTCATAGACGCGTTGCAGAAGCGTTTCTGCCATCTTGCCGAAAGCGGCTCCCTTGCAGCCGAACGCCGGCGCAGCTGTTAGGCTTAGCGTCGGCGCCGGAGGCGGGTAGGAAAAACCGCTCTAAAATTTGTAAAAGTGGGCCCACCTAGATGAAATTGGTGTCCACAGATGCCGAGGAACTTGCCAAATCCAATGGGAGCGAAATTGATGGGGTCCGATGACTTGAGCCGTGGCTCCTGCCAAAAAATGACGGAGCCGAAGCGCCGCACGTCTGGCAAACGCCGGCTGCCCCCTAGCGTCCTGCTTATGGCAGTAGGTGTGGCGGTCGGCTGCTGATTCCAAGTTTGGGGATTCCAACTGGGCTGCGATGGTCGTATTTCAATACACGCGAAACACAAGAAAGTCCCTACGCTGTGCAATGCCAGCGCGGATGCCAGAACAGCCGGTGGTTTAGGTTAAGGTGATCTGATCTGTTCGTGCCCCAGATGGAAGTTGATGAAGACAACGATGTACAATGGACAACACAAGATCTGCACTTTACCACAATCCGAGTTTGGCTGCAGCGATAGCACAGAGCTCTCATGCAGTGGCCCGCGAAGCTGATCTGTTGACGCCGGAGTACGTTCGGAACGAAGAAGAGCAATATTTATTTCTGCCCCCTCAAGATCACGCACGCCGCAAGATTCTTGGTTGGCTTGGATGTAATGAACTAGTCCTTTCACACTAAAAGATTACAGAAATAATATCGCGATAGCCTTAGCGAAATTTCAATATTAAGGCCACAGAGTATAGAGTTCGCAAAACGCCAACATCGGTTGACGCTCAGGCCGAGCAGCACATTAACGAAACTGGGTATTTTCTATTCACCGAACCTTTAAAGTGCCGCTGGATGGTGAGTAATGATAATGATAGTGATGCGCTGCATTTTCCACGCGATTAAAAATCTGAATAGCAAATTTTTCCTGCCCACGCAGCAACTAATTTTCAACACAATAGAAAATCGATATGGTTAGGCTAATTATTTCAGTTCCGTCGGTAACGTCTTATTTTCCATGCATTGCTGCAAACTCCGGCGGCATCGATAAGTGAAATTATTTTCTGATATTTTCTTTCTCAAATATTGCAGTAAAATTTTTCAGTCGCTCAGAAGGGAAAGCCCCAGTGTTATCAGAAGCCTGATGTGGGGAACTTCCTCTACTTGGTAACGTTGCCGACGGTGGTCACACAGGTAGCTATAAAGTTGCTTTATGAACTGCTGTTTTCTATCGATTTTTTAAGTACTTTGAAGGCACGCCTGAGGAATTTGCGACAGTTACAGCTATAAAGGACGTTGCGTACACAGCCTGCCCCTTTCATTGAAAAGGAAATATGAGCAATGCCTTTAGTGTCCGGAGACCTACTTTTACTTATTGCCTGGGAACGGAAAAAGCAAACTGAACCGTTAATCTCATCGCGGAACATGCATTTATATTCTGATCAGTGCACGGCAGGGGCCAGATGCTAGGAAAAAAAAGAGACTGTGTAAAACGATCAGTGCTCACAAAAGAAAGAGGTTAAGCAATAGCACTCCGTTCTTTTCTAAAAGAATCTAAACAAAGAACACTCCTCTTTCATTTGCCGCCAGCAGGGCGGCCGCACTGACCGTTGCATTGCTAACAACTGTATGGTCGCAAGCTTCCTTTGACAGCACTCCGAACTGGTTTACCGATATGAAAGCCAGTTTCGTTCTAGAATATATTATATTTTGTTTCATGACCAGATTATGACCACTGACTTGTTAATCTGTGGCTTTGTGTATAGAATGTTTTGTTGTCGCTGCTTGGTTTATTGGTTAATTGGGGTTTAACGTCACAAAGCGTCTCAGGCAATGAGGGACGCCGTAGGGAAGGGCTCCTGAAATTTCCACAATCTGGGGTTCTTTAACGTGCGCTGACATCGCACAGTACACGAGCCTCTACAATTTCGCACCCACCGAAATTCAGCCGCCGCGGCCGGCATCGACCCCGCGTGTTGTCGCTGCGTTTACTGAGTGAAAATTACTGCACAAGCTGCCGTCTTGTTGGTTTCAAAATAATTTTGGGGACCTTAATAATGAAATATACGCATGTGATGTGCACACCACACTGGTGAGGGATTTTTGGAACGCGGCGTGTCGGCAGTGGTGCGTCGGACAGCGGAGCGCCGTACGTGCCAGCCCCGCGTTGCGCGTGGGCGCGTGCGAGTGGTGTGCGCGAGGCAGGCACGAGGAGCGTAGAGCTACGTGTCAGCACACCGAGGTGTTGAGGAAGACACCGTAGCACAAGCCTGGTCGTTCAAGCGTGGAAGTGGTAGCTGTCGGACGTTGGGTTCGAGCTGCAGGTGACTTCCCTTGAATCATCGACGCAAGACCATTAAGCCTCATTCAAGCGTGGAGGTGGAAGCCGTCAGACTTCGGGTCTGTGCTGCCAAGACTTCCTTGGATAGGCTGCACAAGCCTACGGTGTTTGCGGAACGCCGTCGACAGGACCCGGCTGCAGTTTTCCTGCTGCAGCTGCCCAGTTCTTGGGGGCGACTGACAAGAGTTCGCCAGCGTCTCCCGTGTCATCTCCGTTCCTCATCTCCTTGCTCTCTACCACCGCCTCCCAGGACGCAACGCCAGTTACGCATCGCAACTCGCCAACCCGCGTCTGTGCTACCTGCAAGGCATTCCCGCACCACCTGGCACGCTTTGTGGCCGGTGAACTCTCTCCATTTTATCTGTTGTGTTTTACGCGTGCCTAGTGTGTGTTTTCCTTAGTGTTTTCGTTCCTTTCATTGGCTCCATTCCTTTAAAATATAAACACGGTTTCGTTTTGCTTTGTTTGATTTCTTTGTTCCTTTCTCCGAACCTGCACGCGAAAGCGTTTCCCTTCAGCAGTTGGGGACGCGTCACTCCGATTCGCGACAACGCATAAGCTTTGTCTAGAGGCCCCTATAGTTTCTTGCGAGAAATTTTGTACACATGAATATTCCTTCTTCGAATAAAATTATCGAATAAAAGAATTTTTCTTTCATAACAAAATGCATTACGAAAGAATTACTAGCGCGAAATGAACATACCGCTAAATTCTTTTAGTGAAAAAACACGAAAATATTGGAGATATGGCGGAGCAATAGCTGAAATGGGATGTACACATAGAATTATAAACATTTTACAGCGCACGTATTGGATGCAATACCTTGCTTCAAACCCGCATTTCTAGTAAAGCTGGAAGAAAATTAGAAATTTCTAAATCATTTTTTTTCTTCCAAAAATGCAAGATATATAAGAAAAGAAAAAAAAGCAACCAAGGGCTGGGGTATGAATGGAAAAAGTTTCATCCCCGGTATGGCAGAGCTGGCAGAGCAAAATGCACTGTTATGCAATGGGCCTGGAAGTATAGGGGATGCCCTTTGCGCATTTGCAAGCGTTGCATTGAGCATATAGACTGCTTGATAAGCCCCTTATCTATCTTCCACGTCAGTGACTGATAGCCGGTTAAGGTTCTCAGCCGCCGTTTATGCGCCGGCATTTGCAACGCTACTACAATGAAATGGAATTGCGTTGAAAGCGAAAACCGGCCGATTTCGCAGTGCATAAAACAGTGTTATTCTCTCACACACAGGTTTGCGTTGAAAATAATTTTTTCTGAGAAGTGCACAGAAAGCACTCATGTGGACTTCTCAGAGCACTCAGAAACGACCCCTCATGTAGAGCCCTCACCCGAGGGCCCTTCAGGTATTTGTAATACATAAAAAAATAAATAAATATCGAAAGTTATGCCCACCTCATATAGAACAGCAAGTCGCTCGATGCAAATTGGCGTCGCTTTCACCTTTGAAATAGCGGAAGCGATCCGGAGACATAAAGGACGGACATGATGGACAACGTGATCGACAACGGATAACGTTATGAACAATGCCTTATAAAATTGAAACGACTTTCAGAAAACATGGCACTACCTTTGTCTACAAGCACCTTCTACTCTACGAGGGCGTACCCAAAAGAAACCGGACTAAATTTTTTGCTCGGCAAAGCTTCTTTGGTACCGCGTTTTGCCACTAGGAGCGCATAGAACGAACATTCCAGAGTCAGTAAGCCGAGTGCCATCGTTGAAGGAGGTCAGACTAGTTTAGGCAGAGTTTTAGAGTGACGACTGTTTTGTGTGAACGTCGTTTTTGCAATGGCTGATTTTCGTGAACAGCGTGCGCCGGTGAAATTACGATTTTTGCTAGGAAAAAGTTGAATGGAAACTCTTGAAATATTAAGAAAGACGTACAAGGACGATGCTATGGGGACAACTCAAGTGTTCCTGAATCGAATCCTGAATCAAAGCAACAATCATGCCAATGGAAAACTTCAAATTCACCTCGCCTCAAGAAAGCTTGTCAGGTGAAACCAAACCTCAAAACAATGCTGATTTGTTTTTTCGACGTGAGAGGAGTCGTCCATTGAGAATTTGTTCCGCAGGGTCAGACAGTTAGCCAGGCTTTCTATTTGGATGTTTTGAAAAGATTGGGCAACAGTGTGCGGTGGAAGCGGCCAGATTTTTGGCGGTCGGGTGACTGGTTTTTCCATCATTGCAATGCCCCTGCTCACACCACCCTGTCTCTACGACAATTTGGGACCAAAAATGGCATGACCCCTATTCCTCAACCCTCATACTCTCCCGACCTTGCCCCGTGCTACTTTCTTTGTTTCCTAGAATGAAAAAATAGGTGAATGGAAAGCGTTTCGCTGATGTTGCTGAGGTGAAGAAAAAAACGACGGAGGCACTGTGAAGCATCACAAACGATGAATTTAAACAATGTTTTGAAAAATTGAATGAAAGATTCGACAAGCATATCATTGAAAGTGGGGAATACTTTGAAGGAGATTGAAGGTCTGTGCTTAAAATGTGAACAAATAAGTTCAAACAAAAATAAGTCCGGTTTCTTTTGGGTACCCCCTCGTAAATGAATCTTGCACGACTTCTGCTTTCTCGTGAAGCTGAATAATTGTTTCAGACACTTCACGTTAGTGACAAAAAGTGGAGCGCTGGTCAGAAACTAAAATGAAGACTTGGAGAATTGTAGCAAAACGCTACAAAAGAGCTCTTTGCTATACCAGAACGTGTCCGAGTAACAAAGATCCAGAAATAAGGGTTTGCGGGTACCGATATCAAGCTAGAAGAGTACACAAACCGGAAAAGAGAGATTCCGTCCTCCAGATTTGTATTATATTTCCTAAAGTTAGCTTTAGTACCTACTTTGTAGATGTTCTTCGTGTAATTACACTAACGACTTGTCTAGCCTTCTGGAAGAAGAATAATGAATTGACACAAACCACAGCTTGGAATATAGGTGCATTTAAAATTCAATTTAATGAAGTGATGAGCAGCCGCGAATAATTTCGCCAAATTGTAAATTTCAAGAAATTGAGGAAGGCTTTTTTTCATGCATTCAAACTATAAATCGTAACTTAGCGGCACCTAAAACTAACCGCGACATCCTGTTTGCCAAGAACCCGCTCCAGTGCGTTTTCATAAATCGCTTGTGCATGAAAGCGTCATGGAGTCAAACGGACTCGAAGCCAAGTTGGGAAGCGCCGCCGACTGCCAAGTCCTTTGTTCCCTGCAGCGGTGTAGCTTGCAACCCCGTGCAAATAAATGCAGTGCCGTGACTGGCGCCGAGATGTTGCCATTGCACGCTGCACAACAAGCTGTGACACATCGCGGGGAAAATATGCGAGAAATAATCTTTTTTAGTCCATTATTTAAAGATAAACATCGTTAAATCGAATTTAGTGGTCTTATGTTTCGTTATTTTGGCTTACTGAGAACATTACACTGAAACCAATGTGCATTTGCTGGAGATTAAAAATTTATTAGTTAGATCGAAATCTTCGTAAAACTGGATTTCGTTAATTCTAGTTTTAACTGTATATAAATTGGCAGCCCTCTTTCGAGCACAGTGCAAAATACGAATGATAAAGAAATAACTTAACCTTGTATAAATAACCGTAAGCATGTAAAATCATAGAAGGCGTTGGAATGTGCGCGAAAATTGAAGGCGATGGAATCAGAACTCCAACGTGACCATTTCAGTAGTTTTAGCCACCTGCAGATTCTTCAAGTCCCTAAGCAGACTAATTGAACGTCAAGCTTTTTTTTTCTTTGTATGCAAGCATTTCAACCCAAGAAAGCGGAGCATGAGCTTGCCAGAAAACTTGTACCCAATGAAGTCCCAGCGGCTACCCGGCGGGCTGGGGGACGTAGTTAAAGACTACCGTATACGTCGCGGATACTGAAATCTCAAGGACCCCGCAATGATAGCATATTAAATACGCCTGCTCAACCTGTAGCAGTGTAAACACAACTTCAAGGCACCACTAATGCCCAAGTAAATGTGCGGGAGACAACTGGTACATCACAAAGGAGGCGCGAGCATGCAGTAATGTGCACGCAATAATGCAGCAGAAAGCATCGGCAAATTATATTAGTGCCAAAGCTATATATACATAACGGAGTCGAACCTCATCAAGAATCTAGTGGCGTTCCTGATCTTGAAAGTGCAGAAATAAAATAACTATTGCCGCGACCGGGTTTCGAACCCGCGGCGGCACAAACGATTCAGATTGGTGTGCCACTGCACGAGTGCACCATGTTTCCGCTGCAGCCGGCCACCTTCCGGGTGAAGCTGCAACACACACGGTGCTGCGCATTGCACGTTCACCAGCTTCCACCAGCTTCACCAGCGAACAGGTCGGACCAGTAAAACCTCGATTAGAGCCTAACCTGTGTCTAGTATTGTCGCCGGACGTCCCGACGGCAGAGTAAATCAATACCACCAAGCAATCAGTCTAAACACACGTTTTCGCAAGTGAAGTCGTGTTGAAGTAAGACCTTTCTGTTAGCAGCTTCCAATGTGTGAATGTTTTCTCTTGCGTGACTTTCATAGCTGCGCAGCCGTTTTATTCCGTTGTCAAGCTATTTTTTCAACAAACAGCCGTGCGAAAGGATTTTTCATAAAATTTATTCAATTCATGTTGCCGTCTCCTAAAAAATAAAGCCAGTGTGCATGCTCGTACAAAGAGGAGACACTTGTCCAACCAAAATAGCGCGCTTTCATGCAAGTCAGGTATGAAAAAAAAACGAGGAATACGACACGCATATTTTCAAATGACGCCCGTCACTTCAAAATCACTGCGTAGAAAGCACTCACGAAGGTAATCAAGCGAAAAAAGCAATACAACAGAAGATAAAAAGCTAAGATATGTTACAAACTCGTGCTAAGTGGTTCATAAAAGCTATAAAAGTTTTCAGAAAAAAATTTCCAAGGCAGATTATTTTAGTAGGTCGAGCTTCGAGTGAAAAACAAAGCAAAAGAATGTTTAGCTAGCGGTGCTGCAGTCCAATTTTTTGTTTTGGTTGTGAAGGGATCCTTGGATTTTTGTAAGGACGCAACTGCACAGTAATATAGGTCGTCATCAAGCTTCGGAGTAATGGAAATGAAGGTGCACTGCAAAGAATTAAATGATATACATCCGTGAGGCACAGTCTAAGAGATAAGCGAGCTGCTACTATTGCCAAATTGCTGTAGTGACACCCACATTTTACGTTCTCTGAACTGCAACACAAAGCGGCCCGCGTGTCTTTGGACGTCCTCATATGCGACGTTCCTGTCGTACGTTCAAGATAAAAATGTTTCCCCCTCCAAGTTTCGCTTTTCCCCAGAGGGTTTTCACGCCGCTTTACGAGCCTAAGCGAAACGTCTAATGTCACGACTTATTTCCAAGGGCTGGGTACAGCGCAATAAGGTTACTGCAGTTTGTCAAAAACTTTGTTTGAAAAAGTTGTTCCAGGCTGACAATAAACGGTAAGTTATAGGCACCGGATGCCATACTTGATTAGTTCAATATCTATTTTTCTTGCTTGGCCGCTCCTTTTGCCATGTTCGGCCATCCAGGACGCAAATGGGACGCCTTAAGAGGCGAGATGGTTCTTGGCATTCTTTTTTTTGGAGCAGTTTTTTTAGCAAGTCATTAGACGAATCAGGGGAGGAACCATTACGCGCTAATAGCGTTGAGCGCTGCCTGATGTTCACTTCGCAGGCATGGAGTCTTCCCTGAGATGTAATCGTGAAGGGCTTGTGGAGCACACTGGATTTGAGGCAGGGATGGTTCGCTGGTGCTTTCAGAGAGGGCTGCTGGAAAAAGAAAAGAAGATTCTTGGCAACGGATACGGAGAAGCACAAAAAAAGAACCCAATTCTTGACCGATACCCTTGTGTGGGCATGCGCCATTGTATGAAGATAACAACAACAACCACAATAATGCTCAGAAAGCGTAACTCAACCACTATCAGAAACGAGCAGCTGAAAGAATAAAAATAGAAAGTATTTTAAATACAACATGGCACTTTGCCTTCGAGCGTTTCCATTTGTTACTAAATTTGCGAGTGCTACCCAACAGTTAACGGTGCACCCCGGGGGCGCGATACCTGTCTAAAATGCATTCCTTTTTGACGAGACTGTCTAGTAAACAAGCATTTGTATTACCAAGTGCCCTCAGAGAAATTTTTTTTACGGTATACCATAAAAGTAGTTTTCACAAAATCAGCAACCAACAGCCGTGGACGGTTCACGAAATCACACCCAGCGTAATCTAGGGAAAGCTATTACATTTTTGCAGGAATCAGCTTAATTTCCACTCAGTCACACCTGCCGTCCCTGTGTATCTAGGCAGTCCCAGAACGGGTTCGGTGGTCTGATGTCTACGATTTCAGGCACAGAGAAGAATTTTAATGCCTTCGTGAATACTGCGGAATATTCTGGTGAACCTCTGAGGGCTGCGAACTGAGCATATTTACGAACGAGCGACGTAGGAGAGAGTTACTTATTTCGCATCTGCCATTCTAGTCAGTGAAGTTAATTTCAGATATGTATGGAAGACACGCGATAGGGGGGGAAGGCCATACTTAGGATAGATTTGGTACTCTAGTCCACTGTAGCTTTTCCTGCCGCTTTTAGATAAGCTAGTGTTGCATCGCAACAGCTGTTATTGAAGTATTTACCTTGACAGCAACGTTGGAACAAAAGGCGAGAGCGCTTATTAGAGATGTGAGGAGACTGTGCGCACCTAGACTCAAAAGTGCTACCGCAGCAAGAGCCGGCTGCCTAATTGCTCAAGACGGCAATCCTCAGTAGACTTTCGCCAATGTCTGGAAATGATCATTAGCAGGATAAAAATTCAGAGCGGCACTTTGTTGACCTAAAGTGCGGTGAGGCGAAAGCCTTAAGCGCAGTGTTACTGCTTGTGTCACTGATGTGTAGTTAAGATGGTAAGTACACAATTGTTTGTGAATCTTAAAGGCTTAAGACAGTAGAGGACGTTTAGGAGGCATCGGTCTGATTCGACGCCTTGCTGCAAACGCTCTATCGTTCTAGACAAGGAGAACTACATATGCGTTGGCAGGAAGTTTCGTAGCCATTAGCACGCTCGGCTGTGGAATGGAAGGATGGTGGTTCAAACCCCATCGTGCACAAAGATTTTCTTTTTGGTCTGACTAGGAAAAGCGTGACACCTCTGCTGACAACCTTCGGTCGACAACAATAAGGCATTAAAGGCTTTGGCCTTAATATTTATGCGCGCACTCGCCGTTTTACAAAAGCTGTCAGAACACTCCCCGAGAACAAGCAATGTTTCGTGTCCAGGTTGTTTCACGCTGTACATGGCGCCACTGTGCACTGGAATCGTCATATTGTTACGTTGTAGTGACGGCAGTCCAGCGGTCAGGAAGACACCAGAAATACTTGCAAACGAAGCTCTTTATTTGGGCTGACTTGCGCCCACAAAAGAACTGACTCGCTCGGTGGCGGCGTAAGCAACAAGCGTGCTCGTCAATCGTCGAACTACGAATGCCCGCTGCTCGCGGCGTCGTTCAATTTAAAGCCGGCAAGGAAACTTCGAGATAACAGGTCGAGATCATCTAGAGTAATCTAGAAACACGTAGATGCAGCTCTTCATGGCTGTGAACAATCGAGATAAGTCCGGTCGCTTCTCGCGTCACGAACAAAAATGATAACAGCCCTTTCCTGCAGCCTTGAGCGTGAACGAACAAACACTACAATGATACGTGGCATTACCCCCCTTCCAAAGAAGCATCGTCTCGATGCTTTAAAATGAAAATAAACACGGAAAATGAAACTTCGAGTGCTTTAGCGTTCATAATATGGCTTCAGGCGTACGACATGTACGACTTCCGGGCGTGGGCGGCGTCGCTGAGATGCGGTCGTGGCGTCGGGGATGACTTCATAGTCGAGGTCACCGATCCGACGGAGAACCCTGTACGGGCCAAAGTAGCGTCGCAGCAAATTTTCGCTCAATCCACGGCGGCGAACTGGCGTCCATATCCAAACCCGATCACCTGGCTTGTAATGCGTGTCTCGTCGGCGCAGATTGTAGCGTCGGGCGACGGTGTGCTGCTGGTCTTGAATGCGAAGCCGCGCAAGTCTTCGGGCTTCCTCGGCGCGATGAAGGTAGGCGGCGACGTCAAGATTGTCTTCGTCGGAAGCGTGCGGGAGCATTGCGTCCGAGTGGCTGTCTTTAACAACTGGGACGATGCCATGAAATTTAGGTACGTCTTCTTTGCCCTGGAGGGACCAGCAAGAGTCTGGTTTGAGAATGAGGAAGCCAGCCTCGCGAATTGGGCAACCTTCAAAGAACAGCTTCTCAAGACTTTCACAAACGTCGTGAGAAAGGAGAGAGCCCAGCAGCTGCTACAGTCTCGCACCTCCACCAGATGTCACGTTGTAGTGACGGCAGTCCTCTGAGTCATCAACCGCAGGACCTGAGTCCAGTCCACCGCGCTAGCCGACGCCTGCAAGGGGACGCACCAGAGTTCGGGAATCTGCCGGACCCTACCCGGAAGCGAAAGCCAGCAGCGTGACATCTGGTGGAGGTGCGGGTTAGCCTTTCATGTTCCGGACACCCCCTACAAGCCGTGACGCCAGCCCTCTGAGTCATCAACCGCAGGACCTTAGTCCAGTCCACCGCGCTAGCCGACGCCTGCAAGGGGACGCACCAGAGTTCGGGAATCTGCCGGACCCTACCCGGAAGCGAAAGCCAGCAGCAACGTCCACCATGAGCTTGCCCCAGACGACGACTCCAATCATTCTGCAGCAGCCCCGGGTGCCACCAACCTTCGACGCTTCGCCTGGCGCCGACCCCGAATAATGGCTGTAGCAGTTCGACCGAGTGGCTGTCTTTAACAACTGGGACGATGCCATGAAATTTAGGTACGTCTTCTTTGCCCTGGAGGGACCAGCAAGAGTCTGGTTTGAGAATGAGGAAGCCAGCCTCGCGAATTGGGCAACCTTCAAAGAGCAGCTTCTCAAGACTTTCACAAACGTCGTGAGAAAGGAGAGAGCCCAGCAGCTGCTACAGTCTCGCACCTCCACCAGATGTCACGTTGTAGTGACGGCAGTCCAGCGGTCAGGAAGACACCAGAAATACTTGCAAACGAAGCTCTTTATTTGGGCTGACTTGCGCCCACAAAAGAACTGACTCGCTCGGTGGCGGCGTAAGCAACAAGCGTGCTCGTCAATCGTCGAACTACGAATGCCCGCTGCTCGCGGTGTCGTTCAATTTAAAGCCGGCAAGGAAACTTCGAGATAACAGGTACAGATCATCTAGAGTAATCTAGAAACACGTAGATGCAGCTCTTCATGGCTGTGAACAATCGAGATAAGTCCGGTCGCTTCTCGCGTAACGAACAAAAATGATAACAGCCCTTTCCTGCAGCCTTGAGCGTGAACGAACAAACACTACAATGATACGTGGCAATATCAACCACGGAGCCGTATATCACTGCAGATACAAAAACCGCCCATTTTGGAAGTAGTGCCAAGCACTTACTGTGTAATCTCACTAATTCAAAGATGCGCGAATCTGTTCATTGCAGTATATCTAGAAGGCGTGCCTAAACGGTGCAGTTTTCGCTAGCGCTCGATATGCCCAGAAAAAGGGCTCAGAAGGGTTATCAGCAATAATTGGTAAAATATTAACTGGTGGAAAGTATGTTTACGTTCAAACATAAACATTCGCTCCTCCTACAATGCATTGGTGGCCTATAAAATTAGACCATGCAGGGTAATAAAGGAGGTTAAATGCACCGATGCAGGCTTCGCATGTGCGCGCAAGGGTGGACAAAAATATCGCTCGCATTTTATTGTTTGAACAAAGATTTTGGAAGATATGGGAAATAATTGTGCGCACAAGCAATCCAGGCCTGCGTGATAGGAATGCTCAAGCTTGGCGACCGAGTGTTTTGGGCCTAGTGTCGCATCAGCAGTCGCAGAACTGAATGAGCTTTCACGGTCGTGTGAGAATTTTCTTGAGAATCCTAAACGCAGAGCAGAGTATTCAAAAAATTAAACAGAACACTAAAGTCAGCAAATGGAAACAATTAATGTTGGCCTCTGTCAGTAGATAAGTTGCTACTTTTGACAAGGCAGCGTATTTTAGTGAAAACGGACTTTCAATCTGCTAGACAAGATGGAAAATTAGCTCACAGGTATCTTCACCACTGGGACTTTTCCCGAGCTAACAGCGTTCACGTGCGACAAAATTCTCGCATCGATTTCTGAATCTATACTTCGCCACATTTTGCTTTAAAAGAGTGATCATGATGATGTCATTTTCATGTCTCAAAGCAGAATCAATTGCAGCAAAAAAGAGAAAGTACTAAATCTTCTTCCTGCACGATATAAGGTAACTAACTTCCGTGCACATATCTACGAAGCCAAAAATATTTTTTAAGGCATAAACGATCATCTTAATTCATTATATCATATGTTCGGTGTCTTGGAGCAGTCTTGAGCGTTAGATTTAAAACGCATGTTTTCCTTATACTTCGTGCCTTTGAGTATCCTTAATGTTTAAGTGGTTCTCCCGTATTAAAAGAAACATATCTTCACTCTAGCTACAATTTCACACGAACATCGACATTTTTTTTTTAAATTTAGACACGATTAACATAAAAAACTATGATTGAGGCCGAGATAAATGAGAATTTTTTACTTTCGTCGTTTGCAAATTCAAACATGAGCACATAATCCACAATATATTTTCATTCCCACATTCCGCGCGTCTGCTAGTAAATTATTTTCGATTGGGTTTGCAGGCGTAATGTAAGTATCTGGTTCGACAAAACTGTCTGGTTCTTGCAGACGGACGTACATGAATAAGCAACTTTCACTTGAATTTTTTTGAGTTTGAAGCCACTTCCCAAAACTGGTGGCCAAACGAATTCTGCGACTGCATTCAAGAGCACATAGACCGCACTAACCAAAATTTTAGTGAAACAAAAAAACAACGCCTTACCGCCATGTAGGTCTCATTCGTAGTCGGGCAGCTAGTCTTCATGAGCGGCCGCTTCTGGTATAACGTCTCCGTACCGCTGCCGGTGAAGCATGGGGTCGTGAATGCGGCTGTAAAGCGGGCGTCCGGCGCAGAACGCATCATCTAGGTCTTCGAAAATTCCTTCGAGAAGCCTGAAAGGGGCCCCGAATAGAGCAGCGCTCAAAGCGCCACTGAACTTACGCTCAGCGCTGGCGCCTACCGTTCGGACAGCCAGAAGCGGTAGCCCAGACCACAGGGTGATGCACACTACCTTGTGCTCGGGGTTCCGAGATTCTTCGTCTCCGGTAAGCATGCACGTATAGTACACACCAAATAGAAGATGCGTACTCATCGTCGAGGGGAGACCAGTAGGGCGCAGGGCGATGGACAGATACTTCAAGAATGTTGGGCAGTGAAAAGACAGGTCAGCGCAGTTATTCAGCAAATACAGCTTCCACGCATGTAGTATGTTTAGTCGCATCGCATAAGAGTACAGGAGGGCTATTCGCACCAGCCGCGCTTCCGTAGAAACGACACCCAGAAGGGCATTGCGTATTTTTTGCACGGCGACATCGGGGCGCTCTATGTCGATGCTTGAAGCCTCTAGTCCATACAGGTATCGGCAAATGTGCAGGTGCTTCGGCTCCATTCGACTGATATGTGCACACAGTACGGCCACATCTTCGGCTGCCATGGCAGTAGAATGAATGAAGAGCCACAGCACTTCTGAACCGGCGTTGGTGCATCCAAATTTGTCGACGTGAGCCTAGAAGTTGACTTCACTGGAAGGAGGGAATAATTCGCACTAGGTCAATTGAAAAGCGGGAAAACACGGCTGAAACGCGGAGAAAATCACTGAGCACCATTTGGACGCACAAGCCAGAAATTCACCTTGAGCTCGTCGCTCCACGCCCTAAAATGCGCATCACTGAGGCGTGTTCAGTAGAGAAGAATCGGCTTTCCTTAAGGGCATAACGATCGACACCACCCCCGCGAGATAAGGCAAGTCTTCGTGTTATCATTGTGAGCGGTTTTTTTTACGCACAAAATGATTAAACGAAAACACATTGTGCAGTTGAGAATGAATGTGCAGCAAAAAAAAAAAACGAAAATAGCGTTTAATTTAAAACGTAAGCAGCCGGTGTTTTGGGATCACCGAGCAAAAAAAAAACTTACTTTTTAACGTTAGTGAGCACGTGTAGTGAAGCCGAAACTAACGCCTCGACAAAAGATAGCAAACATCACCTTATCTCTCTCGTACCTTTTAAAATCCCGCGGCTGTGCATGCGATGCTGTAATCAAAAGTCTCCCGCATGAGGGCGCCGCAGCCTTTATGTAGAAAATCGCCGATATGCATCTGCCCAAGTTATGAGCCCCAGCAAAAAGAAAGCGTGCGAACAGCACCCACTATGACTTCAGTGTAGTTATGGACTGATTTATGTCTGGATTTGATTCCTACAGGAGCCCTTTGTGGTAAATTTTCTTGACAACGGGAACGACTGTTGTGACGCATGAAACACCCTTTTTGTATCCTTTTCCCGCCATTTACTTTCAACCATGGAGGTTCTGGAATAATTTTGCCTTTTTTTTGCTAAAAAAAAGGCAAAATTATAGGTGATTACGGTTATAGGTGATCGTTACCTATAACCTATCAAAACGGTTATAGGTAATGATCACCGACTACAGCGCTATTACAAAGATAATTTCAGAAAACAGCGGTGGCTGCCTGAATTTCAGGAATCATTAGCCATGTCCTTATCGAATGTGATATCACAGCAGCAATTACTAGACGTAAGCTAACAGCAACATTGATGCAAGAAAAAACATTTTAAACATATGCATTCTGCTGCTCTGATATCCACTATGATAAACTGTTTGCGCATGCCTAACGTACTTCTGAACGCCTATGCGCCAACATGAGGGTCCCAACAAGTGTTTTAGCACACAGTAATGTGGAGAGAAAATTTACTGGTGAAAAAATTTTCCCATGAAGAGAAGCATCACTACCATCAAATTGCTCTTAATTGGCACTGGACGACAGGACCGACACCAAAAAGAACGCGGAACACAACCGCTTGGTTGCGACTGATTGTTCATTCAGATAAACGATCCTTAAAAGCTTTCCTTTGCAGTGAAACAGTAAATAAACATAAAAGAAGGCAACAATGCCGCTCATCATACAGAACTCTGAAAAATGCAGATCACAGCGTTTGTGTTGCGTGTTCTCTCTTTTGTCTGCCCAATCTTCCCGCGCTGTTTAACGGTGAATGAGAACCAACTTGTCCAAATCACAACAATGAATCAGTACCAAGTTGTCCAAATCGCAGCCATTGAATTGTCCTAGATGAGAAGCTGTTAGCACTTGGTACTCAAACTTCGTGCGCGCTACTGTCCGCAATGTGTTGCTTCGTGAATCGGCCGCTGTCAGAGCGTTCCTTTCGCAACGACGAAATTGCTCGTATGGCAGCCACACGGAGCGCTAATTTCATGCTAATACGTGGCGGTGATGATGATAGCGTGGCTGCTGCAGGGGTGTCGTCCTTATCTTCGAACATGGAAATGTAGGGCCCTTCACTGTTGAATAAATCTGCTGTGCGCTACACGTACGTTGGAGTGCGCAAAATTTTGCCCAGGGTGAGGCGAAATACGCAATTGGCGCAGCACATGGACATAACTGCAGACAGCAGTCATGTATTTAAATAACTACTGCGTTTTTTTTGAAGCTAAAGCTTCACTACGGGACCTTGTGCTTCGATCGCCGGGTGCCTAGTTTTGACCTTCAGCTGAGTTAGAGGTCAAACCGTGAAAAAGGATTTTTTTTTTTTTTGGTTTTATGGGGGTTTAACGTCCCAAAGCGACTTTGCCTATGAGGGACGTCGTAGCGAAGGGTACCGGAAATTCTGGACACCTGGGGTTCTTTCATGTCTATAAGCCCTGATCGCACCCGCGTCTTTCTGGTCAACAGCCGAGCGCCATAACCACTGAGCCACCGCGGCGGCCATGAAAAAGGGAAAAAGAAATTGAATCAATAGCCATGTCTGGGATTAGAACCCGCGGCTGCATGAACAGATCTCTTTTAAGAGCAGCTCAGTGAGACCACTAGCTATCGCCTTTTTTTTCCTATATTGCCGCAGAGACCACTAGCTATCACCGCAGCCAATACGCCTCGCATTAGACTTGTTGTTGTTTTAGCCTTTGAAAGAATGGCACATAACCACACTGGGGGATCGGCTAAGAATCGGGAGGTAAAGGTTGCTATTCACCTGCACATAGTAAAGGCAAAAGAAAAGCACACGGGAGAGCAACACCGTGGGAGTCCACCACAATGAGGGCATGAAGTGAAAAAAAAAAGAAACTACACCACACTCTCGCGCCGTGCATTGGAGAGCGTAATCTTCAACTTCCATCTGCTCCGTCCCGCGGCACTACCTGCTCACCGTCGTCTTCTACGCAGCACAAATACGTGCTTTCCCTCCGATCCGACTGTAGTAAAGATTCTGTAGTTTTAACGAAAGGAATTGCGCATAACTGGCTTTCTGGCTCAGTGGACGCCCGAATCGCGCTTTGAGGTACGTGCGGTGGTGGGAGAGAGATGTGGGCTGCATGCGTTAGCGCTAACAACGTTGTGGCGGACACGCCCAGTGCAGCAATAGGCCGCAGCATTCACAGGGCGAGTAGACTCTCACGATCAACCATTAACTGCCACCTGACAGGGTGGCACAATGTGCGCGCTGCCTATCCAGTTTCCGGAACGCATTAAACGTTACATACTCATGCCATAGTTGTCACTCTCTAACCAGGTTTAAGAATACTTGAACCGGGCGTAATTTTTCTTTGCAACTGAAATTTTATTTATGAACTTTTCGCTGCATCATTTCTGCCTCTGTTGTATTTGCTATTTTTTCCGTTACTGTGCCAGTGATGAAAACTAACCGGTGCGCTGGCTCTGTAGGTTGAATTAATTTGCTATGGCTTCTGGGTTTCACGTCCCAAAGTGAGAGACTTTATGAAGAACTCCATAGTGCGCGGTTCAGAATAATTTCGACGACCTGGAATGTAATGACGTGCAGTTACACCTCACATAAATCGTGTCTCTAGCAGTTCACCTGCATCGAAATGTGATTGCTGCGGTCGAGATAGAATTCATGTCTTTCGGGTCAACGGACAATCAACACAACCCCTTTATCTACTGCTGGTGGCAGTAGCTGCTGATGCCAGGTTTGCAGATTCCAACCGGGCTGCGATGGTCGTATTTTGATGCACGCGAAACACAAAAAAGCCCCTACGCTGTGCAATGCCAGCGCGGATGCCAGAACAGCCGGTGGTCTAAGTTAACACGGAGGACGACACTACGGCGTCCCTCATGACCATGTGTGATTTTGGGACTACAAATGAACCAGTGTAGAAATTGAATGTTTCACACTATGGTCACCACTGTTTATGAGGTTTCAGTGTGTAACACTTAAGTCTAGGCAACAGGTGACACAGCATACAATAATGAAAAATGCACGCCACTACAAAAAAACGAAGCAATTTGCCCTGCCCTTTCTTCTCGCAGCCTTGTAATTCCTACCACATAGCACAATACTGGAAACTGCTGTGCCGTAGCATAGCGCGGTAGCGAGTCTCGTTAAATATTGACGGTGTGTCGGAAATCATGGTATTTTAGCGCGTCTGACTGTAAAACGTTTAAGTGGTCGGGAGTACACAGCCCTAGACTACTTTGTCAGCTCACTCTACCGCCAGAACTCGCGTTCTGGAGTCTAAGCTCAGCCAGCAGGGTTTCTCGCCGCTCGAGAGAAGGAGCGGTAACTGGATCACCCGGAGGTGGCTCTATTTTAAGCATGAAATGCTTTTAGCTCCCGTTGTCGGCAGTGTGGTGACGTCACGCCGAGACCGAGAGCCATCATCCGGGCACTGAAATCCACTCATCCGGGCACTGAAATCCACTCATCCGGGCACTGAATTCCAGTCATCCGGGCTCTAAAACGAGAACGTCCGGGCACCGTACGAGACTTAACGAGATTTAACGAGACTCTCTAAGCCCTCCTACGCGACCGGCATGCAAGCGCCGGTTGGTCTCCAAACGAGACAAAAAATAACTGCTGCCAGTGCCTTCTCAATGTTTATCAAGATATCAGTGGAGCTGGGGGTTTGATAATGCACGGAATTATAATTTCCGATTTCAGAATAACGCGTGCAGAAAGCACATAAGTGCCACGTTACACTTCGTTCTCATACGTGATCTCTTAGGGGCTTCGCGCATCGAAGCAAAGCCGCACAGGCGCACAGGGGCCCGGGGGAGAAGCGCTGCGTTCAAAGGGCAAGGCATCGCGCCGAACGGGTGGTGGCGTTCCTCCCTTCCTTTACGGTGCGGTTCGGGTGTCCACCGATATGGCAGAGAATTACTGCGCCATTTCCTTTCCTCAAAAAACCTTGCGTTCAAATGGCAAGGCATCGCGCTGAACGGGTGGTGGCGTTCCTCCCTTCCTGTACGGTGCGGTTCGGGTGTCCACCGAGATGACATTAGGCCCGTAAACATTTCATGCTTACTCTACTCTCGTTTACGGGAGAGGCAGAGATTTTTTTAATTACATAGGATATGATCGTAATTTACTCGTTGGACGCAGTGCTTACAATTCTGGTTGTACAGCTAAGGATAAATGCGCGCGAGGAATGATGGGGTGTTTATCGATCTCGCCTGTAGACGACGCCGCGTAACCTCCTGTTCTTTAGTCAGACTTTCGTCCGGAGTGGGGAAAGTTCTCCTATCTAGTTTAAAAGAATCGGTGATATCATCATATGTGATCGTGGAGTCCTTCTTGAAATTCAGGGAGCCACACTTATCCACTGCTGGGTCGACGAAACCTTGCGCTTTACTCTGGGCTGCCGCGTTCCCCAGATTCCCCGAATCGGCTCGGACCAATATCAGTTCCAAATAATTTGGTGAGAATTGGATGGCGCGTCAGGAGGGGCGTGGGCGGTTGTTTGAACCTTAGCTTAAGTTAAGGACAATGCAGCGAGCTATGGAAACAAAAATGATAGGTGTAACGTTAAGAGATCGGAAGAGGGCGGAGGGGGTCAGGGAACAAACGCGGGTTAATGACATCCTAGTTGAAATAAAGAGGAAGAAATGGTCTTGGGCAGGGCATGTAGTGCGAAGGCAAGATAACCAGTGGTCCTTAAGGGTAACAGAGTGGATTAAAAGAGAAAGCAAACGTAGCAGGGGACGGCAGAAAGTTGCTTGGGCCGATGAGATTAAGAAGTTTGCGGGGATACAGGGGCCGCAACTGGCAAAGGACAGGGTTAATTAGGGAGACATGGGAGAGGTCTTTGCCCTGCAATGGGTGTAGTTAGGCTGATAAAGATGATGATGATGATGACGTATGGAAAGTAAAAAAAGAAAAAGTGCCCCCATTCTTTGCCTCCTGAATGAAAGACTTCAGTCAGCTTTTTACATCTATCGAAATCTGCCCAACATCATCTCGTAGCGCCTTAAATCATATTGATAAATTATCTGATATTTTCTGTTCGCTTCGAGAGAAGGTACGCCGTTCTTTCAGTCATATGCGTTTCCTTTCTTTGCTGTTGAAAAAAATTGGAAACGTTTCAACGTATTTAAACCGAGTAGACGAGTGAAAGCGTCTGTTAGCCTGCTCGGCTCATCGTTTTGCTTTGCTGGGTGGACAGCACGTCTGGCGACGATATTAGAGTAAGATTAAGGTCTGATCCAGGTTAAGCTGACCTCATTTGTTCGCGCCCAAGATGGAAGTTGATGAAGACGACGATGTACACTGCACAACGCAAGAGCTGCAGTTTAGCACAATCGGGGTTTGGCTGTAGCGATAGCATAGTGCTCTCGTGCAGTGGCCAGCGAAGCTGATAGCGAAACTTTTTTTCCAGATAATGCAAGGGACATTAAAAATAAATAAAGAACATTATGTGAAAGCGCCTCTAAAACGTGGTTCCCGGAAAAAGCACAGCAGGGTACTACAGCCTATTAACACACGTACGGATGTGTACCGGTATTCTTTCTTCCCTGATGTAATTGAAATGTGGAACAAATTGCCAAGTGATGTTGTGGAGAGTATGAACGTGCAACAATTTGACCTAGGTGTTGATATATTTTTGAGAAATGGTGCACAAATTTTGAACTCTGACTCATGATTGCTCATTTATGTATTTGTTTTTGTTCCCTCCCTGTAATGACCCTCATTTGAGGGTTAACAGTATGACCAAATAAATAAAAATAAATAAAAATCTGGTCACGCCGCAGCACGTTCGGAACGAAGAAGAGCAATATTTGTTTCTGCGCCCTCAAGGTCACGCATGAGCAAGATTCTTGGTTGGGTTGGACGCCATGAACCAGTCCTTTCACACTGATAGATTAGAGAAATAATATCGCGATAGCCGTAGCGAACATTCAGTATTAAGGCCACAGAGTATAGAGTTCGCGAAACACCAACATCGGTATGCTCAGGGACAAGCAGTACATTAGAGAGTTTTAGCTGAGTGCGTTTGTGCGCTCGCTCCGCTCAGCGAGCTAGCGGGAGCGCTACTGCGCCTGCGCGAAATGCTCAGGCGGGAGCGCGCGAGCGGAACGGCTCCTGGGCGCCGCTCCCGCGCGAGCCACGACCGGGCCTCGCGGAAAGCCTTCTGGGCTCGCGCTAACCGAACCAAACGTAAACATTCAACATGGCAGCCAGCAGCGCTACTTCTGTGACAACGCGAGCGGGTCTTGCAGGACACTTTTCGGCATGGCGAGCAGGTTACAGCGTAACTTGCGAACGCAACTCGATCGCGATCGACGCTGGCACGCCTAAAGGATGAATACACACGCTAGACAAGGCTACACATGCGTACATGCGCACGATGCGAGGGATGGCTTGCGTGGTCTTGACTTGGCTCTCACAGTGGCAGACTTTTAAATTTTTCGTAATACGAAAACCACTCCAAAGCACAACTGTTACCAAAAAGCATACACAAAACGTAAAGAGCTATTTATTATTTATTCGCACATAAATCAAAGAGGCTTACTTATAACCACTTTCTGGCAAGTCCAGTTACCACCACTAGGAGGCGCAACGAGGCGCCTCGCTTGAGCGGACGGGGAAGACCGTGAGGAGGCGCTGCGCTAAAACTCTACTCTTGTGCGACGCTCCGCTGCTGCTCCTGCGAGCGGAGAGGACAGCCAACCCGCTCTGCTAAAACTCTCTATTATCTAAACTGGGTATTTTCTATTCACCAAACCTGTCAAGTGCCGCTGGATGGTCAATAATGATACTGATATTGATGCACTGCAGTTTCCACACGAATCAAAATCTGAATAGTGAAGTTTTTTCTGCCCACGCAGCAACTAATTTTCAACACCATAGAAAATTGATATGGCCGACTAACTATTGCAGTTCCTTCGGTAATGTTTCATTCCCCATGCATTGCTGCAAACTTTGGCAGCATCGATAAGTGAAATTATTTTCTGATATTTTCTTTCCGAAGTATTGCTGTAAACTTTGCCAGCATCGATAAGTGAAATAATTTTCTGATTTTTTCTAGGCTTCTGCTTCTATTATCATACAAGGGTCGACCTAGCATAGTAGAAAATTACGAAAAACAAGAAACAAAAGCTATTTTGCAAAACCAGCAAGATCATATTTTACGGATTAAAGGAGATAGTAGATTTACGTCAATGAGGCCTTAAAATTAAGAAAAAGCGACAGAAGAAAAACATTACTCTAAATCCACGCTGAGTGCTGATGTAAGCATGAAATCTATTGTAGGAAGGCGTAGCTCATTCTGAGATGGCTCAATGATTGTGGGAGCCACTTTCGAATCAGGCGCCTAAGTAATGAAGCAGTTGGACATCAATCCTGTTAAGAGAGCAGGGTTGATGTTAAAGCTTGTAACACATTATAGACGCCGTGCACTGACTGACTGCTTAGGCGCATACAAGTACACATGCTCTTTACTTGCCCAAGAATGTATGTACGGTATATTGAACGAATGAAAACGATACAGATTACAGAGTCAACTGACATTCGAGGATTGCGAAAGCGTTGACGCCTCTACGGCACTCGTCATTTTTTGCCTCTATTTGATAATATTTGCTCTCTTTGCTACTGTTTGCTCCTCTTTGCTTCTCTGTGACGCTCTTTGCCCTTTATTCCTCTCAATTAACATCGCATTGTCCTTCTTTAGAACATTTTTTAGCCATTTAATTGTCATTACTGTTATCGATTGCAATCACTTTGTATTACATTTTTTCTTAATCAATGACCTTAAAAATTAACCTTCACTCTGATTACGCCCATTTTTACCTCAATCACGCATTTTGGTTTTTCAAACTAAGCGCCATTGCTGCTTTCCTGTGCACCCACTATATCCTTGTCCAGACTATTCGAGCATTTAACAACTTTTGAAGCGAAAAGTTTCACTACCCGCACCACAGCCGCACTTCGCGTGAGCCGTCGGAGCCAGGGTTTGCCACAGCTGCGCGTGCGTGAAACCGAGTGATGTCTTTGTGGGTTTTTTGCGCAAAAGACACGACACAAAGAAACGAGGTAGACAGGACAAGCGCTTACTAACAACTCAGGTGTTTACTGACATAACATTTGCTTAAATACAGCAGCTGCTCTTATCAAACACGAAAAGGGAAAGAAGAGACTTAGCATACATATATCAGATCAGCATAGATCCCACCATCGCACGAGTCAATGCATGTTTCGAGCTCTAATTCCGCGCAAGATAACTGATTTCTTTTTTTGAGAGCAAAATTGAAGGATTGCTGACACACGAGTTACCCGATTTTCCTATCTCATTGGCCTCAATTATCTCTCTTCCAAGTTGTGTCTTGCACCGGCGCAGTACTGAAGTTTTTTCGAGCGCGGGAGTTCAGTTGCGGCAATTCCGAATATGGTCAATCATTTTCCTACCTGACTTGTTCTTTACATCTCTTGCGTGCTCCCTCAGCCTTTCATTAAGGCACCTGCCAGTTTGGCTAATGTACTGCTTACCACAGGCAAGTGGTATCGAGTACACAACGCTCTTTTTACAGGCCACGAATCGCTGCTGGTGCCGCTTCGAACAAGCGACGGCCGTATCCTCCGCATTCACTCTCTTGCAAATCCTGGAGAGTTTTTCAGGAGCGTTAAAAACCACTCTAACACCAGCCCTAGCACCGATCTTCTTAATATTATGCGAGATTCCGTGAATGTACGGAATAACCGCCACTTTCTTCCGGTCAACTTGGTCGGGTTTGCTGGCTGGTTTCTTCAGCAGGTTCTCGGCAGTTGAAGCCAGCAAGGCCGTCTGGCAGCCTGCGCTCGAAAGGCGCTGCAACTGGATGTCAAAGCTGCGTCCTACCAATTGCAGGCAGGACTTGCTCAGAGCGTTGGAAAGGCACGATTTCACAATGCCTCGTTTCACGGCTTTGGAGTGTGCCGAGCTGAAGGGAAGCAGGGGCTTGTTGCCTCTGGGCTCAAAGGCCCAACATACGTGTTCACTTGAAAAATGAAGCCCTATATCTAAAAACCTGATGCAATTATCTTCCGGTAACTCGTGCGTCAATTCTAATGGTGCTAGGCACTCTGAAAACGTCGTTAGATGCTTATGTACACTAGCCGAAAAAGAATCTTTGTCACAATCCACGAACACAATGAAATCATCAACAAATCTAAAAACCTTTAAAACGTTAGTGTCGTGAAGGCAGTCATGCAGCATCTTGTCACGTGTCGCTAAAAAGATGTCACTAAGACATGGTGCTAGGCACGATCCAATGCATACTCCTTGTTTCTGAATGAATGTCATATCTTTCCACTGCGCATACGTGGAAGTCAGGTACATTGTTAACAGTTCGATGAAGGTTTCAACCGATAAACCTGCATTATTTTGGAAGTCAATACAATCGCGGACATTTTTTAAGAGACAATCGTGAGGTATGGAATAATACAAGTCCTTTATATCTACTGACAGGGCTGACATGCGTTTGTTGTTATTTGATTTTAAGAACTCAATTATTTCGTCCGAATTTTTTACCCTAAAGGGATCGTTAATTTCTAAAACACTCAACTTCTCTTGCAAGAACCTGGCTACGGCTTGCTGCCAGGACCCCTTTTCGGAAACAATCACTCGGAAAGAGCATGCATCCTTGTGTGTCTTGCCACTGAAGAACATGTTTAAGGATAACTTCTCAGCTTTCTCTACAGAGTGCACTAGCCCATCCAGCTTTAACGTCTCGATAAACTTCATTGCCTTTGTCTTAACTTTCGCGAGTGAAAGCTTTTACACTCTTTGAAATTTGTAGCGATCGCTTCTGAAGCCTTCTGCAGATACATCGTTTTTTTCAGGACACAGAGGCCTCCCTCCTTATCGGCCGGTACGATATTCAAGGCATTATCCTTCAGGTACCGAATGGTCTTTTCAACAGGTAGTGTCCTAGTTGACGACCTGTGACGTTGGAGGAAGTCAACGCCTTCGGAGACGCACCTCTCGGCTTCAGCCCCTGAACGTCGCGAGACTTGCCTGACCATTTCCAGTAGTTCAGCTGGAGACTTCCGAGGTTCGGTGGCGAACTTTGGTCCGAGGCTGAGTACCTGCTGGGTCTGCCTCGGAAGTGACACGTTCCCCAACGTATGGACGTTGTTCCCAGGTCCAGCGTTCACTTTTGGTACGCACCGTCGAAGGAGCGGAAGTGTTCGTTGCCACAGGAATTCTGTAGTACTGTTGATCATCACGCAGAATATAGGATTCGGCTACAAGAGTGCACGCAGCCTTCCAGTGCTTCATCGCAATGGCGCCAATTCTGCGTGATGATCAACAGTACTACAGAATTCCTGTGGCAACGAACACTTCCGCTCCTTCGACGGTGCGTACCAAAAGTGAACGCTGGACCTGGGAACAACGTCCATACGTTGGGGAACGTGTCACTTCCGAGGAAGACCCAGCAGGTACTCAGCCTCGGACCAAAGTTCGCCACCGAACCTCGGAAGTCTCCAGCTGAACTACTGGAAATGGTCAGGCAAGTCTCGCGACGTTCAGGGGCTGAAGCCGAGAGGTGTGTCTCCGAAGGCGTTGACTTCCTCCAACATCACAGATCGTCAACTAGGACCCTACCTGTTGAAAAGACCATTCGGTACCTGAATGATAATGCCTTGAATATCGTACCGGCCGATAAGGAGGGAGGCTTCTGTGTCCTGAAAAAAAACGATGTATCTGCAGAAGGCTTCAGAAGCGATCGCAACAAATTTCAAAGAGTGTAAAAAGCTTTCACTCGCGAAAGTTAAGACAAAGGCAATGAAGTTTATCGAGACGTTAAAGCTGGATGGGCTAGTGCACTCTGTAGAGAAAGCTGAGAAGTTATCCCTAAACATGTTCTTCAGTGGCAAGACACACAAGGATGCATACCCTTTCCGAGTGATTGTTTCCGAAAAGGGGTCCTGGCAGCAAGCCGTAGCCAGGTTCTTGCAAGAGAAGTTGAGTGTTTTAGAAATTAACGATCCCTTTAGGGTAAAAAATTCGGACGAAATAATTGAGTTCTTAAAATCAAATAACAACAAACGCATGTCAGCCCTGTCAGTAGATATAAAGGACTTGTATTATTCCATACCTCACGATTGTCTCTTAAAAAATGTCCGCGATTGTATTGACAGCCATGGTGCAACAGCCTTCCAAAATAATGCAGGTTTATCGGTTGACAACTTCACCGAACTGTTAACAATGTACCTGACTTCCACGTATGCGCAGTGGAAAGATGTGACATTCATTCAGAAACAAGGAGTATGCTTCGGATCGTGCCTAGCACCATGTCTTAGTGACATCTTTTTAGCGACACGTAACAAGATGCTGCATGACTGCCTTCACGACACTAACGTTTTAAAGGTTTTTAGATTTGTTGATGATTTCATTGTGTTCGTGGATTGTGACAAAGATTCTTTTTCGGCTAGTGTACATAAGCATCTAACGACGTTTTCAGAGTGCCTAGCACCATTAGAATTGACGCACGAGTTACCGGAAGATAATTGCATCAGGTTTTTAGATATAGGGCTTCATCTTTCAAGTGAACACGTATGTTGGGCCTTTGAGCCCAGAGGCAACAAGCCCCTGCTTCCCTTCACCTCGGCACACTCCAAAGCCGTGAAACGAGGCATTGTGAAATCGTGCCTTTCCAACGCTCTGAGCATGTCCTGCCTGCAGTTGGTAGGACGCAGCTTTGACATCCAGTTGCAGCGCCTTTCGAGCGCAGGCTGCCAGACGGCCTTGCTGGCTTCAACTGCCGAGAACCTGCTGAAGAAACCAGCCAGCAAACCCGACCAAGTTGACCGGAAGAAAGTGGCGGTTATTCCGTACATTCACGGAATCTCGCATAATATTAAGAAGATCGGTGCTAGGGCTGGTGTTAGAGTGGTTTTTAACGCTCCTGAAAAACTCTCCAGGATTTGCAAGAGAGTGAATGCGGAGGATACGGCCGTCGCTTGTTCGAAGCGGCACCAGCAGCGATTCGTGGCCTGTAAAAAGAGCGTTGTGTACTCGATACCACTTGCCTGTGGTAAGCAGTACATTGGCCAAACTGGCAGGTGCCTTAATGAAAGGCTGAGGGAGCACGCAAGAGATGTAAAGAACAAGTCAGGTAACAAAATGATTGATCATATTCGGAATTGCCGCAACTGCACTCCCGCGCTCGAAAAAACTTCAGTACTGCGCCGGTGCAAGACACAACTTGGAAGAGAGATAATTGAGGCCAATGAGATAGGAAAATCGGGTAACTCGTGTGTCAGCTATCCTTCAATTTTGCTCTCAAAAAAAAGAAATCAGTTATCTTGCGCAGAATTAGAGCTCGAAACATGCATTCACTAGTGCGATGGTGGGATCTATGCTGATCTGATATATGTATGCTAAGTCTCTTCTTTCCCTTTTCGTGTTTGATAAGAGCAGCTGCTGTATTTAAGCAAATGTTATGTCAATAAACACCTGAGTTGTTAGTAAGCGCTTGTCCTGTCTACCCCGTTTCTTTGTGTCGTGTCTTTTGCGCAAAAAATCAACAATGCTTAGGCACCAACTAGCCTGCAAAAACATACTTGCAAGTTATATCTCTAGTTCTGCAGGCGTTCCTTTCCTTTATTCCTTGTATCCGTCGCAACTTGTTCCCATCATTGCAAATGTGGCTTGCAAGTCCAGAGAACTTGTGTTCTGTATCCGAAAAAAGGTGGTTCCTGGCGAAGTTATAGCGCTGTTTGGCGGCTGCACACCTTCGCCCGGGCACGGAAGGAGAGTGTGCAAAATATTGCGCTCGGAGTACCAGAGGCAGTGCCGTCTGTACAAGGAATTTCTGTGGATTCGGCTACAAGAGTGCACGCAGCCTTCCAGTGCTTCATCGCAATGGCGCCAATTCTGCGTGATGATCAACAGTACTACAGAATTCCTGTGGCAACGAACACTTCCGCTCCTTCGACGGTGCGTACCAAAAGTGAACGCTGGACCTGGGAACAACGTCCATACGTTGGGGAACGTGTCACTTCCGAGGCAGACCCAGCAGGTACTCAGCCTCGGACCAAAGTTCGCCACCGAACCTCGGAAGTCTCCAGCTTAACTACTGGAAATGGTCAGGCAAGTCTCGCGACGTTCAGGGGCTGAAGCCGAGAGGTGTGTCTCCGAAGGCGTTGACTTCCTCCAACGTCACAGGTCGTCAACTAGGACCCTACCTGTTGAAAAGACCATTCGGTACCTGAAGGATAATGCCTTGAATATCGTACCGGCCGATAAGGAGGGAGGCTTCTGTGTCCTGAAAAAAACGATGTATCTGCAGAAGGCTTCAGAAGCGATCGCAACAAATTTCAAAGAGTGTAAAAAGCTTTCACTCGCGAAAGTTAAGACAAAGGCAATGAAGTTTATCGAGACGTTAAAGCTGGATGGGCTTGTGCACTCTGTAGAGAAAGCTGAGAAGTTATCCCTAAACATGTTCTTCAGTGGCAAGACACACAAGGATGCATGCCCTTTCCGAGTGATTGTTTCCGAAAAGGGGTCCTGGCAGCAAGCCGTAGCCAGGTTCTTGCAAGAGAAGTTGAGTGTTTTAGAAATTAACGATCCCTTTAGGGTAAAAAATTCGGACGAAATAATTGAGTTCTTAAAATCAAATAACAACAAACGCATGTCAGCCCTGTCAGTAGATATAAAGGACTTGTATTATTCCATACCTCACGATTGTCTCTTAAAAAATGTCCGCGATTGTATTGACTTCCAAAATAATGCAGGTTTATCGGTTGACAACTTCATCGAACTGTTAACAATGTACCTGACTTCCACGTATGCGCAGTGGAAAGATATGACATTCATTCAGAAACAAGGAGTATGCATTGGATCGTTCCTAGCACCATGTCTTAGTGACATCTTTTTAGCGACACGTGACAAGATGCTGCATGACTGCCTTCACGACACTAACGTTTTAAAGGTTTTTAGATTTGTTGATGATTTCATTGTGTTCGTGGATTGTGACAAAGATTCTTTTTCGGCTAGTGTACATAAGCATCTAACGACGTTTTCAGAGTGCCTAGCACCATTAGAATTGACGCACGAGTTACCGGAAGATAATTGCATCAGGTTTTTAGATATAGGGCTTCATCTTTCAAGTGAACACGTATGTTGGGCCTTTGAGCCCAGAGGCAACAAGCCCCTGCTTCCCTTCAGCTCGGCACACTCCAAAGCCGTGAAACGAGGCATTGTGAAATCGTGCCTTTCCAACGCTCTGAGCAAGTCCTGCCTGCATTTGGTAGGACGCAGCTTTGACATCCAGTTGCAGCGCCTTTCGAGCGCAGGCTGCCAGGCGGCCTTGCTGGCTTCAACTGCCGAGAACCTGCTGAAGAAACCAGCCAGCAAACCCGACCAAGTTGACCGGAAGAAAGTGGCGGTTATTCCGTACATTCACGGAATCTCGCATAATATTAAGAAGATCGGTGCTAGGGCTGGTGTTAGATTGGTTTTTAACCCTCCTGAAAAACTCTCCAGGATTTGCAAGAGAGTGAATGCGGAGGATACGGCCGTCGCTTGTTCGAAGCGGCACCAGCAGCGATTCGTGGCCTGTAAAAAGAGCGTTGTGTACTGGATACCACTTGCCTGTGGTAAGCAGTACATTGGCCAAACTGGCAGGTGCCTTAATGAAAGGCTGAGGGAGCACGCAAGAGATGTAAAGAACAAGTCAGGTAGCAAAATGATTGACCATATTCGGAATTGCCGCAACTGCACTCCCGCGCTCGAAAAAACTTCAGTACTGCGCCGGTGCAAGACACAACTTGGAAGAGAGATAATTGAGGCCAATGAGATAGGAAAATCGGGTAACTCGTGTGTCAGCTATCCTTCAATTTTGCTCTCAAAAAAAAGAAATCAGTTATCTTGCGCAGAATTAGAGCTCGAAACATGCATTCACTCGTGCGATGGTGGGATCTATGCTGATCTGATATATGTATGCTAAGTCTCTTCTTTCCCTTTTCGTGTTTGATAAGAGCAGCTGCTGTATTTAAGCAAATGTTATGTCAATAAACACCTGAGTTGTTAGTAAGCGCTTGTCCTGTCTACCTCGTTTCTTTGTGTCGTGTCTTTTGCGCAAAAAACCCACAATGCTTAGGCACCAACTAGCCTGCAAAAACATACTTGCGAGTGATGTCACACGCGGCACAAATGAAAATAAAGACAAACAGTGCGCCAGGAGCTCTGATATTTTGGTGGACACCCAAACTGCGCCGTAAGGGAAGGAAAATGAAAAGAAAATTGGTTTTAAGGAAAGAAGACGACGCCTGTCTCTGTCATATCTCGGTGGATACCCGAACCGCGCCGTAAGGACCTTAAGGAAAGTGAAATGAAAATTGGTTTTAAGGAAAGAAAATGTCTGTCTCTCATATCTTGGTGTACACCCGAAAGGAATGGACACCACAATACATGTCTCTAAAGCAACCTTCTAAGACAGCACCGTATTCACTACACGCGCGTCTCCTCCTCCGTACAGGCAGTGTGTGGACGGCCGAACGCCTCCACCCTTATCGTGGTGTTCCCGGTGCATTCTGCGCCAACTGCGACAGCCATGACGTCAAACCAAGAACAACTGCAGCTTTTGGCTTGCATATTCAGGCTTAACCAGAGTTAAGCCACTGCCTGTTTTTTGCTTATAATGAAATAACTAATTATCATGTAAATCAAACTTTTTGATGAATTAATTATCACTCTCCAAACACATTTTAATTCATTTCGAACCTCATTTTCATTCCTTTGCCTATTTTGCCTCTATTCTGCCGCCCACCGTTGTTTTCCCGTGCTCTCATTATATCGACGTCTGCACTATTTCTACGTTTTTTTTTTACATGTTTGATTATAATGAATTTACTAATTATTCTGCCGACATGTTTTTATCTTGCGCATCTTCCTCACATCATCCTCTATCGATTGCAACCGTTCGTCATGATGTTACCTCTTCTGAGGACGCCACAACCGCTGCCGACACCCTTTGATTACACTAAATCGTTTACAT
Organism: Amblyomma mixtum; assembly: GCF_055824585.1. NCBI lineage: Eukaryota > Metazoa > Arthropoda > Arachnida > Ixodida > Ixodidae > Amblyomma > Amblyomma mixtum. The sequence continues at coordinate 43,505,683 of NC_143020.1, read as the reverse complement.
AGTCAGGAAAGGCATTCGCCTTAATAACAATAATACAAAGAACAAGAACAATACCAGCAACATTTCGCCCATTTATTTTTCATAGCGAGCTACAGCGCCTTTGGCTAGTTTCACTTCTTTCGGTGTGTGCTACCCGCGTGACCAGCGCTGGTTCAGAGAGTTGGGTGTGGCGGCAGTATGCGTACAGAGCGCGGTCGCTCTACACTGCATGACGCTGCCACATTTATTGCAGTAGGGTAACCGTGGCGTTCGACGGACCGGCGGTGACTAGTCGTTCAGAGGTGAAAGCCTCAGTGTTATCAGCGGCCTGATGCGGTTAACATCCTCTACTTATGAACGTTGCCGACGGTGTCAGGCAGGTCGCTAAGTTGCTTTATAACAAGGTACCCATGTGGGCTAGTTGGTGTACATAAGACATAACTTCACCAGCGAAAGAACGACACACGAGGAGAAGAAGAACGCAGGACAACGCTGGACTAACAACTGAAGTTTAATCGAGAAATGGCCAACCTAGGTCACCAGAAGACGCATGCATATCAGACGCACTAAACAAAGCAAACAAATACATAAGTGGCAGATCACCGAGGAGTGGAAGTGGATACACGCTCCGACAATGGCAAACAACAAAATACAGATTATCTGGAAAGATGTCTTCCTAATGTCTTTAGAAAACGCTAGCTCTTATGTGCCTCTCGAGCAGCGCACATTTAGTGTCGTTTCTCTATATGTTTATTAAAAGAAATGGGATTGGACCCATTAAGCTGGGAAATGCTTAAAAGACGCTAGGTGCGGGCAGGTGTCAACGATTGGATGTGGCACCGTAATCCATTTTAGAGGGAGAAAATGAGGGCCAACGGCACGAACACCGCAAACGAGGAATCGAAGCAGCACGTATCTGATATTCGTTTTCGGACCTTTTTTTTACGAAATAAGATATATTTACATGCTAATTGCTGATAATTTCGAGACAAGTGGCGATACCGTCTCTTCCATACATATTAGGAACCGAAAACAAACAACTTTTTTGGCAAAGATTAGTAGTGATATCCTATATGATTTGTCCGTTCACAATTTTCAGTTATAAGAAGTACGCATGAAGTTTCATAGCATGGTTCTCTTTCTATCGAGGAAAAAAGCAGTTTATCAATATACGGTCCCAACGTTCGTATTTAGCGCTTTACAATCTTATTTTATCGTCCACACTAAGGACGCCTAGAAGAAAAATGCTCACTGCGACGTCAAGCTGGATCTCCACTGAGAGAGAGGGAGAGAACATTTATTTAACCAAATCAAAAATATGCAGCGGCTCATGCTTGGGGCCCCCTTGCCCTGATCTCCGCTGGTGGCATCTGACTTGCGGACTAGCTAGATGATCCAGGCTGCTGATGCCCAGGACCGCCTCCCACTGCTCTCTGGCCGGGCATTAGACAGTTAAAATTTGGTCTGGTTTTTGCTTGCATTACCGATGGGTGCATGGGGTGTGGAGCTTTTTCCGCACCAAGGGCAGTAATTTGTTTTTTTATGCGAAGCATACTACTTTAGCTACCACTTCAGCCCTTCACCGTGGTTATGCGCCTCCAAATCACGTGATACATGACGTCACACCACGTGACACGATGACGTCACGACAGTAGAGAAACGGGGGCCCACCTCGCGCCGTCGCTGTGGTTGTGCGCCTCAAAATCATGTGATACATGACGTCACACCACGTGACACGATGACGCCACGACAGTGGAGAAACGGGGACCCACCTCGCGCCGTCGCTGTGGTTGTGCGCCTCCAAATCACGTGATACATGACGTCACACCACGTGACACGATGACGTCACGACAGTGGAGAAACGGGGGCAGACCTCGTGCCGTCGCTGTGGTTGTGCGCCTCCAAATTACGCGACACGATGATGCTTCGCATTCTCCAGGCTTAACCAAGTTAAGCCTCAGCCATTTTTTTTATATTCTGTTACTTAAAAGATGAAACTTCGAGAAATTTGTTAATATGTGCTTTCATCCACGCTAGAGCATTCCACGAGGATAGTTGTTTGTCTTTTTTCTAGACTAATATGTCAAAGCCTCTCACTGTAAGGTCCCAGAACGGAAATGGGGTTTTGTTGGGGATATCCCCGATTTGTGTGTGCTCGGACTAATAATTCTCTACCTAGTTTCGAGCCACGCATTCGTGTCCATGTTTACGTCTTAATTTGTATGAGTGGCAGAGTCTGCTAATGCGTTTCTCGCCCCACTGACTCCCCACTGAAGCTGCAATAAAGTGTGGCGGTCACATGTGTTCGCACCTGAACCAATGAGCTGGTCCACAACCTCGCTCCCTAAACTCTCATCCGGGCCCCTGCAACATCCTTGTCAAGCGCACCGGCCTGTAACCAAGCTCTGCGTTACAAATGCATCATCAAGTCACGCTACATGCAGCTCCGCGATCCCTTTCAGGCACTCCTCAAACACGCCACCCTAAACTGAGGGTCGCCCACAGTCATATCCTGCGCCAGCCTCACAACAACACCAATCTCCTCCCAGCTCGCCTGGTTCAGTTCCCCATGCTGTATGACCCCGCTTGATGCTCCTCAGAGTATTCCAACCTGTGGCATTATCTCTTTCATTGCCAGTAGCCATCCCAACACTCTTTTTCCAACCTCCTGCAGCCCTTTTAGACGGAATACTTAGCTGGCGTTTTGCACCAGCCCCACTACCAGGCCATTTTCTTCCTTGGCGATCAGGATCTTTTCAGCACTTAATGAGTCACTTTTCATTGAAGTTATTGTATTATTTCTAGCTTTGACGATTTCTACCTTTCCTGAAAAGTGCATGGTGATATTATTCAGCTGCCGCCTTTTTGGTCACTGTCGTGAAATTTTTCGACCCTGTTATCTCTCAGATCGGGTGTAGTAGATACTCTAGGTAATCCCTTGAACCAAATGTCTCAAGCAAAATATTTCTTTTCGTTATGCGGAATGGAAATGCACAGTCAAATTCGTGGCTTCAATGGTCGTCTCAAGCGAGCCATGAGGAAGTGAAGGGGGACCTTGCGAAAGTGAGACACGGCGAAGAGCTAGAGTAGTAGAAGGCCCAGGAATAATTTCGACTACCTTGGAATAAATAAAGTGCTCGGGTATAGCACAGCACGTTGCTATCTTGAGCACTTCACCTCCAAGGGCTGCACGTGTGGTCGGGTTTTGGTGCTCCCGTCTCAGTCAACGTAACCAGAAGGGCAGCACGGTGAAGCCATATAAGTTTCATGCGTGTGCCTACCAAAGCAAAGGCAGGCGTGCCTTAACATTTACGCTAGACAAGACATTTCTCTGGATGCACTCGAGAATACCTGGGTGAATTCGTTAGAATATGAGGTTGCATACAAAGGTTGTAATGTTTTCTGTACTGAAAAATTATGCACCGAGCTAAGGCAGGAATCGTTGTTCTGATATATTGCTTTTATATTTCAAGAAGCGCTCTGCCTCCCCAAAACCGCAAAATCAGCGGAGACCTACCTGCTCAAGAAATTATCAAGATTGAGTGGAACGTGTTACTGCTCAAGGCACTCATTGCTCTAAGATCTGTGCCTCGAAGTTTGTAATTTTTGCGCATATTATGAGTGGGCCTTATAGCGCACTTGATAATCTCGGCAGTTCGGAAGGAAATATTTTCACCGTGAATATTATGACCATCGGTTGTCTATTCTTCTTTTTCTTTATAATATTGTCACTGCTCACGGACGTGTAAGCTCCTGACCATACGCATGGCATCGCTATAGAAAGCGTGAAGCACGTTTTCCTATCAAGCAGTTTTCTGAGTTGATTGTTGGGTCCACGAAAAGATCTTGAGATGTTGTCGCAGCTACACGCAGGTCTTCTTTGAAAATAATTTGTTCTGAGAAGTGCACAGAAAGCACTAAGTCCCCTAATATCGAAAGTTATGCCCACCTGATACAGAATAGCAATTGGCTCGATGCCAACTGGCGTCGCTTTCAGCTTTGAAATAGCGGAAGCGATCCGGAGACATTAAGGACGGACATGATGAACAACGTGATCGACAACGGATAACGTTATGAACAAAGCCTTATAAAAATTGAAACGGCTTTCAGAAAACATAGCAACACCTTTGTCTACAAGCACCTTCTACTCTAAATGAATCTTGCACGACTTCTGGTTTATCGTGAAGCTGAATAATTGTTTCAGACACTTCACGTTAGTGACAAAAAGTGGAGCACTGGTCAGAAAATAAAATGAAGACTTGGAGAATTGTAGCAAAACCCTACAAAAGAGCTCTTTGCTATACCAGAACGTGTCCGAGTAACAAAGATCCAGAAATTAGGGTTTGCTGGGTACTGATATCAAGCTAGAAGAGTACACAAACCGGAAAAGAGAATGGTTCCGTCCTCCAGATTTGTATTATATTTCATAAAGTTAGCTCTAGTACCTACTTTGTAGATGTCCTTCGTGTAATTACACTAACGACTTGTCTAGCCTTCTGGAAGAACAATAATGAATTGACACAAACCACAGCTTGGAATATAGGTGCATTTAAAATTCAATTTAATGAAGTGATGAGCAGCCGCGAATAATTTCGCCAAATTGGAAATTTAAGGAAATTGAGAAAGGCTTTTTTGTATGCATTCAAACTATAAATTGTAACGTAGCGGCACCTGAAACTAACCGCGACATCCCGTTTGCCAAGAGCCCGCTCCAGTGCGTTTTCATAAATGGCTTGGGCATGAAAGCGTCATGGAGTCAAACGGACTCGAAGCCAAGTTGGGAAGCGCCGCCGACTGCCAAGTCCTTTGTTCCGTGCAGCGGTGTAGCTCGCAACCCCGTGCAAATAAAATCAGAGCCGTGACTTTGGCGCCGAGATGTTGCCATTGGCACGCTGCCAACCAGCTGTGACAAATCGCGGGGAAAATATGCGAGAAATAATCTTTTTTACTCCATTATTTAAAGATACACTTCGTTAAATCGAGTTTAGTGGTCTTTTGTTTCGTTATTTCGGCTTACTGTGAACATTACACTGAAACCAATGTGCATTTACTGGAGATTAAAAATTTATTAGTTAGATCGGAATCTTCGTAAAACTGGATTTCGTTAATTCAAGCTTTAACTGTATATAAATTGGCAGCCCTCTTCCGAGCACAGTGCAAAATACGAATGATAAAGAAATAACTTAACCTTGTATAAATAACCGTAAGCGTGTAAAATCATGGAAGGCGTTGGAATGTGCGCGAAATTTGAAGGCGATGGAATCAGAACCCCAACGTGACCATTTCAGTAGTTTTAGCCACCTGCAGATTCTTCAAGTCCCTGAGCACACTAATTGAACGTCAAGCTTTTTTTTTTCTTTGTATGCAAGCATTTCAATCCAAGAAAGCGGAGCATGAGCTTGCCAGAAAACTTGTACCCAATGAAGTCCCAGCGGCTACCCGGCGGGCTGGGGGACGTAGTCGAAGACTACCGCATACGTCGCGGATACTGAAATCTCAAGGACCCCGCAATGGTAGGATATGAAATACGCCTCCTCAACCTGTGACAGTGTAAACACAACTTCAAGACAGCACTAATGCCCAAGTAAATGTGCAGGAGACAACTGGTACATCACAAAGGAGGCGCGAGCATGCATTAATGTGCACGCAATAATGCAGCAGAAAGCATCGGCAAATTATATTAGTGCCAAAGCTATATATACATAACGGAGTCGAACCACATCAAGAATCTAGTGGCGTTCCTGATCTTCAAAGTGCAGAAATAAAATAATTATTGCCGCGACCGGGTTTCGAACCTGCGGCGGCACAAGCGATTTAGATTGGTGTGCCACTGCACGAGTGCACCACGTTTCCGCTGCAGCCGGCCACATTCCGGGTCAAGCTGCAACACACACGGTGCTGCGCATTGCACGTTCACCAGCTTCCACCAGCTTCACCAGCGAACAGGTCGGACCAGTAAAACCTCGATTAGAGCCTAACCTGTGTCTAGTATTGTCGCCGGACGTCCCGACGGCAGAGTAAATCAATACCACCAGGCAATCAGTCTAAACACATGTTTTCGCAAGTGAAGTCGTGCTGAAGTAAGACCTTCCTGTTAGCAGCTTGCAATGTGTGAATGTTTTCTCTTGCGTCACTTTCATAGCTGTGCAGCCGTTTTATTCCGTTGTCAAGCTATTTTTTCAACAAACAGCCGTGCGAAAGGATTTTTTATAAATTTTATTCAATTCATGTTGCCGTCTCCTAAAAAATAAAGCCAGTGTGCATGCTCGTACAAAGAGGAGACACTTGTCCAACCAAAATAGTGCTCTTTCATGCAAGTCAGGTATGAAAAAAAAAGAGGAATACGACACACGCATATTTCTAAAAAACGCCCGTCACTTCAAAATCACTCCGTAGAAAGCACTCACGAAGGTAATCAAGCGAAACAAGCAATACAACAGAAGATAAAAAGCTAAGATATGTTACAAAACTCGTGCTAAGCGGTTCATAAAAGCTATAAAAGTTTGCAGTAAACAAATTTCCAAGGCAGATTATTTTAGTAGGTCGAGCTTCGAGTGAAAAACGAAGCAAAAGAATGTTTAGCTAGCAGTGCTGCAGTCCAATTTTTTGTTTTGGTTGTGAAGGGATCCTTGGATTTTTCTGAGGACGCAACTGCACAGTAATATAGGTCGTCATCAAGCTTCGGAATAATGGAAATGAAGGTGCACTGCAAAGAATTCAATGATATAAATCCGTGAGGCACAGTCTGAGCGATAAGCGAGCTGCTACTATTGCCAAATTGCTGTAGTGACACCCACATTTTACGTTCTCTGAACTGCAACACAAAGCGGCCCGCGCGTCTATGGACGTCCTCATATGCGGCGTTCCTGTCGTACGTTCAAGATAAAAATGTTTCCCCCTTCAAGTTTCGCAAGTTTCGCCTAAACGAAACGTCTAATGTCACGACCTATTTCCAAGTGCTGGGTACAGCGCAATAAGGTTACTGCAGTTTGTCAAAAACTTTTTGTTTGAAAAAGTTGTTCCAGGCTGACAATAAACGTTAAGTTATAGGCACCGTATGCCATAATTCATTAGTTTAATATCTATTTTTCTTGCTTGGCCGCTCCTTTTGCCATGTTCGGCCATCCAGGACGCAAATGGGACGCGTTAAGAGGCGAGATGGCTCTTGGCATTCTTTTTTTGGAGCAGTTTTTTTAGCAACTCATTAGGCGAATCAGTGGAGGAACCATTACGTGCTAATAGCGTTGAGCGCTGCCTGAAGTTCGTGGGCTGTGAAGTGACTGCTTCACTTCGCAGGCATGGAGTCTTCCCTGAGATGTAATCGTGAAGGGCTTGTGGAGCACACTGGTTTTGAGGCAGCGGTGGTTCGCTGGTGCTTTCAGAGAGGGCTGCTGGAAAAAAAAAGAAGATTCTTGGCAACGGATACGGAGAAGCACAAAAAAAGAACCCAATTCTTGACCGATACCCTTGTGTGGGCATGCGCCATTGTAGGAAGATAACAACAACAACCACAATAATGCTCAGAAAGTGTAACTCAACCACTATGAGAAACGAGCAGCTGAAAGAATAAAAATAAAAAGTATTTTGAATACAATGCGGCACTTTGTCTTTGAGCGTTTGCATTTGTTGCTAAGTTTGCGAGTGCTACTCAACAGTTAAAGGTGCACCCCGGGGGCGCGATATCTCTCTAAAGTGCAAGTGGTGGGCTCGGTGGCTGTGCAACCGCACAGTCTAACCCTTTCGCCTTCATCATGCAGATTTTTCTGTTCATCATTCGCGTGGCCATCCCCGCCCTGCTGTCTGCGCGCCCTGGAACCGCAGTGTTTTCCGCGCATGCCGATGCCAGCAACAACAACAGCCCCTGCTGCAACACCGCAGCCATCATCTCTCCATTTCCCGGACCGCCCCTCGGGCAGCACTGGACACTACCTTACCCCTGGCAAGCGGAACTGCGAGCGACATCAACAGCGGAAGCTATAAAGGAGCAACGCCCGTCCGCGCCACTCTGTGGGCTCGGTGGCTGTGCAACCGCACAGTCTAACCCTTTCGCCTTCATCATGCAGGTTGGTAACTTCTACAGTCTATTTGCTAAGAAAACTAGCAATTATCTCTTACTACAGCTACCGAGCCCACAGAGCTGTGTCTGTATTGGTGTTGAATGCGTTCAGGTTGTTCGATCCTTGTTACTTTTGGCTGGGGATATTGAAACAAACCCGGGACCTGATTTTGAAACCGTGCTTGCTGAGCTAAAGAAACTGTCTTCCGGGCAATCTACACTTCTCTCAGAGATACAAGACATGAAAAAACAACTTACGGCTACTGACACGGCAATCGCAGACTTAACAGCACGCATGTGTATCCTTGAGGCACAAAACCAACTTATCACTGAGCTGCAGTCGCGACTAGACTCGATGGAGACAGCGACAACAGAAATGTGTGCTCATATAAAAAACCTTGAGGCTCGTGTTGACGCTGAGAACCGGTCACGTCGAAACAATGTAATATTTTATGGTATCCCTGATAATGACCCCGCAGAAACTTACACACAATCTGAGGAAGCTGTAATCCATCTTTGTTCCACTACCTTAGATATAACAGTTGCTTCAAACGATATCGAGCGCGCCCATCGCCTCGGCCGTCACACAGCTGGAAAAACCAGACCAATAATCGCAAAATTTCACTCCCACAAAACTAAGCTGGAAATTCTGTCTAATGGAAAAAAATTCAAAGATACTGTATATAGCGCCGGTGAAGACTTCTCGCCTGCCGTTAGGAAGGCCCGAAAACAGCTTATCACCTTTGCAAAAACCAAATCTACAGCTTATAAACTGAGCTATAAAACCTTGTTTATCGGTCGCGCACGGTACGTTTATGACGAATCCTCGGAAACTGTTAAGGAAATATCATAGCAGCCATCTAGAAAAAGCACCCCACAGCCTCACCCCACGCCCGCGTCCCGGCAGTCACCTCAGTCTACTCTTTCTTTTTCCGTACTTTTCACTAATGTCCGCAGTTTCATTTCTAAGCGGGAAGAAATCTCGAGTCTTGTTCGTTCGTCCAATAGCAACATCTTCGTACTAACTGAAACGTGGCTGACTAGCGAAATTAACGACAATGAGGTCCTGGCAGACTTATCTAACTTTAAGCTTTTTCGTAAGGACCGTCAGGGGTCTCGTGGCGGAGGAGTGCTCATTCATTGGTTTTTCTAATGATTTACCATTTTCAATCATTTCCATTTCGTCTGATCTAGAAATAATGTGGCTTTTCTGCCGTTGTCCTCCTCAGTCGGTTCTTCTCGGTGTTTGTTACAGGCCCCCGCATTGTACTCCGGACTTTTCAGAGAAACTTACTAACTTGCTGTGTGAACTTACTGCTAAATATCAAAAGTCGCATATACTTCTCTTTGGTGATTTTAATTTCCCGGATATTGACTGGAGTACTAACACTGCTTCAGCATCAGGCACGGTGGAAGCCAAAAATTTCATAGAAGTGTGCCTGAACTTTGGCCTTACACAAGTTATCTTGGCGCCAACAAGAATAACACAAACGAGCGCTAACATATTAGACCTACTACTCGTCAGTCATCCCGAAAGTGTTAAATCAGTTACGATTCTTCCTGGAATAAGCGATCACGAAGTAATTCATACCGATATAGCCTTAACTCCGCTTCGGAACCAAACTTTTAAAAAGACGATCCGTTTGTACGATAAGGGTGACTACGCAGAGATTAATCGTGAACTAGACGCTTTCTTTCAATCTTTCCGAACTAATTTTCATATTCGGTCTATCGAAGGAAATTGGACTATATTTAAGAAGAAAATTACTGAACTAACTGATCAGTTCATTCCTAAGTTCACCTTCCGAGAGAGTTCACAGAAACCATGGTTCACTAAAACGCTAAAACGTTTGGAGAATAGAAAGAAGCGTCTATTTCGCGCAGCCAAAGCAAAAACTAACCAGGCGGCCTGGGACAAGTATTACGCAGCCGAAAAGGCATATAATTCATCTGCTCGGAACGCCAAACGTTCCTTTTTTAACAAAGACTTACCCCGAATACTACACACTAATCCTCGAAAATTCTGGGACACCATCAACCCAAAACACAAAGGAGATATCAGTGTCACAAATGAAGCAGGAGACGTGCTTAGTCATGCAGAGTGTGCTCACATGTTCAATGTTGCATTTCAATCAGTGTTCACGAATGAATATGATGCCCCCTTTTCTGTGCCAAACACTTTTATTTATAATGTTATGTCGCCTGTTGAATTTAACGCATCGGGAATTCTGTCACTAATCGATAAAATGAAACTTTCATCTTCGGCCGGTTTCGATAATGTCAACGCCAAATTTCTTAAGAATACGAAACTCACCAGTGCCAGTTACTTATGTTTGCTATTCCAGCAGTCACTCTCTTCTGGCCAACTTCCTCGTGACTGGAAAAATGGGAAGGTCATTCCAGTCTTCAAATCCGGTAACACAAATTCTCCATTAAATTATCGCCCCATTTCTTTAACAAGCGTGCCTTGCAAGCTAATGGAACACGTCATATTCTCCCATGTCATTGCCTTCTTGGATTCGAACAATTTTTTTCATCCTGCGCAGCACGGGTTCCGGAAAGGCTTTTCTTGCGACACTCAACTAGCTCTTTTTATTCATGACTTGCATGCCAACCTAGATCTTAACCTGCAAACTGACGCTATATTTCTTGATTTTAAAAAAGCCTTCGATAAAGTTCCCCACAAACGCCTGTTGTACAAGTTATCTAACCTTAATATCGATCCTAATGTTGTTGCATGGATTAAAGAATTCCTAACTAACCGCACTCAGTCCGTCTTTGTAAATGAACACACTTCCAGCTTCCTTCCTGTAACATCTGGCGTCCCTCAAGGTTCCGTACTGGGTCCCCTTTTGTTTTTAATATACATAAATGATTTGCCCTCGCATGTGTCTTGTAAAATTCGCATGTTTGCTGACGATTGTGTTATTTATGAAGCAGTTAATAACAATTCTGATCAATTATCTCTCCAAAACAACCTTAACAAGATTCGGGATTGGTGTAAAATTTGGCTAATGGAGCTTAACCCTCACAAATGCAACGTACTCTCTTTTCATCGCCGCCGTAACCCGCTTGTGCCCTTCTATCACATAGACTCCGTTCCCGTGCTGCCAGTAGAATCATACAAATATTTAGGCGTAACTTTGTGCGCTGACCTCTCCTGGAAAACGCATATAACTAACATCATTTCTTCAGCTAACAAATCCCTTGGTTTTCTAAAACGTCATCTACACGATGCGCCCATGCATGTTAGGTTATTAGCTTACGAAACACTTGTGAAATCGAAATTAGAATACGCATCACCCATTTGGCATCCACATCAAGCTTATCTAACCAACGCATTAGAAATTTTGCAAAACCGCGCAGTCAGATTTATTCATTCTTCATATCATTACAGCACGAGTGTTACATATCTGAAATCGCTTTCAGGCATACAGCCACTCGAGCTGCGCCGCCGCACAGCCAGTCTTTTATTATTTCACAAGTTCTTTTACAGCCATCTACGAACTGCACCCTACATGGTCCCTCCGGCACGCATATCTCACCGCACTCTACATCAACTCCAGATCAGCCGTCCACGTGCACGCACAGTCACCTTCGCAGCTTCATTTTTTCACGCACCGCCGCGGACTGGAATGGCCTTCCCGCTGACATTGCAACAATAACCTGTCCCGCGAACTTCGCACGCAGAGCTAACACCTTTTTGTCATCATCATAACGCATGATTACTTTGTCGCACCAAACGTTGTACCCACCCCTTATGTAATGCCCCTGAAAAGGGGTCTTTAAGGAAATAAAATTGATTGATTGATTGATTGATTCCTTTTTGACGAGACTGTCTAGTGAAGATGCATTTGTATTACCAAGTGCCCTCAGAGAAATTTTTTTTACGATATACCATAGAAGTAGTTTTCACAAAAACAGCAACCAACAGCCGTGGACGGTTCACGAAATCACACCCAGCGTAATTAATTTTTATCTCGGGTAAGCTATTACATTTTTGCAGGAATCAGCTTAATTTCCACTCAGTCACAACGGGTTCGGTGGTCTGATGTCTACGATTTCAGGCACATATGAAACCCAGGTGGAAGAGAAGAATTTTAATGACTTCAAGAATACTGCGGAATATTCTGGTGAACCTCTGAGGGCTGCAAACTGAGCATATTTATGAACGAGCGACGTAGGAGAGAGTTACTTATTTCGCATCTGCCATTCTATTCAGTGAAGTTTATTTCAGATGTGTATGGAAGACACGCGATAGGGGGGAAGGCCATACTTAGGATACATTTGGTACTCAAGTCCACTGTAGCTTTTCTTGCCGCTTTTAGAAAAGCTGGTGTTGCATCGCAACAGCTGTTATTGAAGTCTTTACCTTGACGGCAACGTTCGAACAAAAGGCGAGAGCGCTTATTAGAGATGTGAGGAGACTGTGCGCACCTAGACTCAAAAGTCCTACCGCATCAAGAGCCGGCTGCCTAATTGCTCAAGACGGCAATCCCCAGTAGACTTTCGCCAATCTCTGGAAATGATCATTAGCAGGATAAAAATTCAGAGCGGCACTTTGTTGACCTAAAGTGCGGTGAGGCGAAAGCCTTAAGCGCAGTGTTGCTGCTTGTCTCACTGATGTGTAGTTAAGATGGTAAGTACACAATTGTTTGTGAATCTTAAAGGCTAAAGACATTAGAGGACGTTTGGGAGGCATCAGTCTGATTCGACGCCTTGCTGCAAACGCTCTGCTGCGTTCTAGACAAGGAGAACTACATATGCGTTGGCAGGAAGTTTCGTAGCCATTAGCACGCTCGGCTGCGGAATGGAACGATGGCGGTTCGAATCCCATCGTGCACAAAGATTTTCTTGTTGGTCTGACTAGGAAAAGCGTGACACCTCTGCTGACAACCTTCGGTCGACAACAATAAGGCATTAAAGGCTTTGGCCTTAATATTTATGCGGGCACTCGCCATTTCAGTAAAGCTGTTAGAACACTCCCCGAGAACATGAAATGTTTGGTGTCCAGGTTATGTGTCATGCTCTGCGTGACGCCACTGTGCACTGGAATCGTCATATAAACCACGGAGCCATATATCTCTGCCGATACAAAAACCGCCCATTTTGGAAGTAGTGCCTAGCACTTAGCGTGTAATCTCCCTAATTCAAAGATGCGCGAATCTGTCCATTGCAGTATACCTAGAAGGCGTGCCTAAATTGTGCAGTTTTTTTTAGCGCTCGATATGCCCAGAAAAAGGGCGCTGAAGGGTTATTAGCAATAATTGGTAAAATATTAACTGATGGAAAGTATCTTTACGTTCTAACAAACATTCCCTCCTCCTACAGTGCATTAGTGGCTTATAAAATTCAACCATGCAGTTTAATAAAAAAGGTTAAATGCACCGATGCAGGCTTCGCATGTGCGCGCAAGGGTGGACAAAAATATCGCTCGCATTTTATTGTTTGAACAAAGACTTTGGAAGATATGGGAAATAATTGTGTGCAGAAGCAATCGAGGCCTGCGTGATAGGAATGCTCAAGCTTGGCGACCGAGTGTTTTGGGCCTAGTGTTGCATCAGCAGTCGCAGAGCTGAATGAGCTTTCACGGTAGTGTGAGAATTTTCTTGAGAATCCTAAACGCAGAGCAGAGTATTCAACAAATTAAACAGAACAAAAAAAATCAACGGAAACAATTAATATTGGCCTCTGTCAGTATATAAGTTGCTACTTTTGACAAGGCAGCGTATTTTAGTGAAAACGGACTTTCAGTATGCTAGAGAAGATGAAAAATTAGCTCACAGGTATCTTCACCACTGGGACTTTTCCCGAGCTAACAGCGTTCACCTGCGACAAAATTCTCGCATCGATTTCTGAATCTATACATCGCCACATTTTGCTTTAAAAGAGTGATCATGATGATGTCATTTTCAAGTCTCAAAGCTGAATCATGTGCATCAAAAAAAAAAGTACTTAATCTTCTTAGTGCACGATATAAGGTGACTAACTTCCGTGCAGATATCCACGAAGCCAAAAATATTCATAAAACAAAAACGATCATCTTAATTCATTATATCACAAGTTCAGTGTCTTGGAGCAGTCTTCAGCGTTAGATTTAAAACGCATGTTTTCCTCATACTTCATGCCTTTGAGTATCCTTAATGTTTAAGTGGTTCCCCTATATTAAACGAAACATATCTTCACTCTAGCTACAATTTCACACCAGCATCGGCATTTTTTTTAAAGCTTTAGACACGATTAATATCAAAAACTATGATGGAGGCCGAGATAAATGAGATTTTTTTACTTCAGTGGTTTGCAAATTCAAACATGAGCACATAATCGACATTTTGTCTTCATTTCCACATTCCGCGCGTTTGCTAGTAAATTACTTTCTATTGGATTTTCAGGCGTAATGTAAGTATCTGGTTCGACGAAAATGTCTGCCTGTTGCAGCCGGACGTAAATGAATACGCAACTTTCACTTGAATTTTTTGAGCTTGAAGCCACTTCCCAAAACTGCTGGCCAAACGAATTCTGCGATTGCATTCAAGAGCACATAGACCACACTAAGCAAAATTTTAGTTAAACGAAAAATAAAACCGCCTTACCGCGGTGTAGGTCTCATTCGTCGTCGGGCAGCTAGTCTTCATGAGCGGCCGCTTCTGGTAAAACGTCTCCGTATCGCTGCCGGTGAAGCATGAAGTCATAAATGCGGCTGTAAAGCGGGCGTCCGGCGCGGAACGCATCATCTAGGTCTTCGTAAATTCCTTCGCGAAGCCTGAAAGAGGTACCGAATAGAGCAGCGCTCAAAGCGTCACTGAACTTACGCTCAGCGCTGGCTCCTACCGTTCGGACAGCCATAAGCGGTAGTCCAGACCACAGGGTGATGCACACTACCTTGTGCTCGGGGTTCCAAGATTCTTCGTCTCCGGTAAAGATGCACGCATAGTACACACCAAAAAGAAGATGCGTCCTCATCGTCGGGGGGAGACCAGGAGGGCGCAGGGAGATGGACAGATGCTCCAAGAATGTTGGGCAGTGAAAAGACACGTCAGCGCAGTTCCTCAGCAAATACAGCTTCCAAGCATGTAGTATATTTAGTCGCATCGCATAAGAGTACAGGCCGGCTATTCGGAGCAGCCGCGCTTCCGTAGAAACGACACCCAGAAGGGCATTGCGTATTTTTTGCACGGCGGCATCGGGGCGCTCTATGTCCATGCTTGAAGCCTCCAGTACATACAGTTGTCGGCAAATGTGCAGCTGCTTCGTGTCCATTCGACTGATATGTGCACAAAGTACGGCCACATCTTCGGCTGCCATGGCAGTGGGCTGGATGAGGCGCCACAGCCCTTCTGAATCAGCGTTGGTGCATCCAAATTTGTCGAGACGTGAGCCTAGAAGTTGAGTTCACTGGAAGCATAAAATAATTCGCACTAGGTCAATTGAAAAGCGGAAAAGCACGGGTGAAACGCGCAGAAAATCATTGGGCACCATTTGGACGCACAAGCCAGAAATTCACCATGAGCTCCTCGCTCACGCCTTAAAATGCGCATCACTGAGGCGTGTACAGTAAAGAAGAATCTGCTTTTCTTAAGGGCATAACGATCGAGACCACCCCCGCGAGATAAGGCAAGTCTTCCTGTTGTTGCTCTGAGCGTTTTTTTTTAAGCACAAAATGATTAAACGAAAACACATTGCGCTGTTGACAATGAGTGTGTAGCAAAAAAAAAACGAATATAGGGTTTAAGTTTGAAACGTAAGCAGCCGATGATTTGAGACCACCGAACAAACACCTTATTTTTTAACGCTACTGGGCACGTGCAGTTAAGCCGAAGCTAACGTCTCGACAAAAGATAGCAAACATCAGCTTATCTCTCTCGTACCTTTTAAAATCCCGCGGCTGTGCATGCGATGCTGTAATAAAGTCTCCCGCATGAGGGCGCCGCAGCTTTTGTGTAGAAAATCGCCCATATGCATCTGCCCAAGTTATGAGCAACAGCAAAAAAGGAAGCGTGCGAATAGCACTCACTAAGACTTCAATGTAGCCCTTTGTGGCAGATTTTCTTGACAACGGGAACGGCTGTTGTGACGCATGAAACACCCTTTTTGTATCATTTTCCTGTCATTTACTTTCAACCTTGGAGGTTCTAGAATAATTTTCCCTTATTGTGATAAAAATTATCGTTCCATCAAAACCGTTATAGGTAACGATCACCGAGTACAGCGCTGTTACAAAGATACTTTTAGCAAACGGCGGTCGCTGCCTGAATTTCGCGAATCGTTAGCCATCTCCTTATCGAATGTGGTATCGCCGCAACAATTACTAGACGTAAGCTAACAGCAACATTGATGCAAGAAAAAACATTTTAAACATATGCATTCTGCTGCTCTGATATCCACTCTGATAAACTGTTTGCGCATGCCTAACGTGCTTCTGAACGCCTATGCGCAAACATGAGGGTGCCAACAAGTGCTTTAGCACACAGCAATGTGTAGAGAAAATTTACTGGCGAAAAAATGTTCCCATGAAGAGAAGCATCACTACCATCAAATGGTTCTTAATTGGCACTGGACGACAGGACCGACACAAAAAAGAACGCGTAACACAACCGCTTGGTAGCAACCGATTGTTCATTCAGATAATCGATCTCTAAAAGCTTTCCTTTGCAGCAAAACAGCAAATAAACATAAAAGAAGAAAAGAATGCCACTCATCATACAGAACTCTGAAAACATGCAGATCACAGCGTTTGTGTTGCGTGTTCTCCCTTTTGTCTGCCCTATCTTCCCGCCCTGTCTAACGATGAATCAGTGCCAACTTGTCCGAAGCGCAACGATGAATCAGTACCAAGTTGTCCAAATCGCAGCCATCTAATTGTCCCAGATGAGAAGCTGTTAGCACTAGGTACTACAACTTCGTGCGCGCTACTGTCTGCAATGTGTTGTTTCGTGAATCGGCCGCTATCAGAGCGTTCCTTTCGCAACGACGAAATTGCTCGTATGGCAGCCACACGGAGCGCTAATTTCATGCTTATACGTGGCGGTGATGATGATGGCGTGGCTGCTGTGTGGGTATCGTCCTTAAATTCCAACATGGAAATATAGGGCCCTTCACCGTTGAATAAATCTGCTGTGCGCTACACGTACGCCGGAGTGCGCAAAATTTTGCCCAGGGTGAGGCGAAATACACAATTGGCGCAGCACATGGACATAACCGCAGACAGCAGTCATGTATTTAAATAACTAGTGCGTTTTTTGAAGCTAAAGCTTCACTACGGGACCTCGTGCTCCGATCGCTAGGTGCCTAGTTTTGACCTTCAGCTGAGTTAGAGGTCAAACCTTGAAAAAGGTTTTTTTTTTTTTTGTTTTATGGGGGTTTAACGTCCCAAAGCGACTTAGGCTGTGAGGGACGCCGTAGTGAAGGGCTCCGAAATTCTGGACACCTGCGGTTCTTTCAAGTCCATCGGCCGGGATCGAACCCGCGTCTTTCTGGTCAACAGCCGAGTGCCATAACCACTGAGCCACCGCGGCGGCCATCAAAAAGGGAAAAAGAAATTGAATCAATAACCATGTCTGGGATTCGAACCCACGGCTGCGCGAACAGATCTCTTTTAAGGGCAGCTCAGTGAGACCACTAGATATCTCCTTTTATTTCTTTATTGCCGGAGAGACCACTACGTGTCACCGCAGCCAACACGCCTGGCGTTAAACGGCACCACACTCTCGCGATGTGCATTGGAGAGCGTCGTGTTCAGCACCTTCCATCTGCACCGTCCCGCGGCACTGCCTGCTCACCGTCGTCTTCTACGCAGCACAAATACGTGCTTTCGCTCCGATCCGAGTGTAATAAATAATCTGCAGTTTTAACGAAATGAAATGCGCATAACTGGCTCTCTGGCTCAGTGGACGCCTAAATCGCGCTTTGAGGAACGTGCGGTGGTGATAGAGAGATGTGGGCTGCATGCATTAGCGCTGACAACGTTGTGGCGGACACGCGCCACTGCAGCAATAGGCCGCAGCGTTCATAGGGCGAGCACACTCTCGCGATCAACCATTAACTGCCGCCTGCCAGGGTGGCAGAATGGGTGCGCTGCCTATCCAGTTTCCGCAACGCACTCAACGTTACACACTCATGCCGCGTATAGTTGCCCGATGCGCCATACTTTTCGCTCTCCACCCAGGATCAAGAGCAGTGGAACCGCACCTAACGTTTTCTTTGCAACTGAAATTTTTTAAGGCGAAAGCATTGAATGGCTCATACTGTCGTGACCAAGACGTGTTAGCAAATTTGTCCACGTTTCAGATTGTTTGAAATGGTGGTTACGTCACATGCGCGTGAATTTTCATGGGTGTCCACCGAGGCTGTGACTGAGTTACTGCATAATTTCCTTTCCTCAAATACCATTTTCATTTTCTTCATTACGGCACCTCTTTCTCTTTCTTCTTTCACTCCACTTCCTCCCTTCCTGTACGGTGCAGTTCACGTGTCCACCGAGCTGACAGAGAAGTACAGCGCCATTTCCTTTCCTCAAAAAGCGTCGCGTTCAAAGGGCAAGGCATCGCGCCGCACGGGTGGTGGCGTTCCGTGGACTCCCTGGCAGCGCTACAACAAGCTGCCGCATTCCACTCCTAAAGGCAAAGATTAAGCGTCATTAATTCGCAGTTAATTAATGCACCAACAGAATGTGAAGTGAACAATCGCGTAGCAGAATGCCGCACTCAGGCTTTCGCCTTTCACCATTTTAGCCGCTAAAGTTCCTCCTAATTTTTTATGAACTTTTCGCTGCATCATTTCTGCCTCTGGTGTATTTGATATTTTTCTCATTACTGTGCCAGTGATGAAAACTAACCGGCGTGGTGGCTCAGTAGCTTCATTTATTTGCTTTGGCTTCTGGGTTTCAGGTTTCAAAGTGAGGGACTTTATGAAGAACGCCATAGTGCACGGTTCAGAATAATTTCGACGACCTGGAATGTAATGATGTGCAGTTCAACCTCACAAAACTCGTGTCTCTAGCAGTTCACCTGTATCGAAATGTGATTGCTGTGGTCGAGATCGAATTCATGTCTTTCGGGTCACCGGACGATCAACACAACCGCTTTATCTACTGCTTATGGCAGTAGGTGTGGCGGTCGGCTGCTGATTCCAAGTTTGCGGATTCCAACTGGGCAGCGATGGTCGTATTTCAATACACGCGAAACACAAGAAAGTCCCTACGCTGTGCAATGCCAGCGCGGATGCCAGAACAGCCGGTGGTTTAGGTTAAGGTGATCTGATCTGTTCGTGCCCCAGATGGAAGTTGATGAAGACAACGATGTACAATGGACAACGCAAGATCTGCACTTTACCACAATCCGAGTTTGGCTGCAGCAATAGCACAGAGCTCTCATGCAGTGGCCCGCGAAGCTGATCTGTTGACGCCGGAGTACGTTCGGAACGAAGAAGAGCAATATTTATTTCTGCACCCTCAGGATCATGCACGCCGCAAGATTCTTGGTTGGCTTGGATGTAATGAACTAGTCCTTTCACACTAAAAGATTACAGAAATAATATCGCGATAGCCTTAGCGAAAATTCAATATTAAGGCCACAGAGTATAGAGTTCGCAAAACGCCAACATCGGTTGACGCTCAGGCCGAGCAGCACATTAACGAAACTGGGTATTTTCTATTCACCGAACCTTTAGAGTGCCGCTGGATGGTGAGTAATTATACTGATAGTGATGCGCTGCATTTTCCAAGCGATTCAAAATCTGAATAGCAAATTTTTTCCTGCCCACGCAGCAACTAATTTTCAACACAATAGAAAATCGATTTGGTAGGCTAATTATTGCACTTCCGTCGGTAACGTCTTATTTTCCATGCATTGCTGCAAACTCCGGCGGCATCGATAAGTGAAATTATTTTCTGATATTTTCTTTCTCAAATATTGCAGTAAAATTTTTCAGTCGCTCAGAAGGGAAATCCCCAGTGTTATCAGAGGCCTGATGTGGGGAACTTCCTCTACTTGGTAACGTTGCCGACGGTGGTCATGCAGGTACCTATAAAGTTGCTTTATGAACTGCTGTTTTCTATCGATTTTTGAAGTACTTTGAAGGCACGCCTGAGGAATTTGCGACAGTTACAGCTATAAAGGACGTTGCGTACACAGCCTGCCGCTTTCATTGAAAAGGAAATATGAGCAATGACTTTAGTGTCCGGAGACCTACTTTTACTTATTGCCTTGGAACGGAAAAAGCAAACTGAACCGTTAATCTCATGGCGGAACATGCATTCATATTCCGATCAGTGCACGGCAGGGGCCAGATGCTAGGAAAAAAAAGAGACTGTGTAAAACGATCAGTGCTGACAAAAGAAAGAGGTTAAGCAATAGCACTCCGTTCTCTTCGAAAAGAATCTAAACAAAGAACACTCCTCTTTCATTTGCCGCCAGCAGGGCGGCCGCACTGACCGTTGCATTGCTAACAACTGTATGGTCGCAAGCTTCCTTTGACAGCACTCCGAACTGGTTTACCGATATGAAAGCCAGTTTCGTTCTAGAATATATTATATTTTGTTTCATGACCAGATTATGACCACTGACTTGCTAATCTGTGGCTTTGTGTATAGCATGTTTTGTTGTCGCTGCTTGGTTTATTGGTTAATTGGGGTTTAACGTCACAAAGCGTCTCAGGCTATGAGGGACGCCGTAGGGAAGGGCTCCTGAAATTTCCACAATCTGGGGTTCTTTAACGTGCGCTGACATCGCAGAGTACACGAGCCTCTACAATTTCGCATCCACAGAAATTCAGCCGCCGCGGCCGGAATCGACCCCGCGTGTTGTCGCTGCGTATACTGAGTGAAAATTACTGCACAAGCTGCCGTCTTGTTGGTTTCAAAATAATTTTGGGGACCTTAATAATGAAATATACGCATGTGATGTGCACACCACACTGGTGAGGGGTTTTTGGAACGCGGCGTGTCGGCAGTGGTGCGTCGGACAGCGGAGCGCCGTACGTGCCAGCCCCGCGTCTGGTCATTCAAGCACAAGTCTGGTCATTCAAGCGTGGAAGTGGTAGCTGTCGGACGTTGGGTTCGAGCTGCAGGTGACTTCCCTTGAATCATCGACGCAAGACCATTAAGCCTCATTCAAGCGTGGTGGTGCAAGCCGTCAGACTTCGGGTCTGTGCTGCCAAGACTTCCTTGGATAGGCTGCACAAGCCTACGGTGTTGGCGGAACGCCGTCGACAGGACCCGGCGGCAGTTTTCCTGCTGCAGCTGCCCAGTTCTTGGGGGCGACTGACAAGAGTTCGCCAGCGTCTCCCGTGTCATCTCCGTTCCTCATCTCCTTGCTCTCTACCACCGCCTCCCAGGACGCAACGCCAGTTACGCATCGCAACTCGCCAACCCGCGTCTGTGCTACCTGCAAGGCATTCCCGCACCACCTGGGACGCTTTGTGGCCGGTGAACTCTCTCCATTTTATCTGTTGTGTTTTACGCGTGCCTAGTGTCTGTTTTCCTTAGTGTTTTCGTTCCTTTCATTGGCTCCATTCCTTTAAAATATAAACACGGTTTCGTTTTGCTTTGTTTGATTTCTTTGTTCTTTTCTCCGAACCTGCACGCGAAAGCGTTTCCCTTCAGCAGTTGGGGACGCGTCACTCCGATTCGCGACAACGCATAAGCTTTGTCTAGAGGCCGCTATAGTTTCTTGCGAGAAATTTTGTACACATGAATATTCCTTCTTCGAATAAAATTATCGAATAAAAGAATTTTTCTTTCATAACAAAATGCATTACGAAAGAATTACTAGCGCGAAATGAACATACCGCTAAATTCTTTTAGTGAAAAAACACGAAAATATTGGAGATATGGCGGAGGAATAGCTGAAATGGGATGTACACATAGAATTATAAACATTTTACAGCGCACGTATTGGATGCACTACCTTGCTTCAAACCCGCATTTCTAGTAAAGCTGGAAGAAAATTAGAAATTTCTAAATCATTTTTTTTCTTCCAAAAATGCAAGATATATAAGAAAAGAAAAAAAAGCAACCAAGGGCTGGGGTATGAATGGAAAAAGTTTCATCCCCGGTATGGCAGAGCTGGCAGAGCAAAATGCACTGTTATGCAATGGGCCTGGAAGTATAGGGGATGCCCTTTGCGCATTTGCAAGCGTTGGATTGAGCATATAGACTGCTTGATAAGCCCCTTATCTATCTTCCACGTCAGTCACTGATAGCCGGTTAAGGTTCTCAGCCGCCGTTTATGCGCCGGCATTTGCAACGCTACTACAATGAAATGGAATTGCGTTGAAAGCGAAAACCGGCCGATTTCGCAGTGCATAAAACAGTGGTATTCTCTCACACACAGGTTTTCGTTGAAAATAATTTTTTCTGAGAAGTGCACAGAAAGCACTCATGTGGACTTCTCAGAGCACTCAGAAACGACCCCTCATGTAGAGCCCTCACCCGAGGGCCCTTCAGGTATTTGTAATACATAAAAAAATAAATAAATATCGAAAGTTATGCCCACCTCATATAGAACAGCAAGTCGCTCGATGCAAATTGGCGTCGCTTTCACCTTTGAAATAGCGGAAGCGATCCGGAGACATAAAGGACGGACATGATGGACAACGTGATCGACAACGGATAACGTTATGAACAATGCCTTCTAAAAATTGAAACGACTTTCAGAAAACATGGCACTACCTGTGTCTACAAGCACCTTCTACTCTACGAGGGGGTACCCAAAAGAAACCGGACTAAATTTTTTGCTCGGCAAAGCTTCTTTGGTACCGCGTTTTGCCACTAGGAGCGCATAGAACGAACATTCCAGAGTCAGTAAGCCGAGTGCCATCGTTGAAGGAGGTCAGACTAGTTTAGGCAGAGTTTTAGAGTGACGACTGTTTTGTGTGAACGTCGTTTTTGCAATGGCTGATTTTCGTGAACAGCGTGCGCCGGTGAAATTACGATTTTTGCTAGGAAAAAGTTGAATGGAAACTCTTGAAATATTAAGAAAGACGTACAAGGACGATGCTATGGGGACAACTCAAGTGTTCCTGAATCGAATCCTGAATCAAAGCAACAATCGTGCCAATGGAAAACTTCAAATTCACCTCGCCTCAAGAAAGCTTGTCAGGTGAAACCAAACCTCAAAACAATGCTGATTTGTTTTTTCGACGTGAGAGGAGTCGTCCATTGAGAATTTGTTCCGCAGGGTCAGACAGTTAGCCAGGCTTTCAATTTGGATGTTTTGAAAAGATTGGGCAACAGTGTGCGGTGGAAGCGGCCAGATTTTTGGCGGTCGGGTGACTGGTTTTTCCATCATTGCAATGCCCCTGCTCACACCACCCTGTCTCTACGACAATTTTGGACCAAAAATGGCATGACCCCTATTCCTCAACCCTCATACTCTCCCGACCTTGCCCCGTGCTACTTTCTTTGTTTCCTAGAATGAAAAAATAGGTGAATGGAAAGCGCTTCGCTGATGTTGCTGAGGTGAAGAAAAAAACGACGGAGGCACTGTGAAGCGTCACAAAAGATGAATTTAAACAATGTTTTGAAAAATTGAATGAAAGATTCGACAAGCGTATCATTGAAAGTGGGGAATACTTTGAAGGAGATTGAAGGTCTGTGCTTAAAATGTGAACAAATAAGTTCAAACAAAAATAAGTCCGGTTTCTTTTGGGTACCCCGTCGTAAATGAATCTTGCACGACTTCTGCTTTCTCGTGAAGCTGAATAATTGTTTCAGACACTTCACGTTAGTGACAAAAAGTGGAGCGCTGGTCAGAAAATAAAACGAAGACTTGGAGAATTGTAGCAAAACGCTACAAAAGAGCTCTTTGCTATACCAGAACGTGTCCGAGTAACAAAGATCCAGAAATAAGGGTTTGCGGGTACCGATATCAAGCTAGAAGAGTAAACAAACCGGAAAAGAGAATGATTCCGTCCTCCAGATTTGTATTATATTTCCTAAAGTTAGCTTTCGTACATACTTTGTAGATGTTCTTCGTGTAATTACACTAACGACTTGTCTAGCCTTCTGGAAGAAGAATAATGAATTGACACAAACCACAACTTGGAATATAAGTGCATTTAAAATTCAATTTAATGAAGTGATGAGCAGCCGCGAATAATTACGCCAAATTGGACATTTCAAGAAATTGAGGAAGGCTTTTTTCATGCATTCAAACTATAAATTGTAACGTAGCGGCACCTAAAACTAACCGCGACATCCCGTTTGCCAAGAACCCGCTCCAGTGCGTTTTCATAAATCGCTTGTGCATGAAAGCGTCATGGAGTCAAACGGACTCGAAGCCAAGTTGGGAAGCGCCGCCGACAGCCAAGTCCTTTGTTCCGTGCAGCGGTGTAGCTTACAACCCCGTGCAAATAAAAGCAGTGCCGTGACTTTGGCGCCGAGATGTTGCCATTGGCACGCTGCCAACCAGCTGTGACAAATCGCGGGGAAAATATGCGAGAAATAATCTTTTTTACTCCATTAGTTAAAGATACACTTCGTTAAATCGAGTTTAGTGGTCTTTTGTTTCGTTATTTCGGCTTACTGTGAACATTACACTGAAACCAATGTGCATTTACTGGAGATTAAAATTTTATTAGTTAGATCGGAATCTTCGTAAAACTGGATTTCGTTAATTCGAGCTTTAACTGTATATAAATTGGCAGCCCTCTTCCGAGCACAGTGCAACATACGAATGATAAAGAAATAACTTAACCTTGTATAAATAACCGTAAGCATGTAAAATCATGGAAGGCGTTGGAATGTGCGCGAAATTTGAAGGCAATGGAATCAGTACCCCAACGTGACCATTTCAGTAGTTTTAGCCACCTGCAGATTCTTCAAGTCCCTAAGCACACTAATTGAACGTCAAGCTTTTTTTTCTTTGTATGCAAGCATTTCAATCCAAGAAAGCGGAGCATGAGCTTGCCAGAAAACTTGTACCCAATGAAGTCCCAGCGGCTACCCGGCGGGCTGGGGGACGTAGTCGAAGACTACCGCATACGTCGCGGATACTGAAATCTCAAGGACCCCGCAATGGTAGGATATGAAATACGCCTCCTCAACCTGTGACAGTGTAAACACAACTTCAAGACAGCACTAATGCCCAAGTAAATGTGCAGGAGACAACTGGTACATCACAAAGGAGGCGCGAGCATGCATTAATGTGCACGCAATAATGCAGCAGAAAGCATCGGCAAATTATATTAGTGCCAAAGCTATATATTGCCACCTAGTATTGGCAGGTGGCGCATAGGAAGTAGGGCGACGACGACGAAGTAGGGCTCGCGCCGTGTGGAGTCTGTCGCTGTTGTTGCCCCAGCTTGCCTGGCCTTCCCTTTCGTGCCTGCTAATAAAGCCCCCCTTCGTCAGCAAGTACGTTACAGTCTGGTGTAGGCGCTGGGTAAGATCCCTGTATATGTCTAATACTCCTCCGCATACCCTGGGCTCCAGTCCTTCGCTGGTGGACACCCCTGTGCACCGTGCTAGCCGGAGAAACCAAGGCCTACCTCCCGAACACGGGCTTTTGGAGTCTGCAAGAGCACCCACCCATCAACCTGTTATGCCAGCTGCAGCCTACTATACCTTGCCGAATCCGCGACTGCCCAAACCATTCCATGGCAGTCAGCTCGAAGACGTCGAAGACTGGCTGGTCGAGTTTGAACGCGTGGCCTCGTTCAACCAGTGGGACGACGCAGCCAAGCTTCGAAACGTCTTCTTTAGCCTGGAGGATGGGGCACGTACGTGGTACGAGAACCGAGAAGATGCGCTAACATCATGGCATGAGTTCCGCCGACGCCTGCTGGAGACCTACACCAGCACGGATCGCCGAGAACGGGCCGAACGGGCTTTGCAGTCTCGCATTCAAATGCCGAATGAGTCTGTAGCCATGTACGTGGAGGACATGACTCGGCTCTTCCGGCGAGCTGACCCGGCCATGCCCGAAGAGAAAAAGGTGCGCCAACTCATGCGCGGCGTCAAAGAACAGCTCTTTGCAGGCCTCGTGCGCAGCCCACCATCGACCGTCGCTGCATTCCTTGCCGAGGCCGCGACGATGGAAAAGGTTCTTCAACAACGTTCTGCGACTTACAACCGGCCCGTGCATGCTGCTGCAGTCACCGAATCGTTTGCCACCGCCAGGAGCCACCCTGACGATTTGCGCGAACTGATTCGCACCATCGTGCGTGAAGAGGTCGTCAAGTTTTGCAGCCCTTCGCAGTCTGCACTTGGTTCGATTTCCGCTCTTGTTCGCGAGGGGGTGCAACAGGCGTTCAGGGGTCCTACCGTCGAAACACCACCTCTGCCGGGAGACTACAGCCGCCCCACCTATGCCGAAGTTGCGAGACGCCCGGCTGCAGCTTCGCCACCGCCGATTCCAGTAACGCCTCCTGCACCGCTGTCCCCAGTTCCACCAGTCCCGTATTTCGACGATCGCCGAGTGCACTTGCGGAAGGCCGATGTCTGGCGCACACCTGACAACCGGCCACTCTGCTTTCACTGCGGAGAACCAGGCCATCTCTACCGCAATTGCTCTTATCGACGCCTCGGTCTGCAGGGCTTTCGAGCCGATTCGCCCAGACCCCGGTTCGGCCACCGGCCTCCAGCCATTGAAGACTTCCTCGCGGAACAGCGACTTTCAGCCCGTGCGCCGCATCAGCCGCGGCCATCTTCTCCGCGGCGCTCTTCCTCGAACCCGCACAGCTCCCCGCGAGCAGTACAGGGTCGCTCGCCGAGCCCTCGCCGGGAAAACTGAGACCAGCGACCTTCGGGGGCGAGGTCGCTGGGAGTCGCTGCGCTGAAGACCTCCCGCCGCCGCCGCTACGCTCCGACTGTGAACAGATAGTACCGTCATCTGACCAAAACAGCTGCGTTTCCTTGGACATACCTGTTCTTCTCGACGGTCACAGAGTCAGTGCATTAGTGGACACCGGGGCCGACTATTCAATTATCAGTGATAAATTGGCGACTCTTCTAAAAAAAGTCCTTACGCCTTGTTCTGTAGTGCATCTCCGTACTGCCGGTGGTCATCTCGTTACTCCAAAGGGTATTTGCACGGCTCGCGTTCAGATTCAGGGATCTACGTTCGTCGTCAGTTGTGTAGTTCTGTGCAATTGCTCCCGCGATCTCATTATCGGCATTGACTTTCTGCGGGAGTATGGTGCTGTCATCGACCTCCGCCGACGAATCATCACCTTTTCGACCAGTAACGCGACCCACCTCGCCGACTCTTGCCACCGCAGTGCCGCCCTTCGTGTTTCTGCAGACAGTGTCACGTTGCCGCCACGGAGCAGTGTTTTGGTTGAAGTCACTTGCAACGACTTGCATGACGCAGAAGCAGTCGCCGAGGCTAACCGTTCACTCCTGCTTACTCAAGGCATCTGCGCCGCTCGCAGTCTACTGACGCTTCGTGGTGCCCGGTCTGCGGTCCTGGTCACTAATTTTTCTAATGAGTACCGGCACCTTTTTGCAGGAACGGCTATCGCTTCTGCCGAACCTGTTACCGATATTCCCGTTTGTTTTGCGTCCGCGGCAGCCGGCACTGACGAGCCTTCCCTTGAAAACGTCGACATAAACTGCCACCTGTCTCGGGAGCAACGCCTGGCTTTGGAACAGCTGCTGAAGGAATACAAGTCGTGCTTCGCTTCCTCCTCGAAGGTTCGTCAAACACCCATCACGCAGCACCGCATCATCACCTATGAGGACGCTCGCCCTATACGACAGCAGCCTTATCGTGTTTCTGCTAAAGAACGGGCGGTTATCCAAACTCAGGTTCAGGAAATGCTTGACGACGGCGTTGTTCAACCTTCCCAAAGCCCGTGGTCTTCACCTGTAGTCCTTGTTAAGAAGAAGGACGGCACTCTCCGGTTTTGTGTCGACTATCGCAAACTGAACAGTGTGACCAAAAAGGACGTCTACCCGTTGCCGCGCATTGACGACTCGCTGGATAGATTACGGCGCGCTAAGTACTTCTCATCCATTGACTTAAAGAGCGGCTATTGGCAAATTGAAGTAGACGAATGGGACCGCGAAAAAACCGCCTTTGTGACTCCAGATGGCCTCTATGAATTTAAAGTGCTTCCTTTCGGTTTGTGCTCTGCCCCGGCAACGTTCCAACGGATGATGGACACCGTCCTCACAGGCCTCAAGTGGCAAAGCTGTCTTGTTTACTTGGACGACGTCGTAGTTTTTTCGGAAACGTTTGACCAACATCTCCAGCGCCTGCGGGCTGTCCTCGAAGCCCTCCGCTCGGCAGACCTTACCCTGAAGCCCCAGAAGTGTCATTTCGGTTACGAAGAGCTCAAATTTCTGGGTCACGTTGTGAGCGCTGAGGGAGTGCGGCCGGACCCCGAAAAGACTGCCGCCGTCGCACGTTTTCCCGTTCCGACCGACAAGAAAGCTGTCCAGCGCTTCCTGGGTCTCTGTGCGTATTATCGGCGCTTTATTGCGGACTTTTCCACGATTGCTGAGCCGTTGACGCGCCTCACAAGGAATACCACCTCCTTTGTCTGGACCACTGAGCAACAGACCGCTTTCTCTACGCTCCGCCAGCGCCTTCAAACACCTCCCGTTCTTGCGCACTTCGACAAAGATGCCGATACCGAGGTCCACACCGACGCCAGTAACATCGGTCTTGGCGCTGTCCTTGTTCAACACCAAGACGGCCTTGAGAGGGTTATCGCCTATGCTAGCCGTACTCTCTCCCGCGCCGAGAGCAATTACTCCACGTCTGAAAAAGAATGTCTTGCGGTCGTGTGGGCCACCATGAAGTTTCGCCCTTATCTTTACGGCCGCCCATTCAAAGTGGTCACCGATCACCACTGCCTATGCTGGCTGGCAAATTTGCGAGACCCATCTGGACGTCACGCTGGAGCTTAAGGCTCCAGGAATTTGACATTACTATTGTTTACAAGTCCGGCCGCAGACACGAAGACGCCGACACACTGTCGCGTGCACCAGTTGATCCTGCCGACGCAGCGCCCGATGACGACAGCGGCTTCCTTGGTACTCTCACCGCCTCCGACCTACTGACTCGGCAGAGGGCGGACTCGGACCTTCGCCCTCTCATTGACGCCCTTGAAGGTAGAGATACGGTTATACCTCGCCACTTCTCTCGACGTCTTGGCTCCTTCTGTTTGCGGCAAGGTCTCTTGTACAAGAAGAACTCGAGAGGCAACGATAGACCTTACCTTCTCGTCATTCCAGCCGACCTCCGATCTGACGTTCTTTTCGCCTGCCACGATGAGCCCACGTCTGGCCACTTGGGCTTTTCACGTACGCTCGCCAGAGTGCGGAACATGTATTACTGGCCTGGACTTTCTGCTGATGTCAAACGATACGTTAAAAGCTGCCGAGAATGCCAGCGCCGGAAAACGCCACCACTTAAGCCGGCTGGTTTTCTCAAGCCCGTTACTGCCCCTCGCGCTCCGTTCGACCAGATCGGCATGGACCTCCTCGGCCCTTTCCCCTTGTCGCAGGGCGGCAATAAGTGGATCATAGTTGCTACCGACTATTTGACTCGCTACGCCGAGACCAAGGCGATCCCTCGTGGCACAGCTTCAGAAGTCGCAGAGTTTTTCATGCACAACATCGTCCTGCGCCATGGCGCTCCTTCGCGCGTGATTACAGACAGAGGGACGGCGTTTACAGCGCAACTAATCGACCACATCTTTCGGCTGAGCTGCACAACACACCGCAAGACCACGGCCTACCATCCGCAGAGCAATGGCTTGACCGAACGATTAAACAGGACCCTTGCGGACATGTTGTCCATGTACGTAGATGTTCAACACAAAACTTGGGATGAGGTCCTGCCGTATGTCACCTTTGCCTACAACACCTCCCTGCAGGAAACTACGCGCTTCTCCCCGTTTCGCCTTGTGTACGGACGCGAAGTCCAGAGCATGCTTGATGCCATGCTCCCGTGCCCAGAGGATGACCAACTCGCCCCAGACGCCCAACAGTTTGCCCAACGTGCTGAAGAAGCCCGTCAGCTGGCCCGCGTGCACATCGGGCAACAGCAGAGCTCGGATGCGCGCCGTTACAACCTTCGCCACCGACAGGTTGACTACAAACCCGGTGACCAAGTCTGGGTGTGGACTCCTGTTCGTCGCCAAGGCTTGTGTGAGAAACTGCTCTCCCGCTATTTTGGCCCTTACAGAGTGGTACGGCGTGTGAGTGAGGTTAACTATGAAGTGGTTCCGGACAGTGCTGCGCAACCGCGACGCCGACAGCCCGACTCTGACATTGTGCACGTTGTGCGGCTTAAGCCGTACTATACACGGTGACGCAACCGTGCTGATGTTTTCGCGCGCTTCAGTTGCGGCACTTTGCTTGTTTTTTTTTTGTTGTTTTTTGTGTCACCCTTACGTCGACAGCGACAGCGCTTTTTTTTTCTTCATAAGGGGGGAATAATGCCACCTAGTATTGCCAGGTGGCGCATAGGAAGTAGGGCGACGACGACGAAGTAGGGCTCGCGCCGTGTGGAGTCTGTCGCTGTTGTTGCCCCAGCTTGCCTGGCCTTCCCTTTCGTGCCTGCTAATGAAGCCCCCCTTCGTCAGCAAGTACGTTACAATATACATAACGGAGTCGAACCACATCAAGAATCTAGTGGCGTTCCTGATCTTCAAAGTGCAGAAATAAAATAATTATTGCCGCGACCGGGTTCCGAACCTGCGGCGGCACAAACGATTCAGATTGGTGTGCCACTGCACGAGTGCACCACGTTTCCGCTGCAGCCGGCCACATTCCGGGTCAAGCTGCAACACACACGGTGCTGCGCATTGCACGTTCACCAGCTTCCACCAGCTTCACCAGCGAACAGGTCGGACCAGTAAAACCTCGATTAGAGCCTAACCTGTGTCTAGTAGTGTCGCCGGACGTCCCGACGGCAGAGTAAATCAATACCACCAAGCAATCAGTCTAAACACACGTTTTCGCAAGTGAAGTCGTGCTGAAGTAAGACGTTCCTGTTAGCAGCTTGCAATGTGTGAATGTTTTCTCTTGCGTGACAATCATAGCTGCGCAGCCATTTTATTCCGTTGTCAAGCTATTTTTTTCAACAAACAGCCGTGCGAAAGGATTTTTTTATAAATTTTATTCAATTCATGTTGCCGTCTCCTAAAAAATAAAGCCAGTGTGCATGCTCGTACAAAGAGGAGACACTTGTACAACCAAAATAGTGCGCTTTCATGCAAGTCAGGTATGAAAAAAAAAAAACGAGGAATACGACACACGCATATATTTAAATGACGCCCGTCACTTCAAAACCACTGCGTTGAAAGCACTCACGAAGGTAATCAAGCGAAAAAAGCAATACAACAGAAGATAAAAAGCTAAGATATGTTACAAAACTCGTGCTAAGTGGTTCATAAAAGCTATAAAAGTTTTCAGTAAAAAAATTTCCAAGGCAGATTATTTTAGTAGGTCGAGCTTCGAGTGAAAACGAAGCAAAAGAATGTTTAGCTAGCAGTGCTGCAGTCCAATTTTTTGTTGTGGTTGTGAAGGGATCCTTGGATTTTTGTAAGGACGCAACTGCAAAGTAATATAGGTCGTCATCAAGCTTCGGAATAATGGAAATGAAGGTGCACTGCAAAGAATTAAATGATATACATCCGTGAGGCACAGTCTGAGCGATAAGCGAGCTGCTACTATTGCCAAATTGCTGTATTGACACCCACATTTTACGTTCTCTGAACTGCAACACAAAGCGGCCCGCGTGTCTTTGGACGTCCTCATATGCGGCGTTCCTGTAGTACGTTCAAGATAAAAATGTTTCCCCCTTCAAGTTTCGCTTTTCCCCAGAGGGTTTTCACGCCGCTTCACGAGCCTAAACGAAACGTCTAATGTCACGACCTATTTCCAAGGGCTGGGTACAGCACAATAAGGTTACTGCAGTTTGTCAAAAACTTTTTGTTTGAAAAAGTTGTTCCAGGCTGACAATAAACGGTAAGTTATAGGCACCGGATGCCATACTTGATTAGTTCAATATCTATTTTTCTTGCTTGGCCGCTCCTTTTGCCATGTTCGGCCATCCAGGACGCAAATGGGCCGCGTTAAGAGGCGGAATGGCTCTTGGCATTCTTTTTTTTGGAGCAGTTTTTTTAGCAAGTCATCAGGCGAATCAGTGGAAAAACCATTACGTGCTAATAGCGTTGAGCGCTGCCTGAAGTTCGTGGGCTGTGAAGCGACTGCTTCACTTCGCAGGAATGGAGTCTTCCCTGAGATGTAATCGTGAAGGGCTTGTGGAGCACACTGGTTTTGAGGCAGCGATGTTTCGCTGGTGCTTTCAGAGAGGGCTGCTGGAAAAAAAAAGAAGAAGATTCTTGGCAACGTATACGGAGAAGCACAAAAAAAGAACCCACTTCTTGACAGATACCCCTGTGTGGGCATGCGCCATTGTATGAAGATAACAGCAACAACCACAATAATGCTCAGAAAGCGTAACTCAACCACTATGAGAAACGAGCAGCTGAAAGAATAAAAATAGAAAGTATTTTGAATACAACACGGCACTTTGCCTTTGAGCGTTTGCATTTGTTACCAAGTGTGCGAGTTCTACTCAACAGTTAACGGTGCACCCCGGGGCGCGATACCTCTCTAAAATGCATTCCTTTTTGACGAGACTGTCTAGTGAAGAAGCATTTGTATTACCAAGTGCCCTTAGAAAAATGTTTTTTACGATATACCATAAAAGTAGTTTTCACAAAAACAGCTACCAACAGCCGTGGACGGTTCACGAAATCACACCCAGCGTAATCTAGGGAAAGCTATTACATTTTTGCAGGAATCAGCTTAATTTCCACTCAGTCACACCTGCCGTCCCTTTGTATCTAGGCAGTCCCACAACGGGTTCGGTGGTCTGATGTCTACGATTTCAGGCACATATCCATCAAATCACCCCATCCACCCCATCCATCAAATCATTAGCATACATAACTTTTGACCGTCCTAAACTAGAATATGCTTCGGCAATATGGGATCCTCATCAGTCTAACCTCTCTTTAACCTTAGAAAAAATACAAAATCGAGCTTCCGCTTCATTTATTCTGACTATTCGTACTACACTAGTGTGTCTGCCATAAAATCTAGAGCTTACTTAGCCAGCCTTGAACGGCGACGACAAATTTCTCGATTGTGCCTCTTTCATATGTTTTATCATTCATCTTCAGGAGAATCAGTCATATCACCTGCTTATCGCCTCTCAAGCCGTATTAACCACCATAAGGCCGTCAACGCCGCCACCGCAAGGACTACCCCTCATTCCCGATCTTTTTTCGTCACGTCATCCCGGGACTGGAATGATCTACCACAGGACGCCGTGCATCACATCAACGCCATCCATTTTAAGAACGCTATCAAGACCATAGTTGTTTAACTGCCATGCCCATCCCTCATGTAATGCCCCATACCAGGGGCCTTTGAGGTATCAAATAAAAAAAAAATATGAAACCCAGGTGGAAGAGAAGAATTTTAATGCCTTCATGAATACTGTGGAATATTCTGGTGAACTTATGAGGGCTGCGAACTGAGCATATTTATGAACGAGCGACGCAGGACAGAGGTACTTATTTCGCATCTGCCATTCTAGTCAGTGAAGTTTATTTCAGATGTGTATGGAAGACACGCGATAGGGAGGAAGGCCATACTTAGGATACATTTGGTACTCTAGTACACTGTAGCTTTTCCTGCCGCTTTTAGAAAAGCTAGTGTTGCGTCGCAACAGCTGTTATTGAAGTCTTTACCTTGGCAGCAACGTTCGAACAAAAGGCGAGAGCGCTTATTAGAGATGTGAGAAGACTGTGCGCACCTAGACTCAAAAGTGCTACCACAGCAAGAGCCGGCTGCCTAATTGCTCAAGACGGCAATCGCCAGTAGACTTTCGCCAATATCTGGAAATGATCATTAGCAGGATAAAAATTCAGAGCGGCACTTTGTTGACCTAAAGTGCGGTGAGGCGAAAGCCTTAAGCGCAGTGTTACTGCCTGTGTCACTGATGTGTAGTTTGTTTGTGAATCTTAAAGGCTGAAGACACTAGAGGACGTTTGGGAGGCATCAGTCTGATTCGACGCCTTGCTGCAAACGCTCTCCTGCATTCTAGACAAGAACTACATATGCGTTGGCAGAAAGTTTCGTAGCCATTAGCACGCTCGACTGCGGAATGGAAGGATGGTGGTTCGAATCCCATCGTGCACAAAGATTTTCTTTCTGGTCTGACTAGGAAAAGCGTGACACCTCTGCTGACAACCTTCGGTCGACAACAATAAGGCATTAAAGGCTTTGGCCTTAATATTTATGCGGGCACTGGCCATTTCAGAAAAGCTGTCAGAACACTCCCCGAGAACATGAAATGTTTGGTGAACAGGTTATGATTCATGCTCTGCGTGACGCCACTGTGTACTGGAATCGTGATATTAACCCCGGAGCCGTATATCACTGCAGATACAAAAACTGCCCATTTTGGAGGTAGTGCCAAGCACTTACTGTGTAATCTGACAAATTCAACGATTGCCGAATCTGTCCATTGCAGTATATTTACAAGGCGTGCCTAAACGGTGCAGTTTTCGCTAGCGCTCGATATGCCCAGAAAAAGGGCGCTGAAGGGTTATCAGCAACAATTGGTAAAATATTAACTGGTGGAAAGTATGTTTACGTTCAAACATAAACATTCGCTCCTCCTACAATGCATTAGTGGCCTATAAAATTCAACCATGAAGGGTAATGAAGAAGGTTAAATGCACCGATGCAGGCTTCGCATGTGCGCGCAAGGGTGGACAAAAATATCGCTCGCATTTTATTGTTTGAACAAAGACTTTGGAAGATATGGGAAATAAATGTGCGCACAAGCAATCCAGGCCTGCGTGATAGGAATGCTCAAGCTTGGCGACCGAGTGTTTTGGGCCTAGTGTTGCATCAGCAGTCGCAGAGCTGAATGAGCTTTCACGGTCATGTGAGAATGTTCTTGAGAATCCTAAACGCAGAGCAGAGTATTCAACAAATTAAACAGAACAATAAAATCAACAAACGGAAACAATTAATATTGGCCTGTGTCAGTAGATAAGTTGCTACTTTTGACAAAGCAGCGTATTTTAGTGAAAACGGACTTTCAATCTGCTAGAGAAGATGGAAAATTAGCTCACAGGTATCTTCACCACTGGGACTTTTCCCGAGCTAACAGCGTTCACCTGCGACAAAATTCTCGCACCGATTTCTGAATCTATACTTCTCCACATTTTGCGTTCAAAGAGTGATCATGACGATGTCATTTCCATGTCTCAAAGCAGAATCACGTGCAGCTAAAAACAGAAAGTACTAAATCTTCTTACTGCACGATATAAGGTGACCAACTTCCGTGCAGATATCCACGAATCCAAAAATATTCATAAGACATAAAGGATCATCTTAATTCATTATATCATAATTTCGGTGTCTTGGAGCAGTCTTGAGCGTTTGATTTAAAACGCATGTTTTCCTCATACTTCGTGCCTTTGAGTATCCTTAATGTTTAAGCGGTTCCCCTATATTAAACGAAACATATCTTCACTCGAGCTACAATTTCACACCAGCATCGACATTTTTTTTAAACTTTAGACACGATTAATATCAAAAACTATGATGGAGGCCGAGATAAATGAGATTTTTTTACTTCAGTCGTTTGCAAATTCAAACATGAGCACATATTCGACATTGTGTCTTTATTTCCACATTCCGTGCGTTTTCTAGTAAATTATTTTCTATTGGATTTTCAGGCGTAATGTAAGTATCTGGTTCGACGAAAATGTCTGCCTGTTGCAGCCGGACGTAAATGAAGAAGCAACTTTCACTTGAATTTTTTGAGCTTGAAGCCACTTCCCAAAACTGCAGGCCAAACGAATTCGGCGATTGCATTCAAGAGCACATAGACCACACTAAGCAAAATTTTAGTTAAACGAAAAATAAAACCGCCTTACCGCGGTGTAGGTCTCATTCGTCGTCGGGCAGCTAGTCTTCATGAGCGGCCGCTTCTGGTAAAACGTCTCCGTATCGCTGCCGGTGAAGCATGAAGTCATAAATGCGGCTGTAAAGCGGGCGTCCGGCGCGGAACGCATCATCTAGGTCTTCGTAAATTCCTTCGAGAAGCCTGAAAGAGGTACCGAATAGAGCAGCGCTCAAAGCGTCACAGAACTTACGCTCAGCGCTGGCTCCTACCGTTCGGACAGCCATAAGCGGTAGTCCAGACCACAGGGTGATGCACACTACCTTGTGCTCGGGGTTCCAAGATTCTTCGTCTCCGGTAAAGATGCACGCATAGTACACACCAAATAGAAGATGCGTCCTCATCGTCGGGGGGAGACCAGGAGGACGCAGGGAGATGGACAGATGCTCCAAGAATGTTGGGCAGTGAAAAGACACGTCAGCGCAGTTCCTCAGAAAATACAGCTTCCAAGCATGTAGTATATTTAGTCGCATCGCATAAGAGTACAGGCCGGCTATTCGGAGCAGCCGCGCTTCCGTAGAAACGACACCCAGAAGGGCATTGCGTATTTTTTGCACGGCGACATCGGGGCGCTCTATGTCCATGCTTGAAGCCTCCAGTACATACAGTTGTCGGCAAATGTGCAGCTGCTTCGGGTCCATTCGACTGATATGTGCACACAGTACGGCCACATCTTCGGCTGCCATGGCAGTGGACTGGATGGGGCGCCACAGCCCTTCTGAATCAGCGTCGGTGCATCCAAATTCGTCGAGACGTGAGCCTAGAAGTTGAGTTCACTGGAAGCAGGGAATAATTCGCACTAGGTCAATTGAAAAGCGGGAAAACACGGCTGAAACGCGCAGAAAATCACTGAGCACCATTTCGACGCACAAGCCAGAAATTCACCTTGAGCTCGTCGCTCCACGCCCTAAAATGCGCATCACTGAGGCGTGCTCAGTAGAGAAGAATCTACTTTTCTTAAGGGCATAACGATCGAGACAACCCCCGCGAGATAAGGCAAGTCTTCCTGTTGTTACTCTGAGCGGTTTTTTTAAGCACAAAATAATTAAACGAAAACACATTGCGCAGTTGATAATGAATGTGTAGCAAAAAAAAAACGAATACAGGGTTTAAGTTTGAAACGTAAGCAGCAGATGATTTGAGATCACCGAGCAAACACCTTATTTTTTAACGCTATTGTGCACGTGCAGTTAAGCCGAAGCTAACGTCTCGACAAAAGATAGCAAACATCAGCTTATCTCTCTCGTACCTTTTAAAATCCCGCGGCTGTGCATGCGATGCTGTAATCAAGTCTCCCGCATGAGGGCGCCGCAGCTTTTATGTAGAAAATCGCCCATATGCATCTGCCCAAGTTACGAGCAACAGCAAAAAAGGAAGCGTGCGAATAGCACTCACTAAGACTTCAATGTAGCCCTTTATGGCAGATTTTCTTGACAACGGGAACGGCTGTTGTGACGCATGAAACACCCTTTTTGTATAATTTTCCTGTCATTTACTTTCAACCTTGGAGGTTCTGGAATAATTTTCCTTTATTGCGATAAGAATTAGCGTTCCATCAAAACCGTTATAGGTAACGATCACCGAGTACAGCGCTGTTACAAAGATAATTTAGCAAACAGTGGTCGGTGCCTGAATTTCGCGAACCGTTAGCCATCTTCTTATGGAATGTGGTATCGCCGCAACAATTACTAGATGTAAGCTAACAGCAACATTGATGCAAGAAAAAACATTTTAAACATATGCATTCTGCTGCTCTGATATCCACTCTGATAAACTGTTTGCGCATGCCTAACGTACTTCTGAACGCCTATGCGCCAACATGAGGGTCCCAACAAGTGCTTTAGCACACAGCAATCTGTAGAGAAAATTTACTGGCGAAAAAATGTTCCCATGAAGAGAAGCATCACTACCATCAAATTGTTCTTAATTGGCACTGGACGACAGGACCGACACAAAAAAGAACGCGTAACACAACCGCTTGTTAGCAACTGATTGTTCATTCAGATAATCGATCTCTAAAAGCTTTCCTTTGCAGCAAAACAGCAAATAAACATAAAAGAAGAAAAGAATGCCACTCATCATACAGAACTCTGAAAACATGCAGATCACAGCATTTGTGTTGCGTGTTCTCCTTTTCGTCTGCCCTATCTTCCCGCACTGTCTAACGATGAATCAGTGCCAACTTGTCCAAATCACAACAATGCATCAGTACGTAGTTGTCCTAATCGCAGCCATCTAATTTTCCCAGATGAGAAGCTGTCAGCACTAGGTACTAAAACTTCGTGCGCGCTACTTTCCACAATGTGTTGCTTCGTGAATTGGCCGCTATCAGAGCGTTCGTTTCGCAACGACGAAATTGTTCGGATGGCCGCCACACGGAGCGCTAGTTTCATGCTAATACGTGGTGGCGATTACGATACCGTAGCTGCTGCAGGGGTATCATCCTTATCTTCCAACATGTAAATATAGGGCCCTTCACCATTGAATAAACCTGCTGTGCGCTACACGTACGTTGGAGTGCGCAAAATTTTGCCCAGGGTGAGGCGAAATACACAATTGGCGCATCACATGGACATAACCGCAGACAGCAGTCATGTATTTAAATAACTACTGCGTTTTTTGAAGCTAAAGCTTTACTACGGGACCTTGTGCTTCGATCGCCGGGTGCCTAGTTTTGACCTTCAGCTGAGTTAGAGGTAAAACCGTGAAAAAGGTTTATTTTATGGGGGTTTAACGTCCCAAAGCGAGTCAGGCTATGAGGGACGCCGTAGTGAAGGGCTCCGGAAATTATGAATGCCTGGGATTCTTTCAAGTTCATCGGACGGGATCGAACCCGCGTCTTTCTGGTCAACAGCCGAGTGCCATAACCACTGAGCCACCGCGGCGGCAATGAAAAAGGGAAAAAGAATTTGAATCAATAACCATGTCTGGGATTCGAACCACTGCACCACACTCTCACGCTGTGCATTGGAGAGGGTCGTCTTCATCAACTTCCATCTGCACCGTCCCGCGGCACTGCCTTCTCACCGTCGTTTTCTACGCAGCACAAATTCGTGCCTTCGCTCCGATCCGACAGCAGTAAACAATCTGTAGTTTTGGAATTGCAACGAAAGGAATTGCGCATAACTGGCTCTCTGGCTCAGTGGACGCCCGAATCACGCTTTGAGGTACGTGCGGTGGTGAGAGAGAGATGTGGGCTGCATGCGTTAGCGCTAACAACGTTGTGACGGACACGGCCGCAGCTTTCATAGGGCGAGCAGACTCGCGCGATCAACCATTAACTGCCACCTGCCAGGGTGGCAGAATGGGCGCACTGCCTATCCTGTTTCCGGAGCGCGCTCAACATTACAGACTCATGCCGCGTATAGTTGCCCGATGCGCCATAGTTTTCGCTCTCTAACCAGGTTCAAGAGCATTTGAACCGCACCAAATTTTTTCCTCGCAACCGAAATTTTATTTAGGAACTTTTCGCTTCATCCTTTTTGCCTCTGATGTATTTGCTTTTTTTCTCGTTACTGTACCAGTGATGAAAAATAACCGGCGCGGTGGCTCAGTAGCTTCAATTAATTTGCTTTGGATTCTGGGTTTCACGTTCCAAAGTGACGCTCTTTAAGAAGGATGCCATAATGCACGGTTCCGGCTAATTTCGACGACCTGGGATGTAATAACGTGCAGTTCCACCTCACATAACTCGGGTCTCTAGCAATTCGCCTTCATCGAAATGCGACTGCTGCGGTCGAGATCGAATTCATGTCTTCGGGTCAACAGACCATCAACACAGCCGCTTTACCTACTGCTGGTGGCAGTAGCTGTGGCCGTCGGCTGGTGATCCCAAGTTTGCAGATTCCAACCGGGCTAAGATGGTCGTATTTTGATACACGCGAGACACAAAAAGCCCCTACGCTGTGCAATTCCAGCGCGGATGCCAGAACAGCCGGTGGTCTAAGTTAACACGGAGGAAGACACTACGGCGTCCCTCATGACCATGTGTGATTTTGGGACTACAAATGAACCAGTGTAGAAATTGAATGTTTCACACTATGGTCACCACTGTTTATGAGGTTTCAGTGTGAAACACTTAAGTCCAGGCAACAGGTGACACAGCATACAATAATGAAAAATGCACGCCACTACAAAAAAAAAGCAATTTGCCCTGCCCTTTCTTCTCGCAGCCTTGTAATTCCTACCACATAGCACAATACTGGAAACTGCTGTGCCGTAGCATAGCGCGGTAGCGAGTCTCGTTAAATATTGACGGTGTGTCGAAAATGATGGTATTTTAGCGCGTCTGACTGTAAAACGTTTAAGTGGTCGGGAGTACACAGCCCTACACTATTTTGTCAGCTCACTCTACCGCCAGAACTCGCGTTCTGGAGTCTAAGCTCAGCCAGCAGGGTTTCTCGCCGTTCGAGAGAAGGAGCGGTAACTGGATCACCCGGAGGTGGCTCTATTTTTTAATTACATAGGATATGATCGTAATTTACTCGTTGGCCGCAGTGCTTACAATTCTGGTTGTACAGCTAAGGATAAATGCGCGCGAGGAATGATGGGGTGTTTATCGACCTCGCCTGTAGACGACGACGCGTAACCTCCTGTTCTTTAGTCAGACTTTCGTCCGGAGTGGGGAAAGTTCTCCTATCTAGTTTAAAAGAATCGGTGATATTATCATATGTGATCGTGGAGTCCTTCTTGAAATTCAGGGAGCCACACTTATCCACTGCTGGGTCGACGAAACCTTGAGCTTTACTCTGGGCTGCCGCGTTCCCCGGATTCCCCGAATCGGCTCGGACCAATATCAGTTCGAAATAATTTGGTGAGAATTGGATGGCGCGTCAGGAGGGGCGTGGGCGGTTGTTTGAACCTTAGCTTAAGTTAAGGACAACGCAGCGAGCTATGGAAACAAAAATGATAGGTGTAACGTTAAGAGATCGGAAGAGGGCGGAGGGGGTGAGGGAACAAACGCGGGTTAATGACATCCTAGTTCAAATAAAGAAGAAGAAATGGTCTTGGGCAGGGCATGTAGTGCGAAGCCAAGATAACCAGTGGTCCTTAAGGGTAACAGAGTGGATTAAAAGAGAAAGCAAACGTTGCAGGGGACGGCAGAAAGTTGCTTGGGCCGATGAGATTAAGAAGTTTGCGGGGATACAGGGGCCGCAACTGGCAAAGGACAGGGTTAATTAGGGAGACATGGGAGAGGTCCTTGCCCTGCAATGGGTGTAGTTAGGCTGATAAAGATGATGATGATGATGACGTATGTAAAGTAAAAAAATAAAAAGTGCCCGCATTCTTTGCCTCCTGAATGAAAGACTTCAGTCAGCTTTTTACATCTATCGAAATCTGCCCAACATCATCTCGTAGCGCCTTAAATCATATTGATAAATTATCTGATATTTTCTGTTCGCTTCGAGAGAAGGTACGCCGTTCCTTCAGTCATATGCGTTTCCTTTCTTTGCTGTTGAAAAAAATTGGAAACGTTTTACCGTATTTAAACCGAGTAGACGAGTGAAAGCGTCCGTTAGCCTGCTCGGCTCATGGTTTTGCTTTGCTGGGTGGACAGCACGTCTGGCGACGATATTAGAGTAAGATTAAGGTCTGATCCAGGTTAAGCAGACCTGATTTGTTCGCGCCCAAGATGGAAGTTGATGAAGACGACGATGTACACTGCACAACGCAAGAGCTGCAGTTTAGCACAATCCGAGTTTGGCTGTAGCGATAGCACAGTGCTCTCGTGCAGTGGCCAGCGAAGCTGATCTGTTCACGCCGCAGCACGTTCGGAACGAAGAAGAGCAATATTTGTTTCTGCGCCCTCAACGTCACGCATGAGCAAGATTCTTGGTTGGGTTGGACGTCATTAACCAGTCCTTTCACACTGATAGATTAGAGAAATAATATCGCGATAGCCGTAGCGAACATTCAGTATTAAGGCCACAGAGTACAGAGTTCGCGAAACACCAACATCGGTACGCTCAGGGACAAGCAGTACATTAGAGAGTTTTAGCTGAGTGCGTATGTGCGCTCGCTCCGCTCAGCGAGCTAGCGGGAGCGC
The DNA here is from genome assembly GCF_055824585.1 of Amblyomma mixtum. Lineage (NCBI taxonomy): Eukaryota > Metazoa > Arthropoda > Arachnida > Ixodida > Ixodidae > Amblyomma > Amblyomma mixtum. Next base: position 43,463,652 of record NC_143020.1, on the reverse strand, counting down.
TACTGCGCCTGCGCGAAACGCTCAGGCGGGAGCGCGCGAGCGGAACGGCTCCTGGGCGCCGCTCCCGCGCGAGCGAAGCGAAACGCGGAGCGGCGCGACGACCGGGCCTCGCGCAAAGCCTTCTGGGCTCGCGCTAGCCGAACCAAACGTAAACATTCAACATGGCAGCCAGCAGCGCTACTTCTGTGACAACGCGAGCGGGTCTTGCAGGACACTTTTCGGCATGGCGAGCAGGTTGCAGGGTAACTTGCGAACGCAACTCGATCGCGATCGACGCTGGCACGCGTAAAGGATGAATACACACGCTAGACAACGCTACACATGCGTACATGCGCACGATGCGAGGGATTGCTTGCGTGGTCTTGACTTGGCTCTCACAGTGGCAGACTCTTAAATTTTTCGTAATACGAAAACCACTCCAAAGCACCACTGTTACCAAAAAGCATGCACCAAACGTAAAGAGCTATTTATTATTTATTCGCACATAAATTAGAGAGGCTTACTTATAACCACTTTCTGGCAAGTCCAGTTACCACCTCTAGGAGGCGCAACGAAGCGCCTCGCTTGAGCGGGCGGGGAAGACCGTGAGGAGGCGCTGCGCTAAAACTACTCTTGCGCGGCGCTCCTCTGCTGCTCCGCTGGGAGCTGCGAGCGGAGCGGACAGCGAACTGCTGTGCTAAAACTCTCTATTAACGAAACTGGGTATTTTCTATTCACCAAACCTTTCAAGTGCCGCTGGATGGTCAGTAATGATACTGATAGTGGTGCACTGCAGTTTCCACACGATTCAAAATCTGAATAGCAAAGTTTTTCCGGCCCACGCAGCAACTAATTTTCAACACCATAGAAAATTGATATGGCCGACTAACCATTGCAGTTCCCTCGGTAACGTTTTATTTCCCATGCATCGCTGCAAACTTTGGCAGCATCAATAAGTGAAATTATTTTCTGATATTTTCTTTCCAAAGTATTACTGTAAACTTTGGCAGCATCGATAAGTGAAGTAATTTTCTGATTTTTTCTAGGCTTCTGCTTCTATTTATCACACGAGGGCCGACCTAGCATAGTAGAAAATTACGAAAAACAAGAAACAAAACCTATTTTGCAAAACCAGCGGGGTCATTTTTCTCGGATTAAAGGAGAGAGTAGGGTAACGTCAATGAGGCCTTAAAAGAAAATAAAAGCGACAGAAGAAAAATATTACTGTAAATCCACGCCGAGTGCTGATGTATGTATGTGATCCATTGTAGGAAGGCGTAGCTCACTCTAAGATGGCCCAGTGATTGTCGAAGCCACTTTCGAGTCTGGAGCCTAATTCATGAGCCAGTTGGACATCAATCCTGTTAAGATCGCAGGGTCGATGCTAAAGCTTGTAACACATTATAGACGCCGTGCACTGACTTACTCCTTGGGCGCATACAAGTAGACGTGCGCTTAACTTGCCCAAGAATGTATGTGCGGCATATTGACTGAATGAAAACGTTAGAGACTACGGTGCCAACTGGCATGGGGAGAATGCAAGCGCGTTGACCCCTCCACGGCACTCGTCATTCTTTGCCTCCATTTGATAATATTTGCTCTCTTTGATGTGTTTGCCCCTCTTTGCTTCTCCGTGACGCTCTTTGTCCTTCTTTGCTCTCAATTAGCATCGCATTGGCCTTCTTTAGCAGACTAATTAGCCATTTAATTGGCATTCATGCTATTGATTAATCATCCTAATCGATTGCGGCTATCGATTTCAATCACTTAGTTTTACCTTTTTTTTCTTAATTATTCACCTGAATTAATCGCATGCGCTCTAATTACACCAATTTTAACCTCAATCATGCTGTTTGGTTTCTCAAATTTGCGCCATTGCTGCTTTCCTGTCCATGAACTATATCCTCGTCTAGCCTATTCTACCATACAACGACTTTTCCTTATAATTAATTAACTAATTAATCTGCGAGTAAAACTTTTTGTTGATTATTTATCGCTGTTCAAACATATTTCATTCCATTTCAAATTTTATTTTCATTCCTTTTCCTATTTTGCCACTATTCTGCCTCCCACGATTGCTTTCCCCTGCTCTCACTATAGCGACGTCTGCGCTATTTCGACGGTTTTTCAGCATTTTTGGCTCTAACTAATTAACTAATCGTATTATTGACGTAATTTTTGCGCATGTTCCTCACATCATCCTCTATCGATTGTGACCATTCGTTTGATCCTACCTCTTCTGAGAACGCCACAACTGGTGCCGACACATTTTGATTACACTAAATACTCTACATTGTAAAAAAAAGGCTTTCGCCTTAATGACAACAGTACAAACATCAAAAGCAAGGGCAGCAATATTTCGCCCATTTATTTTTCAAAGCGAGCTACAGCGCCCTTCGCTAGTTTCAGTTAATTCGGTGTGTGCGACCCGCGTGACCAGCACCGGGGGAGAGAGGTGGGTGTGGCGGCGGTATGCGTACAGACCGCGGTCTTGTACACTGCGTGACCGCTGCCACATTTATTGCAGTAGGGTCACCGTGGCGTTCGACTCACCGGCTGTGGGTAGTCGTTAGAGGTGAAAGCCCCAGTGTTGTCAGCGGCTTGATGTGGGGAACCTCCTCTACTTGCGAACGTTGCCTATGGTGGTCAGGCAGGTAGCTAAAAAGTTTCTTTATGAACCGCTGTTTTCTGTCGATTCTTTTCGTACTTTGACGGCACGGGTCAGAAATTTGCGACAGTCAGAGCGATAAAGGGCGTTGCGTACCCAGCATGCCCTTTCGTCGAAAAGAAATCATGAGCAATGAATTTAATGTCCGGGGACCTACTTTTAATGATTGCCTGAGTACGGAAAAAACAAACTGAGTCGTTAATCTCGCGGCGGAACATACATTCATATTCCGATCAGAACACGGTCGATGCCAGAAGACAGGAAAAGAAAAAGACTATGTGAAATGGTCAAAGAAAGAGGTTAAGGAATAGCACTCTATTCTTTGCGAGAAGAATCTGAACAAAGAACACTCCTCTTTCATCTGCCGCCAGCAAGTCGACCGCACTGACCGTTGCATTGCGTAAAACTGTGCGGTCGCAAGTTTCCTTTGGCTCCACTGCGAATTGCATTACCGATATGAAAATTCAGTTCGGTTCTAGAACACAATATATTCTGTTACGTGACCAGATTATGACTCATTAAATTTCTAATCTGTGGCTTTGTGAACAGCATATTTTGTTGTCGCTACGTTTACTGAGTGAAAATTACTGCACAAGTTGCCATCTTGCTGGTTTCAAAAGCCTTTTGGGGGACCTTAATAATGTCAGGAAGTGGTGACTACAGTCGGGCGAACAGGAAAACAGCGAGAATGTCTTCGAAACGAAACACTTTATTTGGGCTGACTTGCGCCCGCAAAGAACTGAATCACTCGGCGGCGGCGTAGCAACAAGCGGGCTCGGCGGTCGTCGAACAGAATGGCCGCCGCTGTCAGCCGTGCTCATTTTAAAGCTTATAGCGAAGATTCCAGATAAAGCTTTAGAAGTTACTAGAACATTCTGGCGCAAACTAGAATCGGCTCCGTGCGGACGCGATCAATCGAGATAAATCTAGGCGCGTCTTGCGTCAGAAACGAACCGATAAAGCGGCGTGTCGGCAGCCTTGAAGCATGAACAAACAAATACTACAAACGAACGCTACAAAGATTCGCGGCAATAATAAAATATAGGCATTAGCTTTGTCTAGGGGCCGCTATATTTTCTTTCACGATATTTTGTATCCATGAATATTCTTTATTGGAATAAAATTATCAGCAAGACCATTTCTGTTCAAACAAAATTCCTCCTGAAAGACTTACAAGCGCGATATGAACACAACGCTAAAATTTTTAAGCGCAAAAAATATGCAGGTATTGGAGATCTGGTGGAACAATAGCGGAAATGTGATGTAAACATAGCATTATAAGTATTCTACAGCACATACATTGAATGGACTACTTTGCTTCAAACGCACATTTCTACTAAAGATGGAAGCAAATTAGAAATTTCTAAATTTATATTTTTATTCGAAAAATACCAGATATGTAAGACGCGAAAAAATAGGAACCATAGCGCCGGGGCATGAATGGAAAATGTTTCATCCCCGGTGTCGCAGAGCTGGCAGAGCAAAATCCACTTTTATGCATTAGGCTTGGAATGAGCGGATGCCCTGAGCGCATTTGCAAACGTTGCATAGAGCAAATAGACTGCTTGATCAGCCCCTTATCTATCTTCCACGTCAGTGACTGATAGCCGGTTAAGGTTCTCAGTCACAGTTTATGCGCCAGCATTTACCACGCTACTACTATGAAATGTAATTGCAAGGGAAACGAAAAACAGTCGATATAGCAGTTCATAAAACAAGATGATTCTCTCAGATGACACGACACAAGCGCGCCTTTTCTATTGGACCGTATCTTCATTCATGCTCATGTCACTTGTTTACTTAGGGGAGTAAAGGAACTTGTAGCACGACGAGTGTATACAAGCTTAAAATATCATCCACAGCTCTACTGGCAGTTGTGCTATGTAAACATTTTATTTCATCCCTTACGCAGATCCCCTTATCGAAGGCTTATCTTGGCGTGAAATGGAGAGCGTCAAAACCTATGAAGGTGTGAGCAGATATTTTTCATATATTCGCTTCGTGTAGATTTCGGGATACACAACCTTCAGCGTATTAAGAGCGATGAATGAATAGGCATCCTTCGCATGAGCTCAGGAGAATAAATTCGCAGTGTTAGTCGCCGGATGATAGTGGTAGCTTCAAAAGGATGAGAAGTACGTTGAGAAGGGCGGAAGAAGTTTTTATTTAGATTGTGGTAAAAAAAATAGCACGACTGAACTATTCTTTCATATTGGGCGTCTGTATGAATAAGCCGGTCAACAGAAGACTATTATTCGTGTTTTGTCTCCATGAGGTCTTGGCAAGTGAGCAATTTTATTAGATTATTGTCCAAAGTATAAAATATAGATTGGGCTGCTGTGCCGTTTCTGTCTTCTAGCGTGGGAGGATATCCTCTATGGTATTTCCTTATTACAAAGAGGCATAAAATATAGCAAAAAAGCATCATCTGTGCTTTCACAATCTATTAACACTGTAGGTGTTTATAATCGAGTGCTTTGTGACGCAAACGCTACCACAAACCGATTTCTATTTCTGACGCACAAGTGAAGATTCACTGCTCAGCTCAGACATGAAATTTAAAATAATCAGCGTCGAAGACAATAAAATTCTTAAGTTGTAGAACCCGTTTTGCAGCTGACATTTTGCAAACTTTCCCCATGAGCCCAGTGGTATTTTTGTGGCTGCATTACCTGGAATTCCAGCCCCGTTTGTTCCACAGTATGAAGCAAAATACCTTCAGTTTTTCTCGATATTGGGCCGTGGGCACATAAATAATTTATAATTTGCTAAGCTACAAAAACGTCTCGTTGCGCGGAAAATATGAAAGCCACGAAAGCCAGCGTCATGAAAAAAAAAAAACGCAAAGTGTCCTACAGTTCTGCCCCCCCCCCCCCCCCCAACATCGTACTGTATGGAGGATGTGCTTGTCAGGGGTATGTACCGTGAAAACAAAAATACAGAGCTCACGAGATATTCAAGTAAGTTCATAAAACAGTGCTTGCATTACTAGAAATGACCACCACGGTAAACCTCTCCATGCCTGCTGATTTTGTGCAGTCTGTCTTGTTTGCTGCTTCTTTCTTCAATTACATATGAAAGAGAGCCAGATCCAGTCGGCGGGTCATCTTTCTGTTGTTCTGGTTTGAAATATCCATGGCGAAGCTGTACTCTCGAAATTTTTTCAGGGACCCAGGCAGAACAAATTGCGAGTGTTTAGCAGTGACGTAAGCAGCTCAGCTTAAATGACTGAAAAGAAATCCTTCTCCATTCCTCGTATTATATGGCGCAGTCAACTTTTAAATTCGAGGAATCCTTAGAACGAGCACTAGTGATTTTGGTTGTCTCACAGGACCGGTGCTCGCGGCGCGAAGAGGAAACCAAGGATTTTCTTAAGCACCTTTGGCTCTCTCTTTGTGACAGAAGAGTAAGTTATGGAATGAAAAACTTCTGTGCTGCCGCTTTCAAACTTATCTGGTTTCTGCGCCCGCTAATGACTCATTAGCCTGCGATTTCTGTGTCCTCCTTCATATACAAAACATCATTTTTCTTCAGCGAAACGCTTTGTGCAAGGTAGCACTGTAGTCTCTTTTTGCTCACTTTGTGGAGCGGCTAGATAGGTAAGCACCTAGTTTCGAATAGCAGCGCTTGTTGAATCATTTATATTTACTTTGCTTACCCTCAGGACAGGCCGTTGCTCCGCTGTGGAGCGGCGAAAACTATAATTAGAGGGAACACTTAAGCCTAGCTGTAAGAGTATGCCGCGATTAGGTTAATAGTTTGAGTCACGTATATTTGGAACTGGTCATTTTCTTCATTCATAGATACCTGGGGCTGTCCGTACCCCTCCTGGCGCAGTGGTGCAGCGGTTAAGCGATGCGCTACTGCCGTGGTGTGGCAGGAGTTGCCACCGACGAGCTTGTGCGACATAGGCTGCAATTAACGAGCAACTTCTGGCAGCCAATTAGCAATTTAGGTGCTACCTGCCATGTTGGGCAGTTTGCTCACAATCTGGTTCGCAGGTTTTGATAATGCCACAAGGTCACGTGACCTGCATGGTTCACCGGCCACCTTGGTAAGCCGCTTAGGTTGCTTCTCTAGGAATTTTCCGTGCATATTTCTCACATTCAAATATGCTGACCAGGAACGGTGACGTCGGCCTTTCTTGGGCAAGTTCTCCTTTACGCTGTCGCGCTAAAACGTAGAAAAGGGTATTGAGCCTTGAATGCGGTATTTCGCACATCAGGACGTCGGGGCCGGCAACCTCGGGAGGGAAGGCGAAAGGCGGCTTCAGTTCGTCCCAGCTCTTCTGTCGACGGAATCAAAGCTAGATTCAGACCTGCACTTTCGCACTCTCTTGCAGCCAGTCAGACTTCGCGTGTGAGGCGAACAAATATCGAGCACTTAATTCACGGATTGAAAAAGCATGTTACTGCATAAGCACTAATCCGATTGTTCCCAACCCCCAGCTGAAGCGTTCGTTGTCTGTTCCCTTTTCTCTCCGCACCTGGCCTAGCAAGAACTCTCCGCACCATGGCAGTGCCCGCTGATCGTTGTGTTCAAGGTTGCACAAAATTCGTGCTTTTGCACTGATTGGAATCTTGCAAACATAATCTGTAGTTTCTTAATTGAAAGGCACATGCTAAAAATGTGACGGATTAAGGCAATGCAAGTAAGCCTTGACATATCCTTGGCTTTTGAATGAGCAGCAGGCGAGAATAACTGACTAGAATGGAGCCAGCAGAACAAATTGGGATGGATTCCACAAGAAATACACGGAGTAAAGTTTGTGACGAATAAAACGCTTTTATTCGTGTTTAGCGAATTGGTTTGCGTGGAAAGCATGTTGATTAGCTGTTAACAATAAGTCGGAGTCTTGGGGAGCCGTTCGCATATAAGTGGGTTTAGTAGAATAATTAGCAATTAAACGCAAACAGGGCACTTACCGCAATGACTGTCTCAGAATCAGTTCTGTGGAACCACCTACCCCGTCTCTTCAGTCGATTCGCAGCCTGCAGATATTAAATGAAAACGAAAAATTATGTCAAAATACTATTTGCCACTACGTTTCAAGGCCTCTCCGTAAGTTCAAAATGTAGAATATCAAGTCAATATAATCTCTTGGCACGAAAAATCGAAATTCTAAACCCAACCAAGTGGAAAAGGTTCGTAAGAACTGAGAGGAAGGAATTGTAGAAAAGGTTTCCGGTGCTCGTGCTAGTAAAAGAAAGAGACGAGATCTGACGTACGCCCATGCGCAGTTTTGCGGTGAAGCTCTGACCGAAAACAGCATCTTCGTTTTGTTTTAGAATGGCCGCGTTCCTACTGCATGTGCGATAGCTTCACTCTGCTAGGTAAAGCCGGCTATCGGCGTTTGTGCAAAACACACAGCCTGCCAACCATAATGAGCAAACTGCCCACCATTGCAGGTGGTACTTAAATTAGTGACTGGTCACCCGGGAACAGCCACCTGGGCCGCGCAAGGCCCAGCGCTGGGAGCACCTGCAATTGCAGCGCTGTGGGGCATCTTTTAACCGCTGCACTAGAGCTCCTGTAGAGGTATGACGACTCCCGATGATCTATATGCATCTATGTGCATGTAAAGCAGAGAATGACCTTCTGCATACTGCATGGGAATTATCGCGTAACGCTAGCGCATTATATCCTTAAGGAGGAGCCTAAGTGTGCCCTCTTTTTATGGCATAGGAGCACTTCTTGTTTTAGTAACCATCACCAGTGTCACATCTGTTATCATCTGCAAGGTGACAAGTGGCACCTTGGCAGGTGGCAAGAGCCACCCGACAAGAACACTGAAATTTCAGCTGCGACCTGCCACGGTTGGCGCGTAGTGGAAAGAGGGAAACCTCCTCTCCTTTTCTAGAAGACAGGAGGGAGTGACCGGAAGGTGTTTAGCGCGGAAGTGGCTTACAGGTGGGTGGTGGGCTTATCACATGAGCGTCTTGTGGTTCAGGCTTTTCGATGCTATAGGTGGGCTTCGTTCCATCGATGTGTCGGCTCCTAGTGGGTGAGGGCTTCTGGAGGGTGTACATGGGTGGCTGCTGCTGGAAGGTGCAAATAGGGGCTCTCAATAGTGTGACTGTGAGTAATGCGTGCAGGTACGTGCGCAAGTGGGTGGTGGGCTCCTTTGATGTGCTCCTCGTGGGTGCAAGATTCTTTGTGTTGAGTTAGGTGCATGGTTCTCTAGGCCACCGCAGCGGTGGCCACGTGGTTAGGCCTCCACTTTGCAGGCGCGAGCTGCCCTGAGAGCTGCTGAACTCGCCGGTCGGAAGCGCATTTTAACGCCACAGCTTTAAAGCTTCCGGTCTGTATATAACTCGACAAGGGCGTCGGCATTGTGAGCGGAAAGAAGGCGCCCCTCCGGCCACCTAGGTTACGAGGTCTTGTGACCTTGCAGGTGTTCTTGCATGTGTAAGCAGGTTCACCGGAACCTGCTTACATGGCAAGTGCTAACAGGTCCACCGTATTGCGGAGACACTGCGCACCGTGGTAGGTGGCAGTTAAATTACTAATTTGTCGCGAGAGGTTCCTGGTAGGGAGCAACCTGGGTTTCAGAAGCCCATCCGGTGGCTCCGTTTTTAACAGCCATCGGCCGGGGCAGAGGCGCATCGTTTAACCATTGCGGCAGGAGTTCTACGGCCACTTCGCGTGTTCTATGAAAGCTGACTAGAGCTTGACCAATACCGCATATATGAATTGTAGGCAAAGCCTGCGTGAAGTGATACGGAAAAAGGGCGCCAGGGTCCCTGAAGAGGGCCAGTAATGCTACCGTGGGAGTTAAGGCTGAACTTACGTGTTCCCTCAAGTTCTTTACCGGTGGGCATCAGGCAGTGGGCTTGCGAATGCGGACACACCAGAAAATTAATTCAAGTGCTAAATACCGGTAACGCTCAAATCACAAGGCCGCCCCAGCAAAGCCCGAGGCGTAAGTGCACCCGATTAGTTTCCAGGAGGGTTGGGCGGTGCTTGGTTCGTAGGTGGCAAGCGGACCCATCTCATCATCATCAGCAGCCTCACTACACCTACTGCGGGACAAAAGCCTGACCCATATCTCTTCTATTATTCCGGTCCAGTGTAAGCTGGGACCCCCCTATCAACCAAATTCTTAATCTGACTCACCCACATAACTTTTTGCTGCCCCTGGTAGGCTTCCTTTCCCTTGAATTCATTCGGGTACCATTGAGGACCATCGTTAATATTACATTCGCGTTACGTTCTTTGCCAAAGCTTATTTTTTCTGACGATTTTGACTTTGATATCATTAGCCGGTGCTTGATTCCTGACCCACTCTGCCGTCTTCCTGTCTCTTTACCTGACACCAATAATTTTTCTTTTCATAGCTCACAGCGCTCTCCTTAACTTAAGTTGAAGCTTTTTCATTAGCCTCCACGTCTCTGCCCCTAAGGTGAGCACCGGTCACATACAGCTCTTATATTTTTTTTCTGTTGAGGAATATTGCTAAACTACCATTCATGATCTGAGAGAACGTGCCAAATTTTCTCCACCCCATTCTTATCCTTGTAGTTTTTTCCCTCTCGTGATATGGATCTCCTGTTGTTGCCGCCCTAAGTAGATGTATTCTCTTACTCTTTGGGGCACCTGGCTAACAATTGTACACTGCGGTTCCTATTCGGGACTTTTCATCTTTACTTTGGTTTTCTTCATATTAATTACTACACCCACGGATCTTCTTTGCCTGCCTAAATCATTAATCAAGTTTTGCAGTTCATCTCCTCAGTGACGCAGCAGGCAATGTGGATAGCGAATCGCAGATTACTATGGTATTCTTCTTTAACTCTTATACCCAGCTGTTCCCTTTCCAGGCCTCTGCATACCTGCTTTAAAGACTGAATAACACTGGCGAGATTGCGTCTCCCTGCCTGATACCATTCCTTATTCGAATTTTCTTACTGTCTTTATGGACGACTACAGTATCTGTTCACACACTATATATTTCAGTATTTTGGCATAAGGCTCTTCTACGCCCTGATCTCGCAATAGCTGCATGACTGCTGTATCCTCGCCTTAGTCAAATGCTGTCGTGTAATCTAGGAAAACTATATGTAGGGGTTGGTTATACTCTAAGCATTTCTCTGTCACCAGACTGGTAGTGTGGATAGGGTCTATTGCAGGGTACCCTTTACGTCAGCCTGCTCGTTGATTTGGCTGAGTACTAAGGTTGACCTGGCTCTATTCGCGATTACCTTAGGAAATACCTTGTAGGCCCTGCCTTTCCTTTTATTCCTCCTCATCCTCCTTGTAGGCAACGGGCAATAAGCTGATCGGCCCGTAATTTTTCAAGTCCTTCACGTCTCCTTTCTTAAGAATTAGGGTAATGCCGGTGTTCTTCCAAGCTTCTGGTGCACTCGAAGTCAAAAGGCATTGCGTATACAGGGTGGGTAGCTTTTCTAGCACAGTGTCCCCTCGGTCCTTTATGCTGTTAACTGATCATCCCCTGTTGCTTTGCCCTTTTATTTGCCCCTGAAGCTTTCTTTCGTTCCTCTCAATAATGTCCTTTCTAATTGACGTCTTGATTATAGTGGGTACTCTGGTACCATCTATCGGAGGGCTGACCGGTAGGCTCTTGGACTCCCATGTCGGAGTTGCCATTTTACCGGGGTTTGCCTGCAGGTGGGCTCGCGGACCCAGACACCGGTGCGAAAATGTGGAAAGACCTAAAACAACTGGTACTGTAAAATGCTATTCGAAGGGAAACCTGGGCGTGCGGAATTAAAACCCCAAATCTCATATAATTTGCAGATGATTACTTGTGCGCGCGGTGATGGCATTTCAAGATTTACTTGGGCGTTAAGGTAGAAAAGCCGGAAGAATAATGGGCATACAACTGCGTTTAGATAAAAGAAGCGTTACTTAGAAGCTCTATTTTTGGCATAATGACACACGGAAATTCTCGAATGGGTACGCCAGCTATGGTGCATCGTTTGTAATCAGGAGGAAAACCGCTTCAGTTGTAGCAATTACTAAAGCGTCTTCGGCTTGCGCCCGCTGATTCCCTTCACCGAAAGAAGCATGAACCTGAGGAGGAAGAGGAGGGTATGCAAAATAGGTGGAGACAATTGCAGCCTCGCCTGTTATAACCATGCAATTCATCTCTCATAATCTCTTATTTTCAGGACAGCACGCTTTTTCGCGCCTTTCCTAGCGACGCAGCAATAATGCAGAGATGGAAGTACTAGTTTATTTTAACTTAGGAGCCATCATAGTTTTGTTATTTTTATCTATCCTTTATTTGCCCATGGTGTTTTAAAAAATTCAGGGTAATTCCTTGTTTCACACATAAGAAATGAGACTTTTCATATTACCGCATACAGATGCTCCGCTGAGGTGAATTTTGTTTATCCAAAATTTGCGCCTGCAATATGAGAGGTGAACTTACCTGCAAAGCCATGTCTGATGCCCTGAGCAAGCCCTAAGCACGCATCTTCATTTGCCCATAATGGCTTTTTTATAGCAACACCGAACTTATGAATGTGATTTCATTAGTGGTGACGTTTTGGTGTAGTTGACATAAAATAGGCGGGTAGTATTTCGACTTGAGATACATAGAGAAGAAAAAGGGAAGGCATGCATGCTAACCAAAAGAGTATTCCGGAAGGCTACCCTGCACTCCTGAAGGTGTATGAGGGAATTGAGAATGGAAAGGCAGACGGGGAGAGCAGCACTGTCGCAATTTCTCAGTCGCGCCTGTCGTTCTCAGCTAGCAAAACAATGGCTGATAGGCCTAATGCCCCTATAGAAACAGAGATAAATGCTTACACAGGTTATCCTCTCAACACCAATGCAACCTTGAATACCCCACGTACAGTACTGTTTTTATTATTAATATAAATGGGTGCAGTGAAGAGTGGGATAACATAAGAAGGTTGGCTTTATACAGGCTGAAATCACGACTTCTGCCCTATATAAATCATGAAAATGTGTTCACGCAGAGACAGCATCTAAAAATGCTTAGCAGATGAGAATCACGGAATAACAAGCGTTCACAAGAGTCTTGATATGTTTTTGACAGTTTATACTCACAGTTATTCATTCAGATATTTTTTTCGGTCTGCATACGGCTCTTGCGCATTCATATTTGTATTTCATGTAGTTTGTATCGCCCAATGGCAATAAGCACCAAATTTTCTCTGGCGCTTTCCTTGCTCATCATTTGGTAGACAGGCATGTGGATCTATGTGCTGTAGCTATGACAGATCTTCTATCAGCGCCACTTGGTACGCTGTAACACTTTAATATGTATTGATAGCTTTCAACGTTGTGCTCATGAAAGGAATGTTCAAAACAATCGTCCTTCAATCAACGTTCAATTGCACATGAGGAGTCACTTAAATGAAAGCAGCAGCCTGAAAACTGGCCTACATGGCTTGCCTCTTTCAAAGGCATCAGAAATTATGCATTTGTTGGAAAACAGCGCTTGTATTGTCAGTTTCTCTCTTGACTTGTACTCGGAAGATTAGGACCTTGGTTCTGTTCATCTTCGAGATATTTGGAGCGCTGGAGGCGCAAACCTAGACACTATTCATGACAAAGAAGGAAACCCGGACTGTCATATACTGTATACTGCGCACATTAACCTGTCTAACTGTCGACCGTCTGCGTTGCAAACGGCTGCCGACCAACTCTCAGTGCGAAGTTCTTCAGGTTTCACGGAATGTTTTCAGTAGCCCTTAGTGGCCGGCAATGAACAGAGTTAATTCTTGTTCGCACGTGCCGCAGCTCGTCTTTGAATACAATTTTCTCCTCATCAATATTCGAGACTTCTTGATTCGGGTGAAGTGTGTCTAATAAATCTGTAGGAAACTTGTGAGTTATGTTATCAGTGGACCATACCATCTTACCAATAAGCTTCGGATGTGGAAAAGCACGTACGCACTTCTGTCATGTCCACTAGATTCATTTATAATACTCGGATGGCATACAATTTAAGGGCGCAATGCTATGTACCGGGTGCTCAACTCAACAAAGCGCAGTTCAAACACTCTAAGCTTTCTTTGTATGCAAGGTGAGTCGCTTTCATGTCACAAGGCACTTCAAAGCGTGTGCCTTTGAAGCGAGGCCCTTTGAAGAGCTACGAACACCCGATGTTAAAGTGGACCCGTCACATCGCCCGAGCGGCGACTGAAAGGCGAACTCGTGGCTAGTTTCATCGACAGAGTGAAGTTCGCTTGTAGAGCAAAGAGGAGCCTGTTGAATTCGATTTTCCGATGGCGGTATATTGAGAAAGTAGCTAGCCTTTCAGCTTCCTTACAAGCAGTTTATTTGTGAATTTTCTTGGTGCTGGCTGATCTCTATCGACGCGCCAAACTGGTGTCATAATAAGTACCATCAACGAATACGAGGGGCACAGTCGACGAAGGAGATGTTATATCGTTTTTGAATATACATCAAGAAATGCAGCATGTTTGCTGCTGAGAGCGCGTTTACATGCGTCCACGATCGCCTTGAAGCTCTTCGTCTGTGGCGTAATGTTACAGTGCGCGAGGTTCCAGTTTCCGTAGCTGCCATCGTCAGCTGTGTTTTTGATAGAACAAGATAGGATCTTCTTATTAATTCTCATATGAACGTTAGGGAAGCATAGGCAGTCGGTCTCATGCGCAGCCCCAAAGATTGCCAGTCGTATTATAGAAACGTGCCTTTGTCTGCTCTGATGTTTGGTTGGTTGGTTAGGGAGGGGGTTTAACGTTCCAATGCGCCTCAGGCTATGAAGGACGCCGTAGTGATGGTCTCAGGAAATTTCGACTACCTGGAATTGATTAGCGTGCACTGACATCACACAGTGCACGGGCTTCTAGAATTTTGCCTCCATCGAAATTCGACCGCCGCGGCCGGGATCGAACCCGCGTCTTTCGAGTCAGCAATCCAATGCCGTAACCGCCTAACCACCGAGGCGGGTGCTCAGATGTTTCGTAAAAAGTTAAATCGAAGGGCTAAATGGTGCATTACAAGCCAAGTAAACGAACGTCCACCAAAAAAGAAAGCATTGCTATGGTGGATGTTTTCGGAAGTGCATATTAATTACAGTTGGCGCTTTTCTGTTTTGTTGCGACATCTGTCGCAACTGAAACCTCAGTCGCGTCACTGGATGCCAGTGTGTAACTACTCAAGAAGATACAATTTGTTTGAGCAGCACTGTGAATCGAATAGCACGTTCGAATACGGCTGTAATCATAGCCGAGTCCTAACAAATAGCCCCCTCCCCCGCCCCCCAAGAAAGAATCAATGATTCGCGTTGTGAGCATGAGAGTATTATGTGAATATTTCGAAATTATCAAGTTTGGTTTTATGATGCGAAATAAACGGCACCAAGGAATATGCGAAGGTATTTCTAGAACCGAAGGACGTCAGAAAATCTGAGGAATTCATTTTGTGGAGTCGGAAGACTCTTTCCAATTACGCAACACTGTAGCCCGCTCAAAAATGAACCATTAGCTTTGCGGTTAATTCTAGAAGGCGTATGTTTTTTGCAAAATTTCAGGCGAGAAAGTAATGTAAAGGAGCAGCAAAATTTCGCGCTTAAAAATACGTTACGCAAGCGCCACTGTGCCTAAACCGCTTGATGCGATATTTTTTAAGTGAAAGGTTATTAGGCGTTTGTATACACTTGTGCTACTGAAATCTGCATGTAAAATTTGAAATATATAAATTTTACGAAACGTGTTTTTTGTTCCTCGAGTTGCGAACACTTAAACACACAATACTTTTTTCATATAAATCAAGATGAAGAATGGTATAAAAACATATTTGGCGTCCTGCCTTGTTTTGCACAAACTTATCAATTCCAAAAAGCTGGTGAAGCCACGAAGAGAGGCGCCTAGCACGAATATTATTTTGAGCACCAAACGTCGCTACAGACTATGTTTGCAAACGCCGCCGTATCTAGCATCTTTGCGGTCGTCTTTAGTTTAGTTTAGTTTAGTTTATGGGGTTTAACGTCCCAAAGCGACTGAGGCTATGAGAGACGCCGTAGTGAAGGGCTCCGGAAATTTCGACTACCTGGGGTTTTTTAACGTGCACTGACATCGCACAGTACACGGGCCTCTAGAATTTCTCCTCCAAAGAAATTCAGCCGCCGCGGCCGGGATCGGTCGTCTTTCAGATCGCATGTCGGAGCTTTTGCGTCTGTATGGAGGTGAGGACCACGGCGCAGCATAGAATTTTGGGGACTTGGATTATTGAATTGATTCTGAGTATGCTAGGGTTGCTGACATCGAACCTAGTTTATATAAGTAACAGCTCATGGAAGCCTGGCAGCAGCAAAACCCAACCAACCACTCGGAAATATATAGTGATACCTAGACTGCATTCCATCAGCCTCAGCGTATGCCCGTGGCCTCGCTGTGAATATGCACTGTTCGCATCTCAACAGATTTCGCACAAATGTCGCCGAATGTCTTACGCGTTACAGAGGTAGTGCATGAATATACGCCCCGAAACGCACCTTTTGCTCACACTCAGTAAGTTCTCAGGAAGCAACTGATTCGGGCCAGAAAAAATATATTTTTTTTAGACTTTTGTTGAAGAGTCACGTTCTCTTCTCTCTTATTCGCCTCATGATTAAGTTGATCTCCGCCGGAATGCTTACGTTCCGACGTTATGCTATGGTCAGCCTTTTATAATTCTCACAGCTTTTCTTGGCAAATAAATGCACCCTTTCTATCTTATCTTTCTTCAGTGATTCTTTTTTTTTCAAGCTTTTCTACCTAAGTTTAGCTTCATCTAAGTTGCTTCGTTCAAGATGAGAACTGGCTGATGTAAGTGTTGGATGCTTTCGCTTTGAAAGAGTCGGTAAGAGTCTGTACATTGAAAGTGATGCCGATGCACATTTTACGCAACGCAATTTTTACTTCCGTCATGATGTCTTTTGCTTGCTCATGATGTATTCTGAAAGCAAGGAAACATGCAAAAAAGGGGATTGGCCCAGATTTCAGCAAATAAGTTTAAGGGTGCGAAGTGAATGCTGCACAATCTTCCCCTAGATGTGACCAACACGTGAACGACGTACGATAGATGCCGACTTCCGCACAGCCTCTCCTAAATAAAGGGACGATGCGTAATGGTGATAAGCGTAAAGCCGGCGAGCAATGGCACATAGTAGTAATCCCCGCTGTAAATTTACGCTTTCAGTTCAGCAGAGTTACAAGCCACCGCATAGGTCGCAGGTTTCTATCTAGAAGAGGGCAAGGAGAGAGAGAAAAATTGCATCAACCCTTAATCACCGAAATTGGTGGCGCTGCTGCTTCAGAACGCGGACAAGCGCAGAATGAAGCTGGGGTAGAGCTTTGAGTTTTCCATTGTTTACTGAGAGGAACACGCTCTGTAGACTTGTTGATAAGTTGGCGTCTACCCATATTGCCTTTCAAGAGCTAAATCGAAGAAGGTAGTGAAATAGTGGGTTAGTGATTTCATTGGAGTTCATGATTTCTAATGTCTTTAAGATTACGTTTCTGTGAAAACTAGGCTTGAATCCTTATCTGTGAAGATTGCGCAAAATACAAAACAGTATTCGATGATGAAAACTAAACACTAGGGAACCGTTTCTAACCTAAGTATCGCGGATGCAAGGACGCGGCAGTCAAAAATAGCGTGCACAATGAGTCCTTATATATGAATCTCTACAAGTTATTCCCTAGGAGTTCGGTTTTGGGGGAATATTTCAATTTGGTGTAGAAGTGTATTAAGGAAGCAATTACTATATATATCCAACCTAGCGGAGCCGTTTGGCTGCGCTCATAGTTTGTGTCATATGTTTATATCATAGCGTATATCATGGTTTATATCATGGTTGTCTCATATCATGAATGATAGGATAATCATGGCTTATAGCTATAATCGGTTCTGATAGGAGTTTTTTGTACTCATTTATTTTAACTGAGAGACCCTCCCATGTGGAGCGCATTTGGCGGGTTCTCTGAGATCATGAATGACACTTTACCATTATCCATCAAGATAAAAGTATGCAACAGGTGTATCTTACCGGTACTCAACTATGCGGCAGAAACGTCGATAACAAAGTGGACAACGCAGCGAGCTGCAGAAAAAAAAATTATAGGTGTAACTTTAAGAGATCGCGAGCGGGCGGAGGGGGTGCGAGAACAAACGCGGGTTAATTACACCCTAGTCGAAATCAAGACGAAGAAATGGGCTTGGGCAGGGCATGTAATGGGAAGGCAAGATAACCGCTGGTCCTTAAGGGCAACGGAGTGGATTCCAAGAGAAGGTAAGCGTAGCGGGGGGAGACAAAAAGGTAGATGGGCGGGTGTGATTGAGAAGTTTGCGGGGATGCAGTGGCCGCAGATGCCAAAGGACAGGGTGAATTGGAGAGACATGGGCGAGGCCTCTGCCCTGCAGTGGGCGTAGTTAGGCTGATGATGATGATGATTTTAACTCGAGGTTTCGGGTGTATGCATTGTCAGTTATATCACATCAATATTCTAGGGCCTGGTAAGTGTGGTTCCATAGTTTGTAAGACCCTTGAGTGACGGTTGGAAAGTTCTTTCCTGCACGTCTCCTCCTATGAGTGTTGTCTACTGTCGAACACAAACTATATGTTTACGTAGCTTTCTCTAACAATAACTAGTCCCTATAGTTTGCATCTGAGTTGCTCGCTAAACCCATATGAAAAGCTGCTCTGTCCAACTTTAGCCTTCGC
Source organism: Amblyomma mixtum (assembly GCF_055824585.1). Classification (NCBI taxonomy): domain Eukaryota; kingdom Metazoa; phylum Arthropoda; class Arachnida; order Ixodida; family Ixodidae; genus Amblyomma; species Amblyomma mixtum. The sequence goes on along the minus strand of NC_143020.1, from coordinate 43,445,338 downwards.
GACAAGCAGTGGTTGATTGCTTCGGCCCGAAGTTTTGTAGAAGCTAATTATACAGTTAGAACCATATCACGAGGAGCGGTTTCCCGGTTTCTCTTTCTAATTATTATTTTTCCAGACAAGCACAATACATTGAGATCAAAAGATCTTGAAATGAAGAAGAGAAGGATGCTCCTTACCTTAAAGAAAAATATTCAGGACTTGAGGGGCTTGAGCAAACTGTGCAGCTTCATTTCTTTTGGCAAAGTCAGTGCCGTTAAATAGCGAGGCTTAGTTATGCACACACAAAAACAGAAAAAAGCACTATCAGATACGGGAGAAACTGTTTAGGTGTATCTGTAGACGTACTATATCTTCGGATTATTCTATTAATTCCCGTGGAAGCCGGAAAAAAAGGCGCGAAATTTTGATAGGCTTGACTAACGAGAAATTCTTACGTAAAGCTTATTCTTCCCAGTACTTCTACTCAAGACAAACAATTAGAAAAAAAGATTGCTTTTCTCCCAAAAACATGCATAAAGAAAATTCTTTCCGATGTTTATTGTGCCAATAGACTGTTCTGTGGTTGCATTCTAACAAATGAGACAGCCTTTTTTTCGGTGATATATGGCCAGTTTTCGTTTTGACTTACTAATGAACGCTGATTACTGTTATAGTGCTGACTAAGAGTGCTGATCTTTCTTTTTGTTTCCTCACTTGAGTTTTCTTAAAAAAGAAAAACATAAGAAAGGCAACACACACAAATCAACAAAACGGAAGTCAGTCAGCAAAAGCGGTCTAAATCCAAGCACTTTAAGGTGCACTTCCTTTCAACATATTTTTCTGGATAAATAAACCACTCCGTACAAAACGAAGGGCACCGTAAGTTTTGGAAGGGGCTTTGGATTTTCGCGAAAATTCGCGCCCTCTCAAATCTAAACCAAACATTCATTCGAGCCAAGCTGCGAAGAACCACGAACAAACAAGGCGCTGCCCCACCGTGTTGTCTTTTTTTATGATGAGTTTTGGTGCTGTGTTGAACTTCGGGCTGTGTGCGCATTTCCCAGGAATGAGTTTCTCAGCTTTCGGGAAATATTATTTTTGTGCTATTTTTAAAACAGAACATATCGGCGCAACAGCAAAATTATGGGGACGAGTTTCGGTCTGAAAAGAGGGCAAACTGCTCGCATTTGGTTGTGGAGGCTCTTTGCTTTTGGACGCCATAAAACGGTTGTTGTTGTTGTTGTTGCCTTGGTGGCATGGCACATACCCACGACGGGGGATTGGTCAGGGTTCAGTGAGGAGAGCCCAAAGAAGGTAAACTGGTGCCAAGCTAATGGATTACCTTTTGTTGCCAAGCTAATGATTTAACTTTCGGTACGTCTCCTGGGGAATTAAAGATGGAATTATAAATAAAAAGAAATTTCGGGAAGAAATGAATGGAGTCTCCCACAGAGCGAGTTGCTTTCCATGCCACACCAATCATTTCTGGACCAAAGCATTTTTGAACGGAGGCCAGCTTATGAACTCCATTTTTTCATATATTTTAAGATTTTGGTGTAGCAACCAATATATCTGCGGGTTTCTCGCTGGCAGGCTTGCGGTTCCTTTTTACTGTTAGCGTTTTTTCTATCGCCAGAACGTTCCCCATTGGTCTTATATGGCACCTTTAACTGCCCCATGTTAGCTATGGAAAGAATTTAAAAGGAATATTTTGCTACAAATCGGAAGAATGGACTATTACCTTCAATATTTCCGTGACAGTGCCTTGCAGTTTTCTAATATTAAAATTTTAATTAAAGAATGTGGAGCCGCAGTAATGCAACCGACTACCACAGGCTTCACAGGCTCATAGCTGTGAGAATCAAGTTTTTTCACTACAGGGTGGCAAACCTAGGTTCAAAGCCTGCACAGCTTGACTAAAGCAAGCACTGATACTGGCAGACTGTATAATGCATTGATACCGAGTCCACCAGAATCCTGAACCCAGCACCTTCGCACGGCCGAAATTCTTGGCAATGCACAATTGGTCTAGCTGTTTAGCTTGCTATTGGTATAATCCATGCAAAAGAAATTTGCATCAGCTAATTGAAACAGAAGCGGAAGCATGGTTCGCAGGCTCATTTTTTGGTGCCGACATTAAGGAACGTACCGATCCAATCTGCCGTCATCTCTAAACGGAGAGGGCAGTTTTACTTCATACTACAAGCTTTCAAATCTTCATCCTTTCCGCAAGTGGAACTACTCTCAATGTGAAATATAAAGTGGCATTGAAACGATGTCCGGCGTGGGTGTTAGAAGTCTAAATACTGGTAGACATTGCATTGACTGTCATTCTTGTTGAAAACAACTTGATCTATCATAGATAGCACCAGCGATAAGGCCGATTTAATACGACCTCCGCATTTTCCCTTTCAGCCCATACACTGGACGGAGAAAGGAAAATAAAGGATTCAGACCGGTATACAACTTCACCCAAGAAAGCGTTACTTAGCCAACCCGGCTTCGTTGTTAGCTTCAATTTTTGTTGCCGCTTTCCGGCCACGGCTAGAAAATGCAGAAGCGTGTGGAAAGGAAGCCATGCCATGGGCTCCATATATTCATACAATACACCAGCTTAGCTACAGTTTCTGACAAGTCAATGACAGCCCCTTGCTGCTGACATCACAAGTGCTGCATAACGGGTTGCGCCAGGTTGCGCGCGAAAGCCCTGCACCACAGGTAGCAGCGTGGCGCGAAGTGGAAATTATTTAAAATTAGATTCCATCGGCTCACTCTTGAGTGCTTGTAGAGAGTCTACAGATTTTGTGGCATTTACTCTGCATAATGCATGCAGTGGATGGCCACTTTTTGAGTCACTCTTCAAAGACGCTTTAAAAATTGAGAAGCCCCAGAACAAGGGACGGGAATAAGGCCGAGGGCATCCAGATGTTCTGCACATCAATGCTAATTCATTCAAAGAACGACAAGCATGCCTTCCACGCAGAATTTAGGTACAGGCATTGTACATTTCTATTCGCAGTTGATGCATAAAATGCACAACAGATGGTACCAAACTGGTTACTGAGACTCCCAAATAGATACTTAAGTTATAATCCGCTAAATATGAATAATCTAAAAGTTCCAATAAAAGATTTGCGTCTAAGCTAAGCCGACTTACGATCTTTGAGGGCGGAAGAATAGTTTTATTTTTATTTTTAGTTGTTTTGTATTTTTCTATCTTTCTTAAGTAGTTACATATGATCCCGTTGCTTGCTTCTCGTAAGCGTACTAAGGCGTAAAAAACAAATCTCTCCGGAATCATATTGCCGGTGTTGCCAGTCGCCCTATGGAAGCACGCTCAGAGTTCATAGGTGTTTTGTGAGAATACAGCGGATGTATTCAAGGAGTTTCGCCAAACGCAAATTTCACAGGCACTTGAACGTCGAATGCCAATGCCGTTAGCAAGAGACTTTTCTAAACATAACTCCAGCCATCGCGAAAGCAATAAACACATCTTAAAATTCCCAGTATTCTCGGGATAACTGAAAACATCACTCCATCTCCCGCCACAGGTCAAGCGCAAAAAATTCTGCCGATTATCTTTTTTTTCCATACTCTCTACCACAACCACATACATTTTACATGTTCTCATGCTCTCGCGGCACAGCAGACATCGGCTCATGTAGACCATATGAAGAAGATTAATTGCATTTTCGCTCGCATAGTACGATACAAATACTAACCTTTGGTCCTGGCCATTGAAAAGTGGAATTAGCTTCCTTGTAGCATTGAGGCTATCGCTGAAACATAATTATTTCAAACAGCTCTTTTGTCATATCTAGAAAATTCCAACATATGATGATGCGAGTACATTATCGCTGTGTGGTTCAATACTTTTTTTTGGCTCTTGCTTGGGTGTCTGCGTGTTGGCCGAAAGTTGGATTTTTGTTGGTTTCTTTTGTGCGACCTTGCTACATGTACATTTTTTGAAGCACCTGCTCATAGCCATTTTTTTTACTTTCTCTTATTATATTTTACCTGGCCTCTTGTTGATTTCAGTTTTCAGAGCCCTTTATATTTTGTGTCGTATATTTGTTAAGATTTCTTTTATGCATCACCCCCCCTGTAATGCCCGCATGGGCCTTTAGGGAACTGATATAAAATGGCGCCATCGAAAGTGTTTAGTAACACTTTTGTTGGGCTTAGTTGGTGTGTGATAATACTACAGATGATCGATGTGCGCAAAAAACTCAAACTTTATTTTCACTCTTAAAGAGAAGAGGGAGTGACGGGTGAAAGCCGCATAACAGCGACTTGACGAAGCCCGGCCCCCTCTATGTACAGTTCGGCAGTAGTGCTAGTACAGATTATACAGGATTCAATTTAGCACTTTCTTTCACAGACCTAAAATTAGCACACTACAGAACAAAACACTACAGATCTAAGCACATCCACTTTGAAGTACATTCAAAACACACATTTAAAACACATCAGGTTTAAAATATAAAAATTTTAAACATACTCAGATGGAAACACGTTCAGTTTTTAAAACTCTAGAAAACGTAACCGTTAACGGTACCAAAATTAGCAGGCATTTTATAGCAAAGCAAAGCATCAATAAAAAAAGTCTCCAAGAAACACACAGCACAAAGCACAACCAAACAAGAGAATCATGTGTCGTTGGCTATAAGGAAATGTGCACGGATGGGTTGTGGTCCGCTGCCGACACCATGGCTAGCGGGCCATTAAAGTTCGCTAGATATATGCTAAGCCTGCAATAATCTGATGCGGCCCGGCTAGCCCCAACCATCGCGTCCAAAAAAATTGTTTTCTGGTGCTTGTTCCGGGCTGTTAACAGTTAGAACGCCGGTTATATTACATGTATCAGCCGGGAAAGTGCTTAATGTTGTATCAGGATGAAGGTCGAAAACAATTTTAAAACGATGGAAACAGCAACGTGTGGTTTAGCCCGTAATATCATGAGAACGAGCAAGACGTAGCAGACAGAACTGATGGAAGATACCGATATCGACGTACATCCTGCGTAACCACAAACGCACCGAAAATTGCGGTAAAAATGCTATGTTCAGAGAGCGCTGATGCATAGTCGCACCTCTCAAAGACAGGACGCATGTTGAATAAACATGATCGCCACAGACATCCCAAATTGTATATCGGATTCTCTGCAAATTATCTTAAGCAGCAACGTTATTGGGAACTCGAATTCTGACACGAATATACAGAAAAAAATTCTCCATTACGATTTTCGTTACAAGCATTACTTAACGAACCCCTAACCGTTAACCCCTAAAAAGCAGTCATTACACTGTGATTTTTCCTTTCATTCGTTAATCATTTGGCGGAGCAACAATTTGTTCACGTCAAAAGTTTGTCAATCAGCAGCCCCTACCGATTGCTTGCAGAGAAGATTCAGATATTGTTGGCAATCAGTTGTGCTTGGAGCCAGGTTTCACTTGTATAGAAAGAATACGAATAACGGTTACGCAGTAATAGAAGTTCTGTGAAAAGAAAAAAGACTGAATCGTAAGCAACAGTAAGCACAAGAAGCCACAGTTCCAATCACGTAATTCGCAACACAGGCGCGAGGGTAAAGCTGTTCGCAAAAAAACTAAAAACAAGATGATTTTTTACCGTAACTCAGCCTGTTTAGGGACACCACAAACTAAAGGCGCGCGCAGTTCACCTTCGGATAGAGCGTGTGCGTATGCTCGCACCCGAAGGTCTCACGGAACCCCTCGTTGTGTACCAGCGGGAACATACACGCCAGCCGGACGTTGAGGTTCAAACGCTGAGGCGTTGGGTTGCCCGCGTTGCTGTCGCAAAACTGCTGGCAGTAGCGCATGAAGAACAGCTGAGCGTTGTTGTTGTACTTGATGTCGGCCAATGCGTAGGCGATTTCCAGGCCCCGCGTGTACGTCATCAGAAACTCCCTGACATCCTCAGGCAGCCGAGTGCCAGCACTAGAGTTGCTGGAGGTCACGAAGTCTTTCTCCAGCCGGTAGTACTCGCTCTCGTAACACCTGCAGGCATGATGCCGGGTGTTTAAGCAGAGCATAAGCTGCTTGCATTGAGCAAAGGCAGCCGTAATTACAGCTAATAGGAAATAGCTACAAGGTATTACATTATCACGACTATAGGTGTACCTACTTAGTGTGCTACTTTTCCTGCCACCGTTAAAAGAAGGGCTTAGAGAAGGATTGATGTCAACATGACTAGAGGGTTATTATGAGGGGACATTTCCCAGGTGCGCCGACGGAACGCTCTTCAAACCCCCGTGGTAGCGGTGCCGACACGATATCTGACTACCAGCTAGAGTAGCCACCATACCCATCACCAGTACTCCCTCGACGCCAGTAAGAGCTCTGCACGCGGCTTCTGACTAAATCATGCATATCGCCAGTCGTATCGAAACGCACCCACCCTAGCTTGCCCTCCACTCACTCAGCCACCTGCGAGTTCTAGCGGCCGATCTTCAACGCTGCCTTTTAGGCTTACCGCCAACCGCAGGCAGACGGTACGATCCTAAATCCATTTCGCTTTTCCGGGGAAGACGCTCTGCTAGCCGCTGACCCGATGAGCCAGCGAAGAAGGGTCACTAGGGCGAGGCCTGAAGTGGAGGTCAGAGGGCTCCTAGACAATTAGGAGCCGTTTCGGGTTGCAGGAGCTAGATTGTTTTCTCAGTAAAATATATTCCTCAACCTTTGTGTCATTCACCGTAGATGGTAAGATGACGCGCAAAACAATATCAAGAATTGTAAATTTTATAAGCACTAAAGATGTTTTATTTTGCCATGCTATCGTAAACAGAGCTACAAAAAAGGCAAATAAGTGAATTTTACTTTTCACGAGCGAGGTAAGGAGTTGTGTTCAGAGTTATTTTAATGTAGTCACTCGTGGCTGCACATAGCTAAAAAAATTTGAATACAAAGATTCCCAGATATTCCGAACCCTCCTGGATCACCGGTCTGCACATGATGCATCCTTGAACGTGCCCCATGTCTACTTGAGTATTAAGACGCAGGCCGACTAAGAGTGCACAAATGTTGTGCATTGGGCTTGTTTGTTAGTGCTGATTCCAGAAACAGCTCAAAGGACAGCGCAACGAATAATCTGTCTGTGGCAATTTTTGCCCGCAATCTAGATGCAACCTATTGGAAGTCTACGCACCAGGAATTTTAATTTTTTGCCGCAATCAGTGGAGATTAATATTTTCGAGGTGCTCAGTCCTGTAGGCACACTTCTTGCGTGAACATTACTCATGAGAATGGGTTAACGCGAAAGTTATGAAGTGTTGTACGCGTCGGTCAAAGATAGCGAAGCCTTGTCATGCAGAAGGATTGTACCGTGGAGCAGTTTTGAACCGAACGAAAAGTAAAACGAATATATCTTAGAAAACACGAAAAAAAAACAGATTAATGTTTCTCGCTCTTTTATAATAGGGTTGTTAAGCTAGTTTGCAGCCTAAAACTGGAAAATCGTCGCCAAGAAAGCGTGATATAAACTACGAGTGTAATATGAAGTGTTTGTCTAGGCTTCTGAGTGTGGTAATGAAGGCATGCGGGCATGCGAGGTGCAAACGGGCAGCTGGTCAGCCAGCTAATACGTCTGAGGCTGACGCAAAGGTAAAGAAAAAATTAGACTATTACGACTAATAAGCAAAAATTTCCAAAGTGACACTTATAAGTACAATACCAGTTGTTGGGCGACTTGTTTTTCACCGTTATCCGTAACAACAGCGCCACAGAAGGCACAGAGAAGAAGAGAGACAACACAGAGCACTGTTCTGTTTTGCCTCAGCGCTCAGCGCTCTGTGTTGTCTCTCTTCTTCTCTGTCCCGTCGGTCGCGTTGTTGTTATGAATGACTAATAAGCAAAATATACAACTAGGGGCACCATAGAGTTTCTTACTATTACCTAGAGGGAAAGCTGGCGGCGCTGCACTTCAGCCACCATGGACGCTCAAAGCATCATGGGGCGGTGAGCTACTTGTTGCGGAACAGTTGTAGTTTTTCAGGAACACGGAGTGTCATTACTAAGGTGTTTCATTCCAAAAACGCTGTTCGTTTGTGCGCAGACGACTTTCGCGCGCACGCAGTGTGCAAAAGTCATAGTAGTGAAAACGCGACGACACACGACGCCAATAAAAGATTTTGCTCTTCCGAAATGCCATTAAAAAACGCCTTAAAGTACCTAAGCAACACAATTTTTTTTTCAGAACATATTTTCTTTTAAAAGTGCGCCTGTTAATTACGAAATATTAGTTTTTTTAGTGTTCATCACTTGACCAATAGGAAAGCTACTCATCTCTTATTTTGGGAAAAATTTTCCACTTAAATGCTTTTCTGCTCGTTTGTTGCAATCATTAGACAAGATATTGAATATTAGGACGTTTGTAGTTATCATACAGCTTAATTTTTCTATTATTTTTTGGCCAAAAGTTTCAGTTCCGCAACAAGTAGCTCACCGCCCCATGATGCTTTGAGTGCCCATGGTAGCTGAAGTGGTCTCCAGGGGTCGCCATGCAAACTCCCATAGACGGGCCGCCAGCTTTCCCTCTAGGTAATAGTAAGAAACTCTATGTAGGGGCACACTGTGAAGCGGAATATAGATGACAGGAGTTTTCTAAGGAATGATAGTTTGAAGACCATCAAGAGGAAAATCAGTACGAAACGCCCGTCTCGAGAAAGAGATGTGAAGGTGTAGTAGGCAAGAACAGGCATCTATAAACACGCTGACGGTTTACTTTTCATGCGTTTATTTCGTTGTGCCTAATCTGCCGGTCGAGCTCAATTTACGGTTACGTTTTATTTTAATTCAGTAAAGTTAAGCTTTCAGGCACTGAAAGCTTTCGTGATAGTTACGCATGGCCAGGAAGGCATCTAATTGTTTGCCGCCAACAAAGTTAACATTTGTTATTGGCGCTTTAGTGAAAAGAAATGATAGGTGCGGGATGTTTCAGGTGTTACACAATATTAGTTCACTTTAATTTACTTTGAATGCTCGTAAGGAAGGTGGATACAGCTGTCAAGTAGCAGCTTATCAGAAGTTTTTCTTCGGAAGTTGTATTGTCTTACACCATCTGTTGTTCATCAGTTTTTTGCCCAGACCTGCCCATATTCACGCCAGTAGACTGCGAACACTCTACCTGCGTATATTGCCACATTCCGAGGTCTTTTGGTTTTCAGAATTGTAAAAAGAAAACTCTTCAGCGCTCAACCATTGGTATTCGGTCAGCACTTAGTGCGTTTCGCAGATTTATCAAAAGTGTGTCACACTGTGCACTGGTAGTTTTAAGGAAGCAAATTATGTGCATTGCTCTAAAACTGGCCCTTTTTTCTTCGGCAGGAAACAATCATGCTTACGCAAGACGCTGCTCGTATGTGCTGTAGACACGCTCTGGCCACCATCGCATCTTGAGCCCTCCGGCCGCGTACATGGACCCCGAAGGTGCGAAGGCTACCGAGACGATCTCGCTAGCGAGCACGGATCCCACCACCGACATGTTGACGAATTTCTCCCTGACCTGCGAAGGAATCACGGCGTTTTGATGAGGAGTTGTAGCACTGTCCCCTGCCCAAACATTTGATAAACTTTTGAGCTTCTGTGCACTGCAAATGCTTTACCAGGCGGAACAAATTGTATTTCTTGAGGACACTTCATCCCAGCTTTGCATCTTTGTTATAAGAGCCCAGAAGACACACTTTTCTGTCAGCAAGTTACGGTAATGCCTACTTTCCAAATGGTGCCGGATAAACCAAAAATATTCGTCCTGCACCTCGACGGCCTCCAGAGCTTTAGAAGAGCTTTGAGCGTCAGACCGTGAATGAAAGAAAAAAGCACGTGGCGGTGGGGCTTTCGAAGGCCGAACTTGCGGAAAGCAGTGACTTAGATGAAATTATTAGGAAGAGGATTTTATGCGGTCCTCTGTAAGAGAAGGAAGCGCAGCAAACTCACATCAGAGTTAAGGTATACATAGCAACTCAGCAGTTGATCCAAAACTGAGATTTCCAGAAAGCGACAAATAGAACGTCTGTGAAGAGGTAGTCCTCTGAGGTGTTCCCAGGACGAAAACGCTAAAAGAGCGATCGCTTTTTAGTTCTGGTACAGGTAATAAGTGTGCCACCTACCGCAGGCCCTCGTAATGGCAAATGCTTTACTTAATACTTCTGCTAATAAGCTTACCATTGTGTGATACTATCGATCGCTTGATGTATGTTAAGAGCAGTAGTGTTACAGTTTGGAACTGCGAAATTGCCCTGGACCTGCTCCGGTTACTGCTGGTTTGGTTTGGTTTCGTTTAGACGGGTTTAACGTCCCAAATCGACTCAGGCCATGAGAGACCCCGTAGGGAAGGGCTCCGGAAATTTCGACCACCTGGGGATCATTAACGTGCACTTACATCGCACAGAACACGGGCCTCTAGAAATTAGCCTCCATCGAAATTCGACCGCCGCGGCCGGGATCGAACCCACGTCTTTCGGGTCAGCAGCCGAGTGCCATAACTACTGAGCCACCACGGCGGGCAATCCGGTTCCTGCCCATCATTATAGATGTGAAATAGTTCGAGTCATATTTGTGTGCTTTATTACATACAAGCATTTCATAATCTGTTCAGCGTACTCCTAACCGATTTAGATGCAGTGATGGTACTTTTTTAGGGGCATCAGTAGCTTCTCTACGAACTTTGCTTGCTAAATTATTTTGTTCTTAAACTGTCTGTTTACTCATGAAGGAGGCCCCGCAGATGTTGAAGTGGAGCCAGTTTTCCAAATAAATATGCGCAAAAGTGATGAAAGAGACCAATGATTCTGCTAAAGTCAGCAATTTCAATTATACAAGCTTACAGCTTTCAAGCCTGCAATTAAAACGAAAAGGAGAGAAATTCCGCTCGCAAGAATAGGAGTCCGTTGATCATATTTTGTTGCGAGGTTCCTTCTATTTATGGTGTCAATTAATGGTGTGCAAATGTGCATTACGGATTTAACAAAATGAATCGCTTCGAGCGGTGGCACGACACAGTAGTTTTTAAGAAAAACGTCCCGACATGCGGTGAGTGATTACGTGGGGCGAGCTGCTTGGAGGACAGGAACCCCCAAAAAATCCATAGTCTAGGACAAAATGAGTCAATGAAGGAAAGACACTGGTGTGAAAAAAAAAATTGAGGGACACGGGATAGGCAACATTACTTGACGATGAAGACACTATGTAGTAAATTTCACTTGTCGCGAGTGAAAATCTCCCATAGTATGCTCAGGAATATTCTATGTTCCTTGGTAGCGGCGACCTTCGCTGTAAATATTTGTGCAATAGATAAACGCTCGCTGAATCTGAGTCACATATCCATATATGGATTTTCAAGAAGGTAATAGAGCAACTAAACGTGAATAAATTGGTGCAAAAGATAAATACGCAAATAAAGAGGGTAGATTACGTGGAAATGATGAAAATGCAAAAAGGGGGGCAGGATGCTTCATCGTTAGCAATCCATATCAACTGCACCATTTTGTCTACAACACAGCAGTTCCACGGCTTGATGAGTAAAGTTTTCGCAGTGAGTGCAAAAGTTTATTACTCTTTTGCAGCGTTGGTTACCGAAAATATCGATGCGTTAAAAAAAAAGAGTTGATGTGAGACATCAGGTCTAGAGTTCTTCCGACAGATACTGCGGTCTTAACAACACACAATCGCTTCATGTATTGCAGCGACGTCAACAAATTTTACGTGAAGCCAAGGTTTCTTCAGCCTGATTAGACCATCTTGCGCCCACCAGTAGGGAAAGTGCAGTTGCGTAGGTAAAAACTTTATTATCTCACAAGAGGATACGCTGAGATGGAGGGGAAAACAGGAAGCAGGGCAACGACGGTCCCTCAGGCTGCCCTAGATAGCCAGGCTTCGGTGGCCCCTCTGATGGACTGGAGAGGGCAAGCGTAGCAAGGGGGGAAAAAAAGATAGGGGGGCGGATGAGATTAAGAAGCTTGCGGCGATAGGGTGGCCGTAGCTGGCACAGGACATTGTTATTTGGAGAGATATGGGAGAGGCTTTTGTCCTGCAGTGGGCGTAGCTACACTGATGATGTTGATGAACACTCAGGCGGACCCCACTCTCTAAAGGTGCAGCTTCAGCTGTGAGCTCCGCAGAGCAACCTACTGTCGCCCTTGGCTTCCTAACGCTTGCCACGGAGGTTTAGATTTGTTCGAGCAGTTCAGAAAATGATTAAGACAGCTCTGGTGCAAAGGAAAAAGTGGCAGTGAGGAGAGGCTTCATTGTGCGTTATAATGAAGAGAACAAAAAGTGGTCGTGCAATGGTCATTTCAAGTCTGTACTACAAAATCTGTTTGCTCTTCGGAACAGACTTATGGAGCGGAGGGCATATTAGGTGGGAATTTCTATAAAACAGCGTGAGGTCATGGTAGTTTAGAAGTCGATCCCTGGAATCGAGAAAAGAAGGCAAGTCGCTTTCCGACAGGTTGACTAGTGCTCGCGTTTAGATGCGACCAACCTTGTTGCGTGGGTGTTCGCTGTGTGGACTGACTTAGGGGAGGGTATTGAGGCGATTAGGCGATTAGAGAGAGGGGGGGGGGAGTTATTCTAGAATTTCAGCCGCCGACGAGTTCATTTTGCTATTGGCATAATTCTTAACTGCTGTTCAGGAATCAGAAAATATACTTAGCGGAGATGCGTGCCATTGCAAGCAAATCCGTCACAGTACATCATTGTCACGTGACTTCGTATGACGTCAAACTTCACAGCTGTCACTTCACTTGGTATGACGCCAAATTGCATCGTTGTCACGTGACGTGGAATGACGGAGCCCTGGGTATCGCTTCCCGTGTCGCTCGATTATGCTCCGGGTGGATGTCTTTGGAAAGTTGTGGAGCTAGAGAATGTTACTGATAGCAATGGGAGAAGAGCAAGTGGCCGTGGTACCACCGGGGAGGTTGATTCGAGTGGGCGCTGGGGTATTTGACCAGTTATTATATATGAGACCCTATGGTATTTCCCTATCAGATGCACTTCTGCCAGCTCTCCAAGAATGTTTCGCCTCTCTAGTTGAATGGTTACTTACTTTTACTTCGAAATTGTGCGAAGACTACGGGGTGCAGTGAGATGCATCGCGAACACGTTGACAGCGATTGCGTGCACTTCTTGTACACCGGATAATCTGGACTGCAAACTTCTCTTTTCTCTAGTACCACTAAGTTCTGACCATCCTGAAAAATATGAAAATCAAAGGCGGGCACCATACACTTATAATCCTATCTGCAATTTTTGGTCCTGAGAGTCAATGACTCTGCAACCTAGGCTGGGAAGGAAGCTGTCAGGGAGGCGTTTAAACTAAAGCGTTTGTCCTGCCTTTGATGGCTTGTAACAGGCTAGCAACGTGTGTTCTTTGGCACACATGTCTTACGTTCTCGAAAAGCACGGGCTCCAGGAGGTTGGTCGCGGGCACACTGATAACGATGTCCTGGTGATCCACGGTGACACCTCCGACGAGCAGGTTGAGAGACTCCTCCAGCTTCTGGCCGGGCTCCGGGTAGCGGGTGGAGCGCTCCTTATTGTAGCGTGCGATGCGCACGTAGTTGGCAAGGAAGTCGCCCGTCATGTACTCCTCCTCGACGTTCACCTCGCGGATGGTGCTCTCCACGATCTGCAGCGTCGCCGTGTTGACTTTGACGCGTGCCTTGACCCGTGTCGTCTCGTCCATCCAGTCAAAAGACGCGGCGGTCTGGTTCTGCGTGGGCGAGAGGAAAATTTGCTGGGAGATTTACTACTTGACTGAAACTTATTAAGGCGGAAGCCTTTAATGCCTCATCGTTGTAAGCAGGAGCTGTCGACAGAGAATGTCACGCTTTTCAGTTGGTCGAAACGGTCGTCACGTCACAGTGCGCGAATTTCAATCGGGGCCAATTGTACTTTGGCTATTAACCATGCAACCAATTAAAGGGGTCGTATAGTGATGCTCCAAGTAAGTTTGAGTTTAGTTAATTGCTTACTTAACTAATTAACCTTTCTAGTCCGACCAGATAAATAAATAAAACCAAGTAAGAAATTTGCCGAGCTTGGGAATCGAACCCCGGTCTCCCGAGTGCAAGTCGAGCACGCTTCCACTCCGCCATGCCAGCACGATGGTTTGGATTGAACAAAGGCGCGTCTAGTGAATACGGTGTCTTCGCTCACTCCCATCTTCCTCCCTTCCCGTTACGGTGAGGTTTAGGTGTCCACTGAGATATGAGAGACAGATACATTTCCTTTCCTCAGAAACCAATTTACCGACGAGCAAGGCGTATTTCTCCGCGTTTCAGATTGGTCCAAATTATCGTGACGTCACCGCGCGCGAATTTTTACGGGTGTCCACCGAAATATGTGAGACAGTTACTGCGCAACTTCCTTTCCTCAAATACAATTTTCGACTAGTGTCTACTCAGATATGTGAGACAGTTAATGCGTAATTTCCTTTCCTCAAATACAATTTTCATTTTCTTCATTACGGCCCCTCTTTCTTCTTTCACTCACACTTCCTCCCTTCCTGTACGGTGCGGCTCAGGTGTCCACCGAGATGACAGAGAATTAGAGCCCCATTTCCTTTCCTCAAAAAGCGTTGCGTTCAAAGGGCAACGCATCGCGCCGAACGGGTGGTGGCGTTCCTTGGACTCCGTGGCAGCTCTACAACACGCTGTTGCGTTCCACTTCTAAAGGCGAAGCTTAAGCGTCATTAATTGGCAGTTAATTAATGCACCAACGAAATGTGCAGTGAACAATCACGTAGCAGAATGCAGCACTCAGGCTTTCGCCTTTCAGCACTTTAGCCGCTAAAGTTCCTCGTAATTTTTAATTAGGTTAACGTGAACCAATATATGAAACTTGGAGGTAAATCTTCCAAATACTTTCTTACTAGCAATGGATATCAAGGCCGATTGGCCAAATGAAGCTGCGATGACATTCAGGCTGGTCCGCAGCGTATGCGGCCCGATACGCTCCGAATTATTAATTCTTCAATGTCGACCGCACACTTTCACTGCGGAAAAGCTTTGAAAGGAAGAAAAAAAACGCCACAAGGCAAAGCACATGCAGTTACCAGTGAGCTGTTCAGCACTACTCTTAGGTTATGTAGAGAAGTTATCTTAACCAGAGACTGTATCACTACCTAAAAGCGAGCACAAAAAATGTACACTTTTTAGTTATATCGGTCAGTTGCTTGTGTCCCTGAAGATTTCACCAATTATTTATAACCGCCCCGTCTGGCTTTAGGCGACCAACTCTCCACCTCGCTACAAAGAAGTGGCACCCTGCCGGAATAGAAATCACACATTTGGGGGGCTCCCTGTTCTCGTGAACAATGCGATGCACGCACAAGGGAAAGGCTGATAGAACACATAGAACCTCTAAGATTAATCCAAATATAGACTCATTTCATTTAATGGATCGCCTGTTAGATCATGGTGCACAACTTAAAAATTAAATTTTCTTTACGAATTAGCGTTGCGTCCATCCTGGTTTCTCATGTCGTACAAAACTATTTCTATTTTCTGCCGGTCTTCGCTTTAACTGCGTGATCATCTTACCAAGGAGTCGTCGTATTTCAAGATTTTTCAAGAGCACTTCATCGAGCCCATTCCTCAACAACAGGTAATAAATTCATGCCTTTGAATTGATCTACTCCTCTTCTACTGGATTGACTATTTTCCTCACGACCGCTTTTAATTCAACCGGTTGTCATCGAAGAGCAATATTCCGCCACTAATGAAATGGCATCGAACTTGCCCTTAAGCCCAAAGCTTGGGCCGCTTCATCTCCTGATCTTCATACGTTACCTTCCCAGCCATATTGTTGTGGATGACTAGGCGGACTCGTCCGTCTGCTCGCCGATGAGCTGGCTTGTACTTCACAGGTCTCCTCACATCGACCAAAAAACCCTTAGTAATGAGCCATATTGGATAATGTGACTGTTTTTTACCACCAGCTTCTCTGACAGCGTTCGCTTTGTACTCGCATTTCGAAGGTTTGTGCTACCGCATTTTAAAGCGAAAGCTTTACTACTTCCACTTTCAGCCCTTGCCGTGGCGGGCGGTGCCACCATTGACCTTTAGTTGACCTCTGTGTGACGTCATGTGTGACATCACGCCGAAGAGAAGGGCGACCGACTCGCGCCGTCGAAAGCCGCGGCGGTGCCACCACCAGCGCCTAACTCCTGCGCTCTCCTCTAGGAGCGCGATTGTGGCGTTACACTGAAGAGATTAGGCTCGACTCACGTCGCTAGAAAGCAGTAGCTGTGCCAACCACCAGCGGCTTAACATTGCTTCGCGATCTCGCGCCGTCCGTGTGCGACGGCAGTGCACATGAACGGCGGCCTGACTGGACTGGATTGTACTGGACTGGATTTGATTGGATTAGAATAGATTAGATTAGATTATATTACATTAGATTACATTGGATTGGATTGGATCGCATTGGATTGGATTGGATTGAATTGTATAACAGATGCATCGCCACAAGTCTAACCACAAGCACCACCACCAGCTGCACTACTAGCTGAACCATGGCGTAGCTACGGATATTGCTTTCGAAATTACCGGGCTTAACCAAGCTAAGCCACAGCGAATTTTTTTCCATCTTAGTTTAGCATCGTGTTCGTAGCCGTTGCTGCCCCTGGTATCTGCTGCCAGCAGTGTAGCCTGACTTGTGCCGCGACACTGTCACCGCGTTGTTATGCTAGGAACGTGTTTAGGGCGCAAAGAAAAACTCGGTGGTGACGACCAGTATAAGACGTGCGTTAAATGCTCCTACAGTGACCATCACGTAAGCTGCTGTGATGGCTCCCAGAAAATTGGGAAAGGGGAAAGGCTCTAAAAGCTCCTGGAAATGCCCAAATTGTTTGGTTTGGTTTATTGGGGTTTAACGTCCCGAAGCAACTTAGGCTATGAGGGACACCGTAGTGAAGGGCTCCTGAAATTTAGACCACCTGGGGTTCTTTAACGTGCACTGACATCGCACAGCACACGGGCCTCTGGATTGTAAAGCTTCTCGTCCGAGAGGGCAGAAAGCATCACAGAAACGAATAAATGAACATGACTGATCACAGTGGGGTAACAGACATCACGTCAAAATTGTCTGTACTGGTGGAGCTGAACTACCAAATTCGTCATCTAATGGAAATACAGAAGACTATTCAACACCTTGAAGCATAGGTGCAGTGGATGTGTGGGAAATATGAAGAAATTCTTGCCAACCAAAAAAAAAAAAAGAGACTCTGATAGTCTTGTCCTCAAAAAAGGATTTGGTGGATGCTGTGGGTAAGGAAAATGAGAATGATAGCCTGATTGGCTATCATTCTGATTGGCTAGTTTTGGAGGCGGCAACATCTTGAGCGGCATGGTCTTAAACGAAATGATGATGAAAATCTGCTGTCAAAAGTGAACGAGTTGGCCGAGTCTAATGATGTTCGTTGTCTGAGTGAAGCAGATATTGATGGGATGCACAGGCTTTCCGCCCCAAAAAAAAGAACAAAGAGGACCCACCTCCAGTAATCATACATTTTGTGAGCCGAAAGACAAATGTAGCGCTGGCAGTCTAAATGTCTTGAACTGGGAACAGGAAGCCCTGGTCTCCGCTTATACGGAAATCTGAGCGTCTCCAAATGGAAGCTGTTCTGGCTTACCAGAAAAAAGTGGAAAGAGTGACTATGAGTTTACTTGAGAAAGAAATGGAAAGATTTTCTGAAGAAAAAGGAAGGTGACCGTGTAATTTGCATTGCATCGAAGAGTGATGTGAAAACGTTCCAATAACCTGGTTTCTTTTACTGGCTGTAACCATCAACAAGAGTATGTCTCACGTTGACATCTTCTCTTTCAATAATCATGTATCAAACCTAAGGAAACCTGACCAGAACTATTTCTGTTTTTCATTTAAATGTCCGAAGCTTATGTCATAAGGGAGACGAACTGGTTATGCTTTTAATGAACTGTGCTTGCAATTTGAAGGTTTTTTTTCGGAAACCTGGTTGAAAATTGAATCAAAGGCTTTTTTCCTTGAACCTTACGTTGGTGTGTCTCAAACACGTAGTAACAGGAGAAGAGGTGGACTCACTGCATGCATAAATAAAGGAAAATCTTACGACACGTTGCCAGAGCATTGTGAAAATAATGAAGATGCAGATATTTTAGTAATATCTTGTAATAACCTTGTTGTGGTAGTAGTTTAATGACCGCCGTCAGGGTCTGAATAATTATTTTGCAACTGTGTTCGAAAAAATTTGGATTTTGTTACACTCAGCATAATGAATGCAGTGACTGTAGGTGAGACAAGTATAATCATGCTATGTAAACAACCGACCTCCAGACATCCCCTTGACCTGTTACATAGCCATGTTTTTGACTACTAAATTGAACCTCCTACGAGGGTGACTCTTCCGAAGCAATCATTGACGTAGGCCTGTGCAACTTTGGTGGTTCTAGTGTTATTTCCGGTGTGATAACAGTTGAGCTAGTGATCTCTTTTCTGTTTATTGCCTGATGACACCACACATTAAATACTGAGTCCAAGAAGAACTGTAGGAAGATTGATGATGCAAGTTGGTCCAATTACAGGAGTTGTTATAGATACTGACTGGAGTGCGGTGTTCGGCGAAGATGTGGCGCCCTCTGCTAATGCAACATTTCACGCCATTGTTCAGTCGCTTTTTAAAGAGGGCCTCGCACGCCGTGCTCTAAGGAAACATTAAAAATCAAGGAAGCGATGTATCTGGAAGGAACTGCATGATTGCATACTACCAAAATAATCGCGCATTGGGAAGTTTTATCATAACAAAGGATCGAGAGCTACTTCCAGTGCCCGAAAAAAAATTCAGAAATAAGATTAGGGCTCAAATAAGAGGCAGGACAACAATGCTATCTTCATACTTGTTTAGAAATAATGTTCAAAGGTGAAGTTCAGCCTGTGGTGAGGGCTTCAATTTGTGATATTAAGCGAAAGGCATAAAATTAAAAATTATGAAGAGAAAATATTCCGTGCTTAAGGAGGGCAGTTTTGTTTAATATCAGGCAATTCATTCTATCCATTTTAGAGCAACGGTGCGGAATACAAGAGGTGGTCCGCAGCATTAAGGCAAGCGGTCAGGTTCATTGCCGAGATTAACATTTTAATCGGAGGAAAATCGCGGCTGGAGGCGGAGCTGAACGCTAGCTTGAGATATGAGGAAAACAACCTCTTTGAAGACTCAGCTTAACTTTGCAGCTGCTCATGCTGGCGAAGAAAATTACCTTGAAAGTATCTGGTTAGGAGTCTTCTAGGCCTTTATGTGCACATGCCTTCCTCGACGGCTCCGTTAGAGTCAGTGTTGTGTTTTAATTACAATTAAGCCTAGTTAATGAAAAAATCGTTGCATTGGAATGAAATGATTACGAAACTCATGCCTTGATAACAAAAACATGGCACAGTCTCACAGATAGCGAATATATATACAGCCCATAATAAGGCATTTGCATTGCTCTCCACTATGCCTTCTAAGTCATTTGGATTTTCTTCAGGGATGCCCGTAGTTGTCACGGGGCTCCAGGGAAAAGCGGGTTCTATAGAGAAATATTAAGGAAGCCATCTTTGGAGAGTCGCTAGTCACGTAATATAAATTTCGACGCACGCTCGAGCGAACAACAGTTCCCACTCACCACTCCCTCCTTGATGTTTTCAAACATGCTCCTGAAGCTGCTTGTTATGCTTGGTTTCAGGTGCCTGGTCACAAACAGGCTCACCATGGGATCGTTGAAGTTGTCATAGGATGCTCGCAAGCACGTTTGGACAGGCTTGTAATTCCTGCGCGCGAAGACAAGCGATGCTCTGTAGAGATTTTGAAAACTATTGAAAAAAAATCTAAAACTCTAGCCACATTTCATTACACGAACAATAACAAACGTTGGCAGGTTCCACGACACAAAGCACTTTGATGTCATCCTATTGAATATTGTTGAGTACATGAACCCACAGAACAAATGGCGAAAGGCGCCTAGAATAGCATTTTTGTCAGCAGGTACAGGCGAATGTTTAGTATTATAACGCACGACAAAGACAACGCTCTGTCTTTAGTGGATAATGTCATTCATTTATATCCTGAAAGGCATCCAGTATAAGGCACGGCATTGCTTGCTATGCAACAAATTTCTCAAATGAACCACTGAAAGAACACAGTCAAACACATTGAAAAAGAAGAAGCTACGTTTCCGCTACTGAACAACACTGGTTTATTTTTCTCCCCGTTTTGAAGAAGCAGGATGAGAAGAAATTTAAGTTTACTTTTCATGTTCTCGCTATTCTGTTTTCTTCTCACACGGCTCGTAGCTCCCTCTAACCTAGGTTGTTCTCTGCACGCAAAACTTAGCGGAACGTCGTCGCTAACTTAAACAGGTCTCTCATTGTTTTGGTTGGTTTTTATATTTCGTGAGGTCATTTCCTTAAGGGGGGAGTGAGTCTGCTTCCCGAAGCATAGGAGCAGTGCTTCCCCTTCAATTTATTTTATATTGTGAATGCCTGAAGATGAACTTGATGACGTGTATTCGACGCCTTAATATACCAAAAGTTTCGAAGCCTATGCATGTAAACGAGTTACACGAAAAGGGCGTGCGTTTGAACAGTTAAAGGAAAGAACCAGATAATTTTTGGGTGCGATTATCTGTTGCACAGCTCGAGGAGGGCTAGCAATTATCCTGGACATTCATGACAAAAGCATATGAAGGTATAACGAGTCTATTTATAGCTATTAAGAAGTGAAGCAATGCCCTGGAATATATTTTGAGTTTACCCGAATATGAGCGGCCTCTTTGCAAGATTTTACATCATAGCAGCTAATATTCCTCACATGCAGGCGTGAGAGACATTCCATCACGTTAGAAATTCAATTAACCGTTATAGGTAACATCTGCATGAACAAGATGTTATTTGTATCAAATTTTTTTTTCAGTTAAGCTTCAATCAGACAAGGACTTCCCAAATCCTGGAGAAAATAAACAGGCTTGTATGAAACGCAGAATGTCTAAAGCACTGAAAGTGTATATATTCCTCAAAGGAAGCTTCATTTCACACGGTTTCTTGTAAAAGTAGTCGCGAAATAAAACCTGTGTTACTACAGAGGGGTTTCAGCCATCCATAGAGATCCCATCGACCGAAATAGGCGCAGCGGTCTGTCACAAAACTTGGCGCAATTTTGAAAAAAAGAATCAAAAGAGCGCCGCGCGCACGGCTCTCGCCGGCGCACGTTGTGAAAAGGAACCCCTGGAGAGCGACTAGCCTTGCGTGTGTGTCTCTGCCCTCTCCCCCACTGCTCGCCGACGCAGCGCGGGGGGATTGCCTTTGATTGTTCTAGACTGTCCGAGTCGTGTCTAAACGATGTTGCATGAAGTGCGTGAATTTTTGTGACATGGTCAAAAGTGATCACGCTGTACTATACGACGGTCATTAAGCCGTGAAAGCAGAGCCGGCCGAGTGTGGTCATCCTATGGACCATCATTAAAGTATGAGGTAAACTTGGCCATTACCTTTTCCTGCTACTGGCACGAGATCAATACTTTTTGGGTGGAATGGTACAACAGCACAAAATCTTTGTAAGAACGACGCCTCTCAGCTCGATTGTGCCTTATGTCAGAAGTCCACCATTCCCGAGATCTCGACCTTACCAGCCAGAAAGTACATACTTCATCAAAATTATGAGGCCACATAGTTTCTGCGCTTTTGCAGAGCTCAAAGAAACCCAGTAGGCGAGGACGAGGGCTCTCCTAACTTTGCAGATTTTACAGCTCGAGAGGAGTCAGAGCAGCACTGCTGTGCGGCAAAAATTGAAGGTTGTCGCCTAGAAACCTGTGACCACAGCTGTAAGTTATGATCGGGCCCAGCAGGTAGAAAGCTTTTTTGGGGCAGACTATAGCAACCTTCTACGAGTTCGAAACATCCACTATATATAAAGCTGTTGATCGTAAGACTGTAATCAACCGTTTATATCTCGCTACCGTATCCGCACAGAAGAGCTGCAGCCAGTGCTTTTGGCCCACCTCAAATTTTATGGCGGCGTCCAGTCAGAGCCTGCATAAGAAAAACCCACCTCGCTCACGGGTCTAGAGGCGCATTCAAGAGACATAGTTTAGTGGCCATAATGAGTTGACTATTAATTATTATTCAGTGGTTCAAACGCAGTATAAATTCGGATTAGACAGTCTGCAGCGGCGTGTTGCACTTAGCTCGGGACTGATTGCTTCTAGAGATAGAATTGATCTAACTGGAAAGCACGTGGATGCAAATATTTCTTGTAGCGATATCGTGCGACACTAGTGATGGCAAGAAATTCCATTTTATACAAAAAAAAATATTGGTATTTATCTAGTACAACACTACGCTGTCGGTTAAAATTGTAGTACGTTCCGCATATGCAAACAAGTTCGAATGATTTGTATTGAAAGCAAATGCTGTAGTACTACGCAAGCAAATCACAAATGAGCTGTTTCGCTGCCAGTGGTCACACCAGCTGAACAGCGCAGCAACACCCAACTCACAATACCTGTTGAAGTCAAAGCGAAGCAACTCTGCGATAGCTTGCATAGCGACGTAGGTCACCAGTTCCACTTTGGGCTTCTCGAAGAAGGCGGTGACCAGGCCTCCGATAATGTCTAGGTCATGCGTGTCCATGCGGGAGTCGTCTTTGAGGTGCAAAGGGATAGGCAGGTTGTCATTGATTGCCTCCATCCAGTCTTCTACAGACACTAGCTTTTGGGACTGCAATAAGAAGACAGAAAGAAGCACTGAGAAGCGTGTAGTCGCGTTAGCCATCCCTGCTGAAAGAGAGCGCGAGAATAAGTTCTATATGACGTTCTTCGTAGACAGAGCATTTAAATGACAAGTGAAGTTTCTGGGCTGAAAACGATGATTCATAAAGATTGAAAACGTCGAAAATGAAACATTTGTTTCGCCACCTTCAGCCGGTCTTGCTAGCGAACTGCGGTGCAGTGCAGAAAATGTTCCGCCGCGGATCTCTGACGTTCAGCAGAACCCCCATACTCTTACAGTCTTTGGATCTAGTTGAGAAAAGAAATAACTGACGCAAGCCAATATTTTATTTTTTCCCAACGTGTCGGGACCAACTCGGTCCCTTCTTCAGGAGTGGCTAACGTGTGCCAGCAGCAGCTGGGTGCTGCCTTCTGTCTGCCTTTGTTAGCACGTGGTGCATTCCACTAACGTACACGGAGGTTAGCGTTCCTGGAGTCCTATTCATCGCCGCCTCTGTGAGCCGGATGTGCCATGATTGCACATGTCGCCTGTTCAACAGGTTTGGCTGCACGGCCAAGACGCTCACCTCCTCGAGGGCTATTCGGTGGTCAGCGCGCTCGAAGTGTTCGGTGAGGGGTTTTGATTCTGAATTCATTGGCCGGATGTTATTTTTGTGTTGCCTTATTCTTTGGTGGCGGTTTTTTGTTTCGCCAACGTATGAAGTCGGGCACTTCGAGCATGGGATTTTCTGAACGACACCCTGTTGTTTTCCTCTGGGTACGTGTTCTTTCGGTAGAGGTAAGAAGCGCCTTATTGCCGAAACAGATTTGTGAGCCACGTTGACTCCACGTTTTCCGAGAATGCGTGCAAGTGCCTGTTCAAGACTTGTTCAAGAGGCGACATGTGTAGTCATGGCACAACCGGCTCACAAAGGCGGCGATGAATAGGACTCCAGGAACGCTCCCCTCCGCGTATGTAAGTGGACTGCGCCACGTGCTAACAAATGGAAAGCGAAGGCAGCGACCCGCTGCTGCTGGCATACTTTCGTCAACCCTAAAGACGGGACCGAGTTTGTCCCGAAAGGTTGGCCAAATTGTTGGTTGGCGTCAGTTTTTGCTCTCAACTATCTCAAGAACACAACGAGACGGACTTCCGTCGAAGATCATCATCATCATCAGCCTGACTACACCCACTGCAGGGCAAAGGCCTCTCCCATGTCTCTCCACTTAACCCTGTCCTTCGCCAGTTGCGGTCGCTGTATCCCCGCAAATTTCTTAATATTATCCGCCCATCTAACTTTCTGCCGCCCACTGCTACGCTTCTCTTCTCTTGGAATCTACTCCATTACCCTTAAGGAACAGCGGGATCTTGCCTTCGCATTACATGCCCGGCCCAAGCCTATTTCTTCCTATTGATTTCAACTAGAATGTCATTAACCAGCGTTTGCTGCCTCATCCACTCTGCCCTCTTCAGATCTCTTAACGTTACACCTATCATTTTCCTTTCCATAGCTCGCTGCGTTGTTCTTAACTTAAGATGAATCCTCCTTGTTAGCCTCGAAGATGTTTTCGTTCAAATCTGGGATCTAGAATAAATTGCCGTAAAATGTGCGCATCCTATCGTCTCGCCAATAAATGTGTCTTCCGCTGCCGGACAAATCGCGACACAGAAAAAAGTGCTAAAGAATTGTTTATTTTTCTCTAAGAAAAACAATGCATGTGTTTCTGTTTCGTCACTCTTCATATACCCTAAACATGTACTCAGGATTTCTGTTCTTGAGTCGGTACGTCCGCTGCTAAAAAAATGAAGGTATCACTCTTATTCTTTCCGAGACTGTTCTGAGGCTTGGCTATGCGACGAAAATGTTTCTTCGCAAAAAAAAGGCGAAAAATGAAGTTGCGGGACCAAACTCTTTCTGAAGATAATAATACTGAAGTAGCTGGATCATATTACTCAGTGTGTGCTATTCACTCTAGTATTCACCTTTGATTTTTACAGAAAACTGACCTCGTATCTCAGAAAGGTTAATTAGTGGTGAATATGAATACCAGAGCGTAATAAATATTACAGTAAAAAGTATATTTGACTTAGACAGAGGGCACGTCGCCATGTCCAGACGGGCAGATGTATCAGCTTGAAGTACTTCGTGTGAGCCGTTAACCTCATCCTATATCTTGTACTCTGTCATAAAACATTCCCAAAGGAAGCCTCCAGCATGAGGAAGTGTCCTGAGGGTATAGTGTTTTCTTCCCTTTGACTTTCGTTATGAGGTTTGCAAGAAAGCGGAAATTCTCACGAATCCATGTTTCAAAGCATTTGCTAACTGAGATTAATTTGCATATTTGATTTCAGTACGTCGATACCGAACATGTAAGCAGGAAGGTACATTTTCAATTTGGGTTTCGAACTTCCTGTTGTCATGAACTGATTTAGCACACCGATGTTCTGCTTGAATACTTTGTCAGACACGTTGGCTACACTTCACAGCGACAGTAGCAAGATCAAAAAGCAGACAGAGAGAATGGAAACAATAGAGACCACGTTGAAACATCAATCAGATAAATATGATGAGATAATTAGCTCGATTCAAGGAGAAAAACAAGAGCTCAAGGAGCTAAGAAAGGAGACAGGTGACCTTTACTCCAAACAATTTGCATGTAACACTTGTCTCTCTCAGCTGGAGGGGCAATTAGACAGGCTTGAGCTTTACGCTCGAATGAATTACCAACAAATACATTGAATTTAAACCAACGAAATTAACGAACTTCGTGAGCTCCTTAAGTCAGTAAAGCTTGATTCTTCTTCCACTTACTACTGCATAAGTGGCGGTGGCACAGAAACGAAGGCAGCTACACCGATTATTGTGTGATATTCTAGGTGGCAAATAAGGGAGAAGTGGCTTCAAAGGAGGACAACACTGACAACAGAGAAAACCTTCGGTGAAGAAGAACTTAGCAGCCGGAATTGACAGACAAGTATTGTTGGCTAAAAGTAGAGCAAAGGAGAAGTACAAATTTGTGCGAGTTTGATGGGAGAAAATATTTGCTCGAAAACCGAAAGGCATCTGAGTTATCCCAATAAAAACTTAAGAGAATGGGCGCAAGCGAGAATGATTGAAAGTCTGATATTGATCGCAATATAATCCGTGATTTAATGCATAAAAGTATTAGAAGTCTGTGAAAAAAGTGGGAGAAGTTTCTAGTTTACCTTCGGAGTGCATTGCCTTCTGTAAAACATAACACAATATGAGCGTCGGCAAGCGTCTGTGAATGGTTTTTATTCATTCAGCATCTGTAGACAGGGCAAAAGAGGCGGGCGTGTGCTGGCATGCACGAAAGAATTTGGGGGGCTGTGACGAATTGAAGATTACGCTTAACGAGGCAGACGTAGCAGGCATACTGGCAATGAAAGATGAAATCAACATTTTGTTGTGCAGAGCGTATTGACCTCCGAACATGAAAATATTTTAATTTTTGGGTCACCATCAAGAATTCCTAAATGCGCGTGCAAGCAATAAAGACGTTATCCTTGTTGTAGTGGTTAACATGAAAATATCAATATCAAAAATGAGAGGTCTCTAGGAGTACCCGGCACTATTGGCAAGCTTTGGGTTGCAACATCCTAGGCTGTCAGAATATGACGCAGTTAGATTCACGATAAAATTAAAAATTTGCCGATCATTATTACGTTATTATATCAGCCCTTGGAAATAAGGGCAAAAAAGAATGATTGGGCAAAGGAGAAATAAGTACCGAACTCTAAGAAGTTGCCTAATATCTGGAGAAATTTGCCTTGGAATCACAATGCAATAAAACCATTTATTTAAAAGCTTATAATTCATTTGTCGAAAAATTTCTAATAATAAGTCATACTTCGTCGGAAACAAAAATCTTACTCAGAAGCGGAAATATTCATGCCCGCGGATAAACGCAGAAATAGTGGAGTTCTTTCGCACAAAAAGCATTCTTAAAGAGATACCACAGTAATCAAACGATACTGCTCGGTAAGATACAAGGAACTCAGACACTTAAGAAACAAAATAAGCTAAAATACGGTAAGAAAAGATGATCTACCACATTAAACAACAGAAACTAGAGCGTAGCAACTTACATCATTGGAAGATCCCGAAGGTAAACTATTGACGTCACTCTACAATAAGCTTTTACATCCACATCACTGCCGACACTTCTGGACAAATTCAGTACGCATTCTGTTCACACCGTTCCTAAGCTCAGTCTTCAGAATCCACCTATTCAACAGCACACCGTTCCATCCGCAAGCATTCCTTCTGCATATTTGCCATCAGTGGAAGAAAATGAATTATGAAATATAGTTTCGTTATTAACAACCACAAAACCACCAGGTAGTGATGGCACTCGAATAAGCGAGATTTTTCGGAATTTTGCAAAACATAGGAAGCTGCTGGCCTGCATAATAAATTTTGAACGCCGCTTGAATGACAAAGGGAATGAAGATTGTATGAATTGTATGTATTGAGAATGAAGAGGACTGTATTAAGTCCTCTAGATAAGAAAGATTAAAGAATGTACTAGATTAAAGAATTTGCAGTTTTTATACAGTGTCTTCGCCACAAAGAAGTACTTTTCTTCAGTTGATTTGCAAAGTGACTATTGCAAATTCAAGTTGATGAGCGCGACCATGAAAACAGTGCTATTATGCCTCCAGATGGCTTATATGAAAGTAATGTGCTTCCATTCGGCCTGTTCCGCAGCCGCCACACTCCAACGAATGATGAATACTCCTCTCTCTGGCCTCAAGTGGCACTCTTGCCTGTTTCAGTTAGACCATGTAGTAGTTTTTTTTTTTTTTGGAGGCGCTTCGAGAGCGTCTCAACCGGCTTCATGCAGTCCTTCCGGCCACCCTTCCGTTGGCTTGTGCCGCAAGCCGGAGAAATGTCGCTTTGCTTTTGACGGGCCGGAATTTAATGGTACCATGAAAGTTCCGTTGGCAAATGCCTTAACCCTAACAGGGGATCGCTTTTGCGCCATTTCCCACTGGGACCTACAAGCGCTCCCAGCGCCCATTTTTGAACCTTTGCGCTTACTACCGGCGTCCTGTAGCTCATTTTTCCAAGAACCCTAACCCCTTAGCTCTTCTAAAGAATATGTGCCATTTTGTTGGAGACAGGAACGACAAGATCAATTCACTGAGCTCCAGAAACGCCAGCAAGCTCAAACGTCAGCAGGTGTTAGGTCGCTTCGCGTACAACGCCGCCACGGAGGTTCGTACCGACGCAAGCAACGTTGGATTTGGAGCGAGTCACCGCATATGCAAGTCGTATCTTGCCACGCTACGAAATGATCGGTTCCCAATACCGCCTCGTGGTAGTGTGGGCGCTCCCACAATTCTGGCGGCCCCTTTGCGGCCAGCCATTCAGGGTCGTGAGTATCCATCTCTCTTTGTTGGTTGGCAAACCTCAAAGACCTATTTTGACGTCCGGTCCGCTGGAGCTGGAGGCTTCAAGAGTTCGACATTACTCTCATCTGCGCTCCTGTACGATCAGCATGGCTGATGCTGACATGGACGATGACACATTCCGTGGAGGTGTAACAACGTACCCTTGCTGAACTGCAGCGAGATGATCTGGAGCTTTGCCCGCTCATCGACTAGCTTGATGACCGGACGTCACGCCCACCCATTCCTTCCCCACGTGTTCTGATCTCGTTTTCCTCCGCAACAACCTCTTGTGCAAGCAGACTTTCACAGCCCTGCAGTCATTGTACCTCCTTCTCATACCTGTCGCTCTTTACGCCGACTTCCTGCGAGCCAGTAAAGATTACCCACCTTCTACACATCTTGGCTTTAATTGCACAATGGCCCGTGTTCATCAGAAGTGCTACTTACTCAAGCTTGAGGCAACAGTGTGACAGTACGCGAAAACTCGTCGTAACTGCCAGCGCAGAAAAGCTTGCTGCTTCTCCCCAGCATGTCGATCCGCGGAAAGATCCTTTCAACAAGTTGGGATGGACATTGGGCTGTCATCTCTGGGACACGGCTGATTTGTGGTTGCCATCGAATACTTATGGCGCTATTGCGAAACACAGGCCTTTCAGCCAGGCACTGCTGCTGAAATAGCAGTTTTTTTCCAGAACGTCGCGCTTCGCCATGGTGCTCCAGCTTCTGTTAACACGGACCGTGTAATCGCATTTAATGTGCAGCAGCGACTGCAGCTAGTGCTAAGTTTCACCACTCACCGCAGGACGACCGCCTGTCACCAAAGACGAATGGACTCACAGAAAGCCCAAACAAAACGCTGACCGATATGCTCTCTATGTACGTAGACGTCGACCACAAGAACTTGCATGCTGTCGGGCCCTACATCACGTTTGCGTATAATACCGCAGTACAGGAAACTGTCGACCACACGCCTTTCCGCCCTCTTCCTTGACGTGAAGTACCGACTATTTAAGAAGCGATGCTCATACCGGGTAGAATACACGCCTGCGTGTCTGATGCAGAAGAATTTCAGCAGCTTGCCGAAGAAGCCCACCGACTGGCGAGCATTCGCATTCCCGAGAAACAAAGCCGATACGCCAAGAGATACAACCTTCGTCACAAGAGCGTCCAATAAGATCTCCGAGAACCGGTCCGCGTGTGGAACCCTATCCATGAAAGAGGTGGCCAAGAAAACTTCACGTCGCTATTTTTGCCCCTACTGGCTGTCCTGGCTTGGTAGTGCAGTGGACTATGAAGTGCTTCCTGAAGGGGCTGTCCGGCCTTGAAGGTGTGCTCTTTTATATGAGACTGTGCATGTAAGCAGAATTAAATCTCACCACTGCCGTTAAGTGCTAGGTTTATGCGTTCGTCCCATTGCTGTCTTTGTTTTGCGCCTTATTTATGTTGTTCATTCACGCTTTATTTTTTCTTGTGTCAGTTTAGAATAGGGACGATTCTTTTCCTGATGAAGGGTACCGTGACATGCATCGCGCAAACTGCGTGTTGACGTCGGTGTTCCCTCGTTTGCAGTAGAGGAAAACGAAGTAAGCGTTTGAGGCTACGGCCCAACCGGCTGGTCGTGCTACCATACTTAATTATTCACATAACCAAGAGGAAACCCCAGCTTGCATAAATAACTTCATTCCACAACAAATTGGGCCACTTAATGGTTAGCAATAAGGTGAAATTAGCTATGTTTTTTCTCTGGGAAAAAAGTGCCATTCGTGTATGCACATTTTTGTGCGGTGGTGAGCGTGCAACTATCTGATTACAACATTAGTTATATTCTGAAGTGCATGTCAACAAAATGATTTTCATGTTGTTCATTGCTGAATTTGTGATGTATATAAGTTCAGAACTCTCTCGGAGTTCTTCCGCATAAGGGTAGTCGGTGACTTACAAATCACTACGGCTATCAGCCGGTCTGAGTATTGAGCGGAAATCTCGCTGAGGGAGTGTTATTGATGTTATCTCCCCCAAACTACTGGAATGAATGTCATGAACTTGAGCTCACCACAAAAATAGCCTGGGCGCTGAGACAGCGTGGCAAGTGAAGTTTTTTTTCTTTTTCAGGGCAGTAAAATACTCTGTAGACAAAGAAAACAGGTTTTGCACACCCATCCACCTCGAAAGCTGTGCGCTCTGCCCGCCAGTTGGCGAATTTACGCTGGTGCTTCCAGCTAGAAAGTGGCCGTGCATTTGGCCACTGTGTTCACCTTTGCGAGTTCGTGAACGCTGTGCTCTTGGATCAAGCGGCTGACGGCTTCATCCCACTTCCGCGACAGGTGGCTGTCCCAGGCCAACGTATTGCTGGCTACTGCCGCCGTGATAGCTTCAATTCCGAGGCTGAATATCGCGTCGTTGATATACAGCGTCCAGTCTCTCTCGACGTAGGCGCGTGTGCCGCTGGCGTAGAACTTCTGCCTGATGGATGCGCCCACCTCCATGACGACGCGTGCCTCCCGGTTCTTCTCGATGACACTAAGCTTGAGCAGCGTGTTGATTCCCTGCAGCATCCAAGAAAATGAGCCCCGTAAATACCTCCTTAAAGGAGGACATTTTAGCACAAAGAGGGGGTTGTGTTTATACACGGCATCGCAGCTGTATCTAAACGTTGTTATTTAAAAGAAGTACCCGAGGCAATGAGAAACAGCTCACTATTACCGAGAGCCTGTTGGCGCAGTCAAAAGTTTGTTTCAGCTCTCCTAAACTCTAATATTTTTGCACTAATTTGTTCTTTCAGTTAATCGGCTTCGCTTTCGGTGCAAGTTTTAAATAATCCTGGAAATAACCCCACTTGAGTCGCTTTAAAGCAAAAAATGCCGCACGTAGCTTTCGGGCTGATCATGAAAGCAAGTTAGCGAAATGAGAAACTTTCATGTTAAAGAGCCGCTTTCTTGTGCTAACGATTGCGTTCTTTGAAAATGAAGTCAAACATCATGCATAGGCCGATGATCAATATTTATTTCTCCTCATTTGTCTGCATTTTTTGTATGTTTTCATTGATGTCTTCGTACATCTTCATTTTCAAAATCACCATTAGCGATGATAAGTTTGTGTCAACACCTTTGGAAATAGGAATTATTTTTGTCGCGACCCCTAATAGTGTGTCTAAGACAGTGGTGCACACGCATGCTCGCCTCATGCCTTTCTTCAGTAGTCGTCGGCCCATATCTCGCGACTACCGTAAGAGCAGATGCTACTATCCGACAGCGCCTCTTCTACAAAATTTATTGCCTAAAGTGCACTTGTAGCAGCACTCAAGAAGGATATCATGATAAGGGAGTTTTTATGCCTCGCAGACGTATCCATGTTTCGTAAAGAACTCAGTTAACCACGCGCACTTTTTGTGCACATTACGGAACTTACGTAAGTCATCTGCATACCGCCAGTAGTGAACAGCCGGAAACTCAGATGGCACATTTCAAACCTGTAAATCTGTGAAAACTGGGGAGTTATTTGACATCCTGGGTGAACTAGGCCGGCTCTTCGTCTTGTTTGGCAAACTTGCCTTACAATATGTTTTCTGCGAGCGCATCAGCCAATGGTGACTTAAGCAAAATGCAAGTGTAGTGCACCGAACATTCCTAATGCCTGCTTTGTTTTTGAGATCGGGGAAGCCATGCAGACCAGCGTTTCTCCAGACTTTTTAGGCTTGTGCTTGTTGTTTGTAATAGGATAGTATTCAAAAGTGGCCGAGCAAGTTAATACTGACATTCATTCATCAAGTAAACAGCTTTCAACTTAGACACTGTAACAAGTATAATAATGTACTAATTAGGTAAATTAAAAACGCTCGATGGTTCTATTACGAACTCCAAACACCACTGATTCAGTTTCATTCATGTGGCATGCTATATATATCTAGAATGCTGATTACTTTAAGACGCCATGCCATGCGCCACCCTAGTGCGCACGGCGCCAAGCCCTTCAAAACGGGATTATAAGATGACCTTGTGATATACGGCTGAAAAAGAGGCATTTAAAATGCACGCCTCCACTGTAGTTAATACGTAAAACATAGACGCTAGAAAAGTGGTTATGACTTTCAGACATTTTGAGCTCATTTCGAAAATATAGTCTAGCAACTACTTCGATACGATTGAACTGATTCATAATTAGCATTATCAGTAGTAATTAGAGATCTGCAATTCCTCTAGGTATCTGCACCGAAGAAAAATTCGCCGATATAGTGCCAAATGCAGTACCCTCCATGCCCGTGTTGCACTTAAAATCTTGAGCGTGATAGATGAATTCTGTGATCTCAAACGGCTCTCCTAGTTAGAATTCATGCACAAGCACAAAAGAAACCGCAATTCCGCGTGGTGGCTACTAATGTGAATGGCAGCTATTATTAGCAAGGACGACTGCACGTAAGGTCTAGTTTATAGGGCACTGGTGCTATTTTAAACATTACAACAGGGTTCATAGCATACTGACGAATCAAAGGACGTTCTTGCAACGGTGAAGTTTACGATAATGCAAGCTTTGTTCTTTGCAACGTAAATTACGAGAGGGCAAGTTTCGTAATTACTTTTGCTCAAGTCATAATGACTTTCCGTTTAATTCTAACTTATTGATTCCCTTATTTTTCGCCTTTTACATACATACCTGGTGCGCAGTGCCACATGCCTGTGTAGCAGTGTTATCAGCGCAACTGTACAGGCGCCACTATACTGCAGCCAACATAATGCATTCACATGTACTGCATTCGATAACTTGGACTGAGGAAGCGGGACCAAGTCTTTGCGGTGGCAGGTGCCTGTAAGACACACACACACACACACACACACACACACACACACACACACACACACACACACACACACACACACACACACACACACACACACACACACACACACACACACACACACACACACACACACACAGACGCACACAGATAGAGATGAAAAGAGAGAAGGGAAGCGAGAGGCTCTATATACAAGCACACAAAGGAGGGCAACAGTGACCGAAACCAAGGAGCAGAGAGGAATGTTGTAGTCTTTGCTTTTGTTTTCTTGTGCTATACTGTGAATGTGTGTGCTATGGAGGTGAAGATAAATAATTAGATAGGGCAAGAAAAATAACTACATGCCACTGGCGGTAGCCAAACCTCCCGAATTCCGAATCTCGCGTCCGGTACTTTAACAACTGAGCAACTGCAGTAGCTCTGAAATCTACAAATGTGGAGTTATTTATGTTGTGCAGAGACTAAAATTGTTAGGGTGTGCCACTGATGCCCTCGTACGTAGTGGCGAACATCGTATGTCCTGTATTACAGAGAGTGCCAAGTAGAACGTGATCGAATGAGAGGGACGAAGCTGTGCAAGGACTCGTTTATGCTACCTATGACATCGAGACTGCCAGAACAGAGGGCCTCGTTAAGCTGTTGAGCAAGCATGGGAACAGGAAAGCAGGGGTTCGTTATGTCCTAAATATGGCTGGACCAAGCACTGACCAAATACAATTAGCCTAGGGGAATTTCGCGGACAGCAGTTACGGTGGCGGAGGAAAAATGTCTTTGATATTTAAGCTTCAGGACATGCCCTGCTCAAAAAAGCATGGTGGAAGCTGATCTGCTCTCTTTATATGTTCTGGTAATCAGTATCACTCCTCGTGATGTTTGACATCAAAGCGTAACACAACGCGGATGAGCTATGTGCTCTATTAGCGTGTGATTGTGCCTGTGCTTCCATAGTGGCGATTTCCGGAAACTTTTCGACCACCTGGGATTCTTTAACGTGTAGTTATATATCACAGCCCACAGGTACTTTTTTGCGTTTTGCCTACTTCCAATAGCATCCGTCGCCCCCGCCGGAATTAAAAGAGTCTACTCGGGCTCATCAGGAGAGCCGACGATGTCAGTGCACGTGCCACATGGCGCTAAAAAGACACGGACAAAAGGGAGACACACAGGACGGGCGCTAACTTACAAGTTGTAAGTTAGCGCCCGCCCTGTGTGTCTAGTGGTGCGGAAGGAAGCAAAAGAGCGCGGTAAACGCTGCGGAATAGAAGGCTTCAGAGTTGAGTAGACCAACTGACGCTTCGCAACGTGCACTGGCAGAGTAGAAGCTTGGGCGAGTTGCTGATGGTTCACTTGCCACATAGCGCTAAAAAGACACGGACACAAGAAAGACACACAGGACGGGCGCTAACTTACAAGTTGTAAGTTAGCGCCCGCCCTGTGTGTCTTTCTTGTGTCCGTGTCTTTTTAGCGCTATGTGGCAAGTGAACCATCAGCAACTCGCCCAAGCTTCTACTCTGCCAGTGCACGTTGCGAAGCGTCAGTTGGTCTACTCAACTCTGAAGCCTTCTATTCCGCAGCGTTTACCGCGCTCTTTTGCTTCCTTCCGCACCACTTTTCTCACTGCATGGTTCAGGAGTCGACCCAGAAGCGAGATATTTGCTGTTCCCTTGCTTTCGCCGTTAAGGACGAATAATGCTGCTGCGTGACGACCGCACATGTTAATGAACCCCAGTTGATTTAACTTATAGCGATGTCCTCCCCTAAGACGTCCCTCACAGCCCATGCGTTGCGTCGGGACGTTTATCTTTCCAATTTTCAGTTGAATACCTTGGACAGGGTGAGTCGTATGACGAAGAAGAATAGGATGATGGGGTCCTGGTTGTGCTCCAGCCACTCGGTGAAACTCAGGTCGAGGAGGTACAGGGCCTTGCGCACCCGCACGTCCGCCGGCATCGGATTGGTGTGGAAGTCAAGGCAGGACCTGTAGAACACTATCAGGTTGCGGTAGGGCTCGTTCTCTCCGGCGTCCACTGTGGTGGTCGAGAGTGTCAGGTTCATGTTCTCGATGAGCAGGTTGTTCAGCACGTCCCGAACGCTGATTTCTAGTGGCTGGCTGCTGGCCCACCCGCCGCAGGAGTACCTGGAGCCGAGAAAGCATCCGGGTAAATATGAACACTACTGAAAGAGCCGCCGCATGGGAAGATAAAGCCCTAACCGAAAGGTCTCTTTCAAATAGAAGTTCTGAAAACCATTGTTAGTAATGTAGTGCATGAACAGCTACTGACTTTTAGATGCTTCATAAATAGCAGTCCAAAGACTAAACAACACATTTGGGCAGATGCAGCGCATGGTGATTTTGCGGGGCGCAGTAATATGATATTAGCCGCCATTATCATCGTCGCAAGGTTAAACAAGGTCGCAAGGAGCGCATTTCCCGTCGTTGTCCTATTCTGTATGCTATCTTTGCTCGGTTTGATTTCTAAAAGCAATGCACCAGCTTGCCCTGCTATGTTTTTTACTGAACGACTTTTAATTCAATTAAG
The DNA here is from genome assembly GCF_055824585.1 of Amblyomma mixtum. NCBI lineage: Eukaryota > Metazoa > Arthropoda > Arachnida > Ixodida > Ixodidae > Amblyomma > Amblyomma mixtum. Next base: position 43,409,870 of record NC_143020.1, on the reverse strand, counting down.
TTCACTATGGAATGATGGCGGGAGCTTTCTATTTATAATTAACTCTATCCTAAACTGGCTGAAGCACCTTATCCCCACCAGATATATATTTTTACAACCCACAGTACTTTCCCTTAAGCCCGCTATTTCCTTTGCGTACAAATGACCTGGACTAGATTAGGGGATCAGTGGTTGTCTACCCGCTCCACTCCATGCCCATGTTTTGTCAACTATAATCACGAAGCTATAATCATGAACTATAACTATAATCATGAAGATAACCGCTGGTCCTTAAGGGTAACGGAGTGGATTCCAAGAGAAGGCAAACGTAGCAGGGGACGGCAGAAAGTTAGGTGGGCGGATGAGATTAAGAAGTTTGCGGGGAAACAGTGGCGGCAACAGACAAATGACAGGGTTAATTGGAGAGACATGGGAGAAGCCATTGCTCTGCAGTCGGTGTAGTCAGGCTGATGATGATGATGATGAAACATGAAGCAAAAGAGGCGCTCAATTTTGCTAAATAACCTGTTAGAGGCCATCATATTTCTAGAAAATCTTGCACACTGATGTCGTGTTTATGGTTAAAAAATAGTAGGGGTATATCGGATTTCAAAAGGAAGGAGGATGCTGTTTAAGGTTCGCTAATAGATAACCATAAAATTGCACAATCAACGTAATAGTCCTGAAGAAGACGCTAACAAATACCCCATTATTTTTCTGCCTGTCATACACATTTCCTCGCTGGATTGGTTCCAGTCCTACGTATGGAACGTATGGAACTACGTATGGAACAGAGTACGCACTTAAGCTTGGATTTGTCGTGATAAAGGTGCAATAGAAATATGTGTAGTTCTACGGGGCGGAGGCTCAGTGTCTGTTCTAGAAAGCTGAGAGCTGTAGCGCAAAATAAGCATCGAACTGACAGTGACACTTCATGGAGATAAGAGTCTACTCTCCGAGCACCTGTGCTACAGAGAGGGTGGGTGCTGTTTTTTTGTTTTGTTTTTTCTGGTACATCTTATATCGCTCTTGCTGTAAAAATAGTAGTTGAAACTCTTTTCTTTGCTCTAATTCTCTTTGTTGCCTGAGAACTGTCGTTGCATTCGTGGTTGTGTCCTCTTTGGAGAAATACCGAAGCCGGGATCATATGCTAAGCAGAACAGCACACCGGCTGAAGAAGAAGAAAATGTCGACGTGCTCACAGGTAAAAGTTGTCGCAGGGGTGGAGCTCTCTTCCCTGCTTGCCCGTGGTGGCGAGGCGCATGTCCTCCGCGATCTCCTTGGCCTTGATGCAGCCGGGCGACGAACAGGGGGCGATCTTGAGGGTACGGTTGGTGATCACATCCAGCGGCTTGGTGTAGTAGAAGAGCGCCGCCAGCACCAGCACCAGCAGCGCAGCCAGGATGACCAGCGCCGTCAGGAGCATCCGGCGAGCTTCCTCCTGCTCGGGGTCCTTGGCGCGGGGGCCTTCGGGCGCCGCTGGGGCCCACTCGGGAAACTGGTCCGCACCTGCGGCCAGGATTTAACACTTATCTACACTAGGTGGCTGGATGCCGCATTCCCGCTTTCCGAGACGAGCGCGAGTGAAACCACCGGAAGTTGGACGGCTTGTCCCGGAAGTCGGGTGTCTGCTGTGTATTTCGATGCAAAAAGTCGCGTCTTTCGCCCTTTCGTTCTCAGTTTTTTGCGTTGTTCTCGTCCAATGTCTGCTGTTGTATGAAAGTAGCAAGCAAGCTGAACTCGAGAAATGTCAGCATTGTGTGCAGAACCCTGAAATTTCAGAGAAACCGAAGAAAACAGGCATGCAGGTCTCACCCTGCCGCGGCAAAGGAGTACGAGCATTATACACGACGTTCTTGTCTGGTTCTTGTCGTCAGATTCTGAAGGAGAAGTAATGGAATGACGATCAGGCTAGGTCATCTGAAAATCTAATTTTCATGAAGCAAAGAAAAGGCACAGAGCGAGAGGAACGACTGACAAGAAAGACGAACGCTGCAGTGCGCGTGAGAAGCGCTGTTAGAAGTCAACTGCACCAAGCACAACAAATAAACCCATTCAGGCTTAACTTGCTACAATACGAAACAGTGCATGACGCGCTCCGTCGAACAAGCAGTACCATACATTTTGGAGGGGCTAATGTGAACCAACCGAACACCGTCAACACCTCACCAGATAGTAGCCTAGCCCTCGCTCCGGTTCGGTCTAAACATAATTCGGTAAAACGGTCGCTGCAAAGTGCCTGGTGAATGTTTCAACCTATTGTTATATCTATCCCCCATTGATAGCATAACTTGGGCTTGAGCGTGGGAACAAGCATGACAGTAAAGAGCAGAGTTGGCGAAGCTAGGCAAACGAGACTACACCGAGTCGGGTAGACGAGGCTCCATACTTGCTGCGTGTAGCGACGTCCTGTCGTCTGCTAGTGTCGTCCCATTGCGGTGCAGTGGACCCTAATTTTCGAAACGTCTTTCCCGAAGACTTCGCTGGTCTCCTCGCTCAGTTCACGGCGCAACAGGTAGGCATTGCCATATAAAAAGACGAGAACGACGGAAAATACGAAATGTTAAGTGTGAAAACAAATCTGGAACTGAAAAACCGTGCTGAGGTCCGATTTCATGCACTTCCAAAGGCTGACTTCCGGTACAAGGCCGCTTACTTCCGGTGGCTTCACTTTCGCGCGCCCGATGCGGCATCCAGCTCCCCTAGTGGAGATCAGTGGGACTTAAATGTGAAATCAGCTAATACAAAGGAGACAATACTTGATGCAGAGATCACTGACCGAATAGGGTAAACGAGAGCAAAGTAGGGTAAGAGAGCGACAGAGGTATCCTTGCGTAAATGGAGAAGAGGGAATAAAATGTGAGCGTGATGATGAAAGCAGATACCCAAGGCTAATCTGGAATGAAGGAGTGGATTCAAAGTGAAGGTAGCCGCCGCGGTGGCTCAGTTGTTACGGCGCTCAGCTGCTGACCTGAAAGACGCGGGTTGGATCCCGGGCGCTGCGGCCGAATTTCAATGGAGGCGAAATTCTAGAGGCCCGTGTACTGTGCGATGTCAGCGCACGTTAAAGAACCCCAGGTGGTCGAAACTCCCGGAGCCCTCCACTACAGAGTCCCTCATAGTCTTAGTCGCTTTGGGACGTTAAACCCTAATAAACCAATAAACCAATCAAAGTGAAGGTAAATGTGGAAGAAGGCGGCAGACTGTAGGAAATCAAACTGTATTCCGATGATATCGCTGACGAGTTGGCCCGTGGGGGCGCAAGGTAGGGCGATTCAAGCTTAGCGGCAAATTCTTTCGTCCTCCTCTCCATGTTTTCGGGCTAATGAAATTGAACGTGATAAATAATGATTACCACAACCAATCCTACGCATCCTACTGAATTAGGAAAAGTGAACTTAGAATTGCAAATGTCGCGAATATAGTACCTTCGATGGGCTTCGTGGCAAATGTGTTCTTTTCTGGGGAAAGTGTAAAGGTACAGTTTCGAACGCCAAAAAAAACGGTTTTATTTGTCAATAACCTTGACACCATCAAGATAAAAAGCGTTGCGGTATCTTTAACAAGCTGTTTTTTGTATAGAAGGATAGCTTCGAAGTCTACTGCGCATGTTCTGTACACTTCTTAACACTGCGATGTAAAGCTGCTTACGTAGTCATATATGAACTCACCCTATGCGAGGAAAAATTTCTTGTATGAGATTATGAAAAAAGATAGCTTGCTTTTTACTCGGAGTTAGTTTATGAACTTACTTCTAGAATTTTTGCCGTTCCTTTTACAACATCAGGGTGGTTGCAGAAAAAATTGTAGGAAAAGGACCATGAAAGAAACGAGCAAGTTTTCGTCCTACCGCTTCTGCTGCAGCGGACTTGAAGTTGTAACAAGTTCTGCTAAACACCTTCTGTTACGAGGTCTTTTGGATGTTTAGCCTAATTCTACGTCAATCTTTATTAATGCTGCTACCCATGACCTGCTTTAACACAAGTAGAGCCACCGAGAAAATGTTAAGAACATGAATAGTGTCGAAAACGTTCTGTTTATATTTGGTAGTCAAGGCGCATATTTTATGGTTTCTCACCAGTATAACTCTCACAATTTTATTTTGCTTTTTATATGTGTACAGGCTCCATAAAATGTCGGCTATGATGATATTGTTTCTCACCATTAGTTTGCCCCAGTAAATTTGGGCTCCATGTGTGTATTGCGGTATGTGGAGACAGCCACTTTTTTTCAGAGGCTATTTCAATGATCTTTCAAAAAACCTGGTATACAGACCTAAAAGAATCGCCACATTAGCCCTAACGAAAGCGATAAGCGATAATTGGGGTGCAACCTATGGAGCGTGCTTGCATAGTAGGTATTCATCTCTCAGGATAGCTTTCTTTAAGAGATTATTTTCAAGCCTCTCTGAATTATTTTGAAAATTCACTAGTTTTTCTTACCCTAGAAAGGTGCACCAGAAAAATGCAACGAAGGGGCTCACAAAAGAAATACAGCCATTATTACAGCGAAATGGCATTTGACCAAATTTCAGAACACAGAGAGATTTGGTGAACTGACTGTTGGCATGGACACAAAAACTACGCAGTCAGCTGTTTCAAGAATCGAAATCAACTCTGAGCCCAAGGCAATTGAAAACATATATTCACTACACTGAGAACTCGGCAGATGTGTTGGCTTTTGGCTCATTTCATCATGTTCTATTATTTTGCACGAATTTTAATTTCATTACTGTCATCTTGTATGACGGATGAGCAGGCTTAATGGTACTTAATCAGTATAGAACAGCGCAGAAAAGGCACGAACGTGGAAAAAAACATGGCGACAGAGTGCTCGATTCCCTGCGTTTGTTTCTTCGTCCAAGTGATTTCTACACGGTTATGCCCGGGTCACCGTTATAGCCTTTGTAAATTTAAAATTTTGAACACCGTTGGTAGTAGAAGCACCTGCTGAGCAGCTCAGATTTTCATTTTATGAACAATTCCTAGAATCCCTACCTGAAATTCTTATTGCAGTTTCTTCAAACTCCACTTTCTCATCTTAACCGTCAGTGCGTAAAGTATGAGAGGAATCTATTCAGTTCTTTCGCGTGTACTCAGGATACAAGCCATCTATGTATGTACACCAATCTAAAATGTGCATAAAGGGCAGAATGTTTGCGAGCGAATATATTGCGAAGCAGTTTTTCTTAACCTGTGGAACTTCTCAATTTTAGAATCTAACCTTTCCTGACGAAGTTTGCTGTATATCTTCCCAGTATATGTGAAGCAGTGAGGGTTGCATCGTGCTGAAGTCACGAATTTTTAGACTCTCACGTCCATACAAGCAGTAGTTCTCAGTATGTTAACATAAAATAACACGTGAGTTCAAACAATAGTTCGCGTGTTTCCTTAGTAAACGTAACTGTAAGGGATCGGTAGCGTTCGCGGGGGTCATTGGAACGCGGCTGGGGGCACTCAAAGCGGAGCGTCTCCTTTCTTGGAACGCGGCCGCTCGCGAACGCGCCGGGAAGTACGGGTGTCCACCCGCCCCGCGGTACCGATTCGCGCACGTGCTAGCACGAATGTCTATTTGTGTTTGTTTTTATTTTGTGGTGGAGAGAGTGCTCTACCATACGGAAGTTGGAGGGCTGGCCATGCCCTGAATGAACCAATGATGTTAAGACCGCAACATGATTAGAAGCTACGGAATGTGGGCCGGGCCTTCAGGGCTTTAAAACTGGGCCCCGGAGCCGGAAGCGAGCTTCTGCGCTAAGTCGAGATGCTACGCATCTTCGGCAACGCCGAGTAGGGGCCTCCCCAAGTATTAGCCAGATCCACCTTTTGGTTGTTTGTCTTGTTGCCGTTGTATCTAACTTGTATATTCTGTAAATATTTGTATATAAATATTCAGTTATTGCCTTTTTCATCCCTGCATCTCGACTCTTCGAGAGACCGTCTCTGACGGGGCACCCCTGGTACGAAGAAAGAAGCTTCAGTCTTCCAGTTAAAACCAACCGTCTCTGGCGGGGCACCCCTGGTGCAAAGAAGAAGACGAAGAACCTGTGAAACTTTACTGGCGCAGTCGACGAGGATTCTGCGGCCATCGGAAGACGGCGCAGGAAGAAGATTGAACGCAGGGAGAAAGGCGACGACAAGGCGACAACGCTGACCTGTTCGAGAACGGACCTGCGGAGAAACGGCGGCAAGGATGCAAGGACCACGGCAGTAGTCCAGCGACGCGGGACTGCATACGGTCCAGAAAAGCAGCGCGTCGATAACTCGACAGTCACCGGCGTCGCGAAGCAAGGCGACAGCAGCGGGTACAGGACCAGCGGCGTCCGACAGCTCATCGCAGCGTGCGGTGAAAGTGGAGGTGGACTCCGACGCCAAGGAGCTGGCAATGCGGATCGACGCATCGAAACCGTGAGTTTCCTTGGTCGCATTGTTCACGCCCCTGTGTTCGAGCCGGTAGGACAGTTGAGGGGTACGGAAGGCGGTATGGAGAGTTATCCAAGCCGGCCCTCATTCGATGTGAGATACCAAGTGGAATTAGCGAAGGCGCGCTTAGCGTACTTTCAGGCTGAACTTGCGAAAGTGAATGGAGGAAAGGCGCCTCTGTGCGAGGAGAAACCTCAGGATGTTAAGTGTGTCTTGGAGGAATTAGAAGCAAAGCGCCAGCAGCTAGCGCTGGAGCTCGCTGAGGTCAAGGAGTCTAGGAAAGCTAGTGAACTAGCCAGGGAGAACTGCTCCGAGTCCCGAGAGGTGAGGCCGCCTGTGCTGGAAGACAAAGACTTATGCTGCTCAAGCACAGGTGGAGGAAAGAGCAGCCAGGTCGCTGTAGGTAATCAGCCGATATGCGCGGACGCCTCCTTGTTGGGAAATGCCGCAGAGAGCGAAAACGAGATTTCTGAAGGGATCACAGCTTCGCCACTGCGGGCGGCTAGCAAAGAAAAATAGCAGCCCAATTCTGATGGTCTAGGGCCAGTCGAGACCAAATTGTCCGAAACCAAGCAGGAGAGTGATCTAATTCCTGCAGGCTCTATGACTAAGATTGTGACCTCCGACACGGAGCTAGTAACCGGTAAAAATCTGGCGTTGCTGCAAACACACACTGTGCCGGCCATAGGGCATGAAGTGCCCCGTAGCGTTCCTGGTGACAACAGCCCTACATCCGAGGCAGAGAGCGGAGGTGGGCCCGCTGGGCCGACCGGGCAGAGCGCCGCGCAGTTGTCGAACGCACCCGGTGTGTGTCCGGCCAGGTCATTTGAGGACCCGGAAATGAGTGGCGACTTGCCGCAAGGCAAGCTCGGGTCAAGTGACTGCGAGGGAGCTCATGGAGCCTCGGAGTTAGACGATGCCACGAAGCCGGCAAATGCCTATCAAGCAGAGAACGGCAACGTCAGTGTTTACCCGAGCAGGAACGAGGCAAATCGCTTTAAGCGAGGCGAAGTGCCAGGAGGCAGGTGCGCGGCTTTCATGTTGAAAGTCGGTACGTGGAACATTGCGTTCCGTGGTGCAGGTCGCCAAATCAAGCGTAGCGGGACCGGCCACATTGGTATGGTTAGACGGGGCAAGGGCTATGCTACTTACGCAGCACGCAGTTGGTACCGGCGCGCCAGAGAAAGCAGGCCCTCAGGTGCGTCGTGTGGTCAGAGATTTGGACCCATCGAGGATCAGGACATTGTTTTCGATCCTGGAGGGCAGCAATTTTTGAATTATTGCCCCGCTGTGGCACCGGCCTAATGAGCGTAGTAGCCATTGGGCGTTGATCGTATCGATTGAGACGCGTGGTGGCTCGAAACGCACACAGGGACGCTCGGTGCGACTAAGGAGGCTCACGAGGCCACTTACGGACGTCGTGCGAGTGCTACTGAACGCTCCAGTTACGAGTGTCTGTGTGTGTGTGTATGATCATTCCCGAGCAGGACCACGGTGTGCATGCTGGTGAACTGGGTGCAACGCACCAACTTGGACGCTGTGTTACGGTGCACGGCAGGCATGCCGCTGTGTGTATTTAAGTGTGCATTTTGCGTAATGTTTTGTTGGTGCCCGTGTGCATTTTTTTGTTTTTGGTTTTGTTCGTGGTGTAGCTGCGGCATGTCACCCACAGGGTGGTTTTGTGACCCGTACCGATCCCTTTGTTATAATTCTAAAAGTGGCATTTGAGCCCTTTGTAGAATCTTGGGAAGGGCGTGTAAGGGATCGGTAGCGTTCGCGGGGGTCATTGGAACGCGGCTGGGGGCACTCAAAGCGGAGCGTCTCCTTTCTTGGAACGCGGCCGCTCGCGAACGCGCCGGGAAGTACGAGTGTCCACCCGCCCCGCGGTACCGATTCGCGCACGTGCTGGCACGAATGTCTATTTGTGTTTGTTTTTATTTTGTGGTGGAGAGAGTGCTCTACCATACGGAAGTTGGAGGGCTGGCCATGCCCTGGATGAACCAATGATGTTAAGACCGCAACATGATTGGAAGCTACGGGATGCGGGCCGGGCCTTCAGGGCTTTAAAACTGGGCCCCGGAGCCGGAAGCGAGGTTCTGCGCTAAGGTGAGATGCTACGCATCTTCGGCAACGCCGAGTAGGGGCCTCCCCTAGTATTAGCCAGATCCACCTTTTGATTGTTTGTCTTGTTGCCGTTGTATCTAACTTGTATATTCTGTAAATATTTGTATATAAATATTCAGTTATTGCCTTTTTTATCCCTGCATCTCGACTCTTCGAGAGACCGTCTCTGACGGGGCACCCCTGGTGCGAAGAAAGAAGCTTCAGTCTTCGAGGTAAACTAACCGTCTCTGGCGGGGCACCTCTGGTGCGACGAAGGAAGAAGATAAAGAACCTGTGAAACTTTACTGTAACAGTGTTCTTTAAACGCCATTTTGCTACACGCGCGGTATGCACGAGTTGTTTTATTGTACGAGTCTCACGAGTTCTCAATCAGTTTTGCGCTGCTGACTTAGTGGCTCGTTATTGATTTCTCAAGCTCACCTTCCCATTCGGCTGCCCCTTGTTCGCCTTCGGGTGATACGACTGTCTCCCCTGGTGCCGCTTCTTCCGCTTCTTCCTTGGTGGCTACCGGCGGGTAGCCGTGAACTTCGGCAGGCGGCTCGGCCGTGCTTTTCAGTGATGCTGCAGGGGTTGATTTCCCGCTCGCGGAACTCTTGGAAGGGGGTTGCCCTTGTTTCCTCAGAGAGCCACGTGTCTTCGACTTTTCGCTGGTGGAAACTTCAAGGTTGAACCATAAGAAATATAGCCAAGCCATCGTTACCCGCAAGTAAATAATTGTCGCTAGGGGAGATCTAGGACAGGCCTAAAGGTGCATATGCATATCAAATGAAGTAACATCATTTTAGTACACATCATGAACGTCTAATGCCATAGTGCCAGTGTAAGTGATGGCGGATTTTTTCAAGCATAATTCAGAACGGAGTGGCAGGACACCAGAAAGTGCACTATTATTTTCGGGACATTGGGCTGCGGCCATTGTAAATACATGGTCATTAAGAAGGAATAGGAAAATACGGGAGCAAATGGGAGAGAGGATAGAAGGAGATAGAGATTAGTGGATGAAACACGCACACAAAAATATATCACATTCATAAATACTTATAAATAAACACAACTACTAGCATAAAACTTTCCCAGGCCGGAAATAGAAGCCACAGCAATAATATGGCTAGCCTGGAGCCTGACACGCATGCAGAAAACGGTGTACACGGCTTCAACTCCGATTTCGTTCGCTAATTCAAAGAAGCAGCTGCAAAGTCTCCCACGAGTTCCTTCTTACCAGCAGGATGACATTAGTGCTTAGAAGCGAGGCCAGTTTACAGACCAGAGGACTGTTGTATTTTAACCGGTAATTTATTCTTGGCAATCTTCGAAGTATGCATTTTCCGCCAGAGTCATTTAACTCTTGGCTATTACCAGCTGTCACTTGTAGCCTGATGGCTGAGAGCTAGGAGCCAGTGGAATCGGTAGGAGCTGTAGATTCACGCCGTGGTTGACAAGCGACAGAAATTCGATGAATTGAACAGAAAATATTGGTTGAAAGGTAGGCCACAATTCTTACGTTTTGTTTTTTTACTTAGAGTAAAGAAGGCTCGAGGCAGCGGGGTCATTATTTTGACAAGTCACCTGCCTCCATCAGTAAAACAATTGGCTCTTCGGCCGTACATTCAAAAGCTCCAGGTAAATGTAGACACGAAATATGAAGACACTGTAGGCAAGTTTACGTCTTCTCGAAAGCGAGCAAGACAACGGGGTAGCAGGCGCACCGAAAAATGGAACAACGGAGGTTACTTACTAGCAGTGAACAAACAAAATTAGATCAAATCACACATCTTAGAACTAATGTGGCTTCTTTTGCAGGCCAAATTTTTTAGTTCACTTCAATTCCGTACATTGCGAAAAAATGAACCGCAGATGAGACTATCAGGTTTCCACGCAAGCTAGCATGAAGGCAGGCAAGGCTGTGTAGCTTCTGTGTAGCATCAAATATGGCACAGAGATGAGGACGACCTGTGAGGAAGACGAATATAGCGTTGACTTTCAACTGATCTTCATTGGAAAAAAGGGAACATTTCTAAAATGCTTCTGTGACATGAGAAGCAGCAGAATTAAAAACTTCATATAAGACGTGTATTCTAAAACCATTATCATCAACAATGCGAAAATCAAAGCACGAAAACAAAACAAAAAACGCTGAAAAAACGTGGGAAGAATGAGGAACAAAAATACACAGCAGTTTTGATCTGTAAAACGGCTGTCGTTGTTTTTTCAACGCTGTTAGTATTAATTGTTTTCGAAGACATGTGTCATGTTTCACGCTGTGACTTTAGATCCATCACATGCCACAGAAGCTTCTTTTGAATTTCCTCTTTTTTCCTATAAAGCTCTGTTGAAAGTCAGCGCTGTTTTCGTCTTCCCAACTTTCATTCCTCTTCGGTGTGCGCTCTTTCAGCCAACACCACAGAATACCAACCAGCCCAACAAAAGAATGGGCTCAGCAATTTTAGTGCACATGTTTGAGCTAGTCGACGGCATTTTTATCGCTTTATATATTCTTAAATAGAATAGGACATGGACGAAGTGTTTATTGCTGTTTTATTTTTCCTAACCCACGCCAGGAACCCTCAAGAACACGCCACAAAATTCAAACCAAACGTAGCTTCTATTTCCTTGCTGAAATGAAGAAAACGAAGTTTTGGCATCTCTTGCACGTTCGCGAGGTTTATGGAAAGTCGATTACACTGCAGTTAGGAATAAATGTATGTGAAGAGCTTTCTATTTGTAAAAGGGGTGCTTTCATTAAAATGGCGACGGTGAAAATAATGTTACGTACTAGGGCTCCAAACTTCTATAGTCGGTTATTGTCATAGGTTACGCAGCCAGCGAGGTGCATTTTACCTATTTAGTGGCTTCGGTTGTCTGCATCGCTTGATTCTCTTAAATGCATGCGCAGTTAAAATGGAAGAGATGAAAGGAACTGAGTAATTACCCGCACTAAGTCTATACTTTCTAAACAATCTCGGAAAACGTGCCAAATCAAATAAATGAGGAACTTAAGGCACGACACAATCCTGACCACGTAAGCTGCAACAATAACGACTAAAACGCGTCAAGCCACCGTGTACATTTAAGTTATGTGTAGTGTACAGCGTTGAGCTGCTAGCGATGATAGCTGAGCAACAAAATTACCGTCGTACGCGTATCTATCCTCTGCTCTTGGCAACAAGAACCGCCCACTTTTTTTTCTGAGACAAGGTTCCGCTTTTCCGGGAATTTAGCGCCGTTTCGTTTATATCGCTGTGCTCTTTCAGGAATTTAAACTACCTCTTGATTTTCTTTCGCTCTGTTTTCCGCCCCTGTGATTGGTTCACGGCGAGCAGAGCAGGCTTCCTAGTCACAGCCATAATTTTTGTTTTATTTCTAAATGGGTCCAACGTTCGAGCATGTGCAAGATACTTCTGTGCCGCCAATATGTAACCAATTATATGCACGAATGATTACCTCATGAAGAGAAAACAACTTAGCATAAAGATTCGAATACCACGCAGGCGACGAAAAAAAGCCACAGCTTTGTAGTTCCCTGCTTGCTTTATATACATTTCTTGGCTTTTTCAGCAGCCATCGCCCTATGATCGGCGAGGAGGACTGAGAGGCACGCAAGTAAAAATAGAGAAACGTCGCTGCCTTATAAGTTTAGAGCTGATTAGCGTCTGCTGCCGGGAATATCGCGAGCACTTTGTTGCGCGGGAAAATAATAACGGCGTAGTTAAAAAACAGGTTTAAGCTGCACGATAGTGGTGGCACCTCTCGCTCGTCTTACAGCCAATGCGTGCCAGGATAGCGACGTGAAGAAATAACTAGGGTTTAGCTTTAGATTGCTACGTTCTCAGCAATACCATACCGCAAGGGTAGACGACTAGAAGTGCTTTTTCTTCTAGCTAGACCAAAGCACAGCGAGAACCTTCAACCTGGAGATAGAAGGAACATAGCGCTGTGCTAAAAGGGGGGTTAAAGTCCCAAAGCGACTCCGGCTATGAGGGACGCCGTAGTGAAGGTCTCTGGAAATTTCGACCGGCTGGGTTTCTTTAACGTGCACTGACATCGCACAGACACGGGCTCTACAGACAGTTGCGCAAATCAGAGAAAATCGAAGAAAAATTCTCTCGGCTTAACCGCGCGTTTGTTTGGGCTCAAATTTCGCACAGAGGTTGCATTTGGTGGTCAGTTTTGTTTTATACTACATTTAGGTGGGGTACTTGCCTGATTCAGTCAGAATTTTTTGGAAATCCCCATCGTATGTGGCGACGACGATCCAAAACTGAAAGACATCGCAGCAATGGTACCCGTAGCGCCATCTCGCACCCACCGGAGAAACCCAGCTGTGCTAAGTGGAGAGCTCGTTTCTTCGATGGCTGCGAGATGGCGCTACGCGTACCATTGCTGCGAAGTCTTTCGATTTTGGTTCTCCGTCGCCACAGACGATGGGGATTTCCAAATAATTCTGCTCGAATCAGGCAAGTACCCCACCTAAATGTAGTATAAAACAAAACTGACCACTAAATGCAACCTCTGTGCAAAATTTGAGCCCGAACAAACGCGCGGTTAAGCCGAGAGAATTTTTCTTCGATTTTCTCTGATTTGCGCAACTGTCTGTAGAATTTCGCCTCGATCAAAATTCGACCGCCGCACCCGAGATCGAACCCACGTGTTTCGGGTCAGCAGCCGAGCGCCACAACCACTGAGCCAACGCGGCGCCTCTTTTCCCGTCTTTTTCTACGACTGTATTGTCACCGTCGAATTTCGCTTCGTTCGGATACGGCGTTCTCGCATAGGGCAGTCGCACCTAGCCAGATGGTGGAAATCATTTTGTGTACCCTTAAATACCCTCTTTTGATACTAGACAGAAAACAGGGGAAGGGGACGAGTGATTGGGGGGGGGGGGGGGTGTAAAGTGCAGTAATAAAAAATCAAGAACTAGAAGAAGGTACAAGCACCTATGTCATCACGACCTGGCAGTGTTTTAGAATTACCGGGGACTCTACGTGCATAAAGACATCAGTGTGAAAATATTTGCGAAGAGTGGGGCGAAATGTAAAATGAGAGAGAACGCTATATCTTGTTACTTGTGGCATTGAACTCTTCAGCCTGCAATCAAATTATCTCACTATTGAGCTGAAATTGTCATCCTAGTAACTTAACATACTGCTGAAAGGTTTGTTTGTTTTTCTAAATAAAAGACCAAAATTCTGAACAAAGCCTCGGTGAAGAATGAAGAAGTCAAGGAAGAGCGACTTTCGGCCGGCCACTTTTCTCAGTACTGTGCAAGAAAACGGAAACAGAATCTTCGAATTACCAAAACATTCATTTCTTATGCTTAGTCTTTCGTCATCATTAATGAAAGTTCCTTAAGGTTTTGCTCTCCAGTTCCTGATCCAAAATTATTTTACTGACAGGCAGCGAACGGAACAACCCGCGATACCCGCTAACCCGCTATCCTGACAAGGATAGGTAAACGCGAAGAGGACATGAAAAAACACACTAGAGCTTCAAGCAGCCCCAGTCGCGGCAAGAGTGTTTGTGTCACTGAAAACGTCGTCCGCAATAAAAAAAAATCAAGAAGATCACGCTGGGCGTTAACTGTACGAAATATATTTTGAATATAAGCACTGTGCGGTAACAATCAATAACTCCAGCTTGGCACCGTAATGTAGGGGACGATGAGCAACCTTTGTTTGTATTACCTATAATCACATCCGAAACTGCATAGTCACTGCGAATCAAGAGATAGCTCCATTCAAATGGGACGAAGCGGGAGAGGAACACTTTAACACTAAAACAGAAAAGCCGAGAACACAATGAAATTCAAACGCAACGAGAGAAAACCTACAAGAAAAAACTGATGGTACAATCATGAAGTTTGAAGCTCGTCTCGGGCAATACGGTCCTGTTTCGCGTCTGGATAAGTATTTATCTGACGAACAGGATCACAAAGATCGCGTTGGTGCCATGGAACAAACGTAGTCAGCACTCTTTACCAGCCTCACCAATACCCTTCTACTGAACTCTAAAGGGCCCGTACAAAAATTCCGGTTTTGGCATTGTGCGCGTTGTGAGAGATAAATAGGATGGCTCAGGGAGCCGCCCCGGAGAATCAACCTCAGCGGGCTGCAGGGTCTTCGCAACCTGCCAAACGAGTTTTGAACAAACTAATCACTCTCGAAGGTGGCATTTAAACTAATGGTTGATCGCTCGAGGACAGCAAATTCGGTCGCTCAAGACCCGCCGGTGGCAGCAACAGTCATCATTGGACAGTGGCGCTTCCCTTAACTGCTTCACCACTGCGCAAGGAGTGGTAAGAGGACTCCCGGGAGCATATGACTGTAACGTTGAGAATCATCAATTTCGCACATATGGGCTCTATGTCATTAACGCTATCGCGTCCTACCCTTAACGCGAGCCTGTGTGTTCCCTGCCATTTCTTTTTTTATTTGTCCCGCGCACTCACTCACTCTGATGAGGCATTCAAATCGCGGCTTTTTTGTATGCCTTAAAAGAGGGCGTTATAATACCTTCGGTATCCGGGATACTAAGCTCGAGCACACCGTGGCACCGAGCAACGTGCACTTACCGGAGGGCTTTTCCACTTCGGTTTCTGCTAGGGCTGAAACAACAATCGAAAAGAAAACGTCCAAACTTAGCTGCTCCCAGTATGACCAGAGCATGCTCTCTCGTGAGCAGGCATATGGTGGACAACGAGTTATACAGGATGTCCAGGCTAACTTTAGCCAAGGGTTAAAAGATTGAATATTTTAGGTAGGCCAGGGAAACCACTTACATATACCTACCAACCGGCTTGCGCATCATGGGCAATATTTTGTTTTGGCAAATACTTAATTAGCAACAAAGATAATTTTCCTAAATGCGTAAGTATTGATTTTAGACAGAAAATGTGAATAGCAAAGTTGGAGAGCACCTTCAGAACCCGCATTCCATTTATTTGCGATAAAGAAGCCCTCACGTGCATCTTTTTCCCGAGCTCCAAAGAAAGCCCGAAAAATAAAAAAAAATCAAGTTACTAGCGCATTCGCGCGCCACGATTCTGTTGCTCTCAATCCTGGCTTGAGTGAACGACATCATCTGCTGGCAAGGCGCGACGAGGATGCACCGTCACGCTTGCTGACTATCTCGCGTGGGCGTCGCAACCACCGCCAACATATCAGCCTGCCGAAGCAATGGGGTCCTCGCGCCTTGCCAGCAGCTGATTTAGTTCACTCAAGCCAGGATTGAGAGCAGCACAATCGTGGCGCGCGAATGCGCTAGTCACGTGATTTTTTTTGTATTTCGGGCATTTTCTTTGGAGCTCGGAAAAAAGATACACCACCTAAGGCTTTATTTATTGCAAATAAGTAGAATTGGGGTTTCTGAAGGTGTTTTCCAACTTTGATACTCCCATTTGCTGTCTAAAGTCGATATTTACGCATTTAGGAAAATTATCTTAAATGCTAATTAATTCATTGCGAAACAAAAATTGCCTAAATGCGCGAGCCGGCTGGTAGCTGTATGAAAGTGGTTCTCCTGGCCTACCTCAAATATCTTATTTTTTAACCCTTGACTATAAACATAGCCTGGACACCCTGTAAAACATGCATGAGATATCTAGGTGTTCTTATACAAACTTCAAAGTGTTGCTTCTTCATATGTGTTTGTCCAGGTTTAGGGCACAGCATTCTCAACAGTGAAATAGGACACTGACGTTCTTATTTTGCTGTTTTCCTATTTTATCCAGTGACTTCTCTGCTGTCTACAGCTATAGTAAATTAAACTCCAAGACGAAGAGGAAACAGCGCTTCAAAAAGCCTTCAGCAAACGGCGGCTAACACCATCATGATGGCAACATTATTAGCTGAAGGCGCTCTCCGGAGATCCATTCGCCGCTTCAGCCTTTTTGTTCTGCCCGACTTGGTGAGAACAAGCGGAAACGAACGCTGTCATTCTTATTTAGACAACGAGTTCGCTTCTATCAAAGTAGGTTTCTACCATTACTCAGGTTTTCTGGTATCCACATCTTTCGTTCTGACATTGCGCGGCTTTGTGATTCTTGCTTCGCATCTAGCCAGCTATGTGACGTATGTCACACAACATGGCTACTGCGAGCCAGGAAATATTTATAGCAATTCAGGTCGCACTGACAGCCGTACGTCCTCTGCGGTGTTGCATCAAGGCTTAGGGCCCCGAAGCACATTTGCGCAAAAACAAAAATATTAGCACGGTTACGATGAGTTAGTCTTAATTTGAAATGCAATGGAAATAACACGAAAGGAAGAAGCGCATTAACGAGTTAGGAGTAAGAGGGACTGTAGTGTAATTCAAGATCTCACTGCAGAAATATACTTTGTTTCGACAGGGCACGACGAGGTTAGTCTTCAAGCATTAAGCGATTATTTGACAAATATTTTTGTTGAGTCCTTCCGATTAGTAGAGGATATGGTAGTTAGACACAATTCTGGCAAGCTATCTCAATATCTCAAAAGATAATTCAAGAAACACTAAAGCATGAAGTGCTTTAAACCCATGATAATAGAAAATTAGAAACACTCTCCAAGCTTAAAAAACGAAGTATCCGACATAAGGAAGCACATTAGATAGAGAACCTAATATGTTTTAAAAAAACAAGGCGGCCTACAAAGCGCGCAAGATGAAATTACGCGTGGGTAAATATAAGATATCCGCACAAGACAAGGAGTCCAACTTCGTTACAAAAACAGTTAATAAGTAAAACAAGCCAAGGATTTCGGCAAATATGTATACAGTAGCAAAATAAGCAAGACGTGAATAACTGAGGCAATTTTCGAGTGACTGAATAGTCCACCGGAAACGCAAAGGAAGAAAAAGAAAAGCCACACTAACAGCAAATACTAAAACGGCTTCTGAGGATCAGGTAAGTGCAATTGTGTTGTGGAAGTGTCGCAAATAATGGCTTGTGAAACTTTTCACCCTGCGTAAGCAGTGCCTCAAGGCTATAAGTCTGCTGGAAACTTGAAACACTGATAATAATGTCTTAATACACGACAAAGGACCCACCAAGGACTTGAAAAAGTGTGCACTGATCAGCTAAATATCTATAGTTTACATGATGCTTAATAAGGTGCTCCCTAGTCTAAATAAAACAACCTTAAATTTGATAAACGAAGGCATTACGCTGGCCTTCCGAAGGGATGCACAAAAAATGACCAGACATGCACCAGAAATCATATGATGCAAATACGTGGGCTTTATAAGGAATACCTATATATAGCACTGATAGATTATGAGAAAGCGTTATAAGATGCACCGGTAATGAGGCATAAGCCTACAACTGGCGACCGAGGACTAACGCAATAACTGATCCGTGCAAACCCTGCACGGAACAGGTCTCGCGGCCAGCAGTACGTCTCTTCATTACGGCTTCGCCTCCCACCTTTCTGGCCCCAGAACCCGAAAGCCTGGTTTTTTTCCAGATCAAGGCGCAGTTCAATTTGTACCACATCACCATGTAAAATGGCGCGCTACTGGCAGGTCGTCTCCGCGCCTCCTCTTTATCTTGCCAGCGAGTTCTCAGACTTTCTGAAACCAGTGTAGGTGCACCATATCAGCACCTCCTCGAGACAAAGGTTCTGGAGAGAATCATGCTGTGCCGTCACATAACATCGCATTGTATCCGCCTTCCCGTCGTATTTCAAGACTATTCAGGATTATACCCAGCCTACTATACTGAGCCAGTTACGCAGATTCATGGGACTGGTGAATCTTTCCCGACGCGTTGTACCGCACAGCGAAGAGCTGCTCAGCCCGATCAGCGACTTCGTTCGGTCAAGCGCTTGTCCGTCCATTGTCACTTCCTGGTGATCAGGAGCACGAACCGCCTTTGCTGCTACCAAGCAAGCTGTCGCAAACGCCGCGCTTCCATACGCCCGTTAACACTAGTACTTGATCGATAATTTATGCCTCCAGTGTGGCCTTCAGAGCTGTCTTACAATAGTCTATTAACACCGAGTGACGTCCTTTGTCCTTCCACTCTCGGAAGCTATTTCATGTTGAGGCCCGCTGCAGTGACTTCAGATGCGAGCTACTAGCAATCCACATGCGATAGCGAACTTTTGAAATTTCCTGGAAGGATGCCAGTTTAAAGCACTGACCGATCACAAGCCACTGGCGTAAGTTTTTCGCAAGACCACATCGAAGTACGCTTCCCGCGAACTCCGCAATCTCGCTTATATTTCGGAAATTGCTACCGATATTTGCCATACGAATACTGCCGACCACTGCGCCGCTGAAGCGCTTCATTTTATTGCTGCGGTTGGCTCCGCATCGTAAACCGTGAACTAGGCCGCGTTCTCCTCAGCGCAGCAGGATGACAGAGAGCTCAAGGCTTTTCGGGAGAACCCCCGCTTTTTCCGAGTGTGGCTTGCGCCCCAAATAAGCTCCCCTGAGCCCTTAGAGTGTGCTCTTTCAGCAGAGCTTCCCCGCTCTTTTTTCCGGCTTCACTACGACGCACATTTTTCAATAACTACACATATTTAACCCATGAATTCGGGCTACTCATCGCCTTTTACCCAGCGCTGTCTGGACTGGTCTTAACGGTGATGTATGCGCCCGGGAGCGCACGTGTCTCCCCTGCCTGGCGACAAAAGCTCCTCGTCATACCAGGACGCCTCCCCAGGCTTTGCTTCCAATCGTCCGTTGTTTTGAAAATCTTCATCTCGACATCGAGGAACCTCTATCCGTTTCCCAAGACTGTTATTGCATACTCACCATGGTCGGCCTTTTCACATGCTGTCCGGAGGCTGTTCCTGTTAGAGACATCGGCGCTGAGACTTTTCTGGTGCCTTCATTTCTGCGAGGGCGCCTCTTTTTGTTGCACTGGCACCGTGACAACAGACCGCGGCGCCAATTTGAGTCCGTCCTGTTTGCTAACCTTGCCCGCATTCACGGCGCCAAGGACTACCGCACCACTCTGTACCACCCATGCGCAAATGGCATGGCGGAGGGCTTTCGCCTCCAAATGAAGGCCGCCCTAACAACCCGCCTCAATTGCGCCCACTGGGTTGACACCTTGCCCCTTCTGCACCTTGGTAAGGCCCGTCGTCCGAGAAGACCTACAATGTTCTGCAGCACACCTGGTGTACGGTAGTTCCCTGCCTCTCCGGAGACTCATTCACATTAGCTGCTTCGCCTTATGTACTGCGTTAAAGACATCCGGCCTAATCCGCCTTGCAGTTCCCTCCCCAACAGCATCTTCGTTCGTTCAGATCTCGCTCTTTCTACAGAGGTTTCCGTTCGCTGCGAAGCTGTTCGGGCACCACTCATACCGACCAACGACGGAGTTTTCCGGGTCCTTCGCCGCACGTTAAAAACTGCCACCTTCTTTCAGAATGGCCGTCAAGAGACAGTCTGTCTGTACCGCCTTAATTAAGCCGCGTATCTGGAGACCACAACTGAGTGCGTCGCAGTGCTGCTTGACGTCGGCAGCCCCCTGTCCACCGTCTCCGACTCCCCGCTTCCCCTCCTGCGCTGCCAGCCCTCAGTTCGGTTTGGACTTCGAGTCTAAGCGGGGGCACTGTAGCGCCCTTCTTTGGCACTGCCTAAAGTACGGCCAGTCCACACCCGAACGAGAAGAAGAAAACAAGGACAGCGCCTGGTTGTGGCACGTGAAGCCATGGCTCGCCGTTCTGTTCTGGCCTAGTTCCGTGCAATCTCTCCCGTTCCTTCGATCCTGGGACATAAGCCTAGAACCTAAAGGCACTGTAATTAACTGCACAGGAGGGAAAAACAGACAGGATTTCTATTGTGGAAAGGAATTAAAAGCAATGATCAAAGTAGGATGATAGACGTACCGCTTTAGGTGAGGCACTAGCTTCAGCTAAGATGTTTACAAGAGTCCCAAGCTGGTTCATGCACATGATCTTTATACTGGACGTCTCGTGTACCAAGCAGATGCAAAGACCTTCAGGCATGATAAGCAATGTTCGAAGCAGGATGACAGATGTACCGCTTTAGGTGAAGCACAGGCTTCAGCTAAGATGTTTACAAGAGTCCCAAGCTGGTTCATGCACATGATCTTTATACTGGAGGTCTCGTGTACCAAGCAGATGCAAAGACCTTCAGGCATGATAAGCAATGTTCGAAGCAGGATGACAGATGTACCGCTTTAGGTGAAGCACAGGCTTCAGCTAAGATGTTTACAAGAGTCCCAAGCTGGTTCATACACATGATCCTTACACTGGAGGTCTCGTGTACCAAGCAGATGCAAAGACCTTCAGGCATGATAAGGAATGTTCAAAGCAGGATGACATATGTACCGCTTTAGGTGAAGCACTAGCTAAAGATAAGATCTTTACAAGAGTCCCAAGCTGGTTCATGCACATGATCCTTATACTGGAGGTCTCGTATACCAAGCAGATGTAAAGACCTACATTGCAGCTTTTACAATGTTTGTGAAAAAAGTTCCATCATTTTTTTTTTGCTCGACGTCTGTTGCCCTTGTGTGTGCTCAGGGTGGGTCTGTGTATGTTCCATTTTATTTTATTCCAACAAACAGTTGATTTCCAGATGGTATTCCCCTCACCAGCTTGAGTGTTATCACAGCTCAGTTAGAGAATACGACGAGTATTTTTCGCGCTTTTCTCCTTTGGTAAGTAGATGAAATGCTCCAATTAAGGCCATCGTACGAATATTGGTATCTTTAGGTTAGAGTTTCGAAAGAGAGGGTGTTCTTTGCATGAAATACAGCTGTGGCTAACGACGAAACGCAAGAAACTCTTGAAATGACGTCATTTATAACATTGGCTTCTAACATTCGCAAGTATAAAGTAACATCTTCTTCGCTATCGTCAGTACCTCTCCCACGGGCACTACGGATCAGAGTCGCGATCTTCCATACAAATACAATAAGCTTGCCGTCCAAGTTAGTTTAGTTGGTAGAAGGACTGCTACAGCGAAGCAGTGGTCCAGGGTTCGAACCTCGGTCTAGGACGAATTTTTCTCTAACTACGAAGTTTCTGAGAAAGCTGTATAGCTTTGCTTTTTAGCCGTAAGGCCTAATTTGGGTGAATGCCCTCGAGTAATTCCTCCCTTACTACAAATCTGCTCCATCTTACGGGGTTCCCCTAAACATTTCACCGAATACAAGAAAAAAAGAAAACTGCCTTGGCACACTCACTTTGCGTTTGTGATAGGACAATTTTCTGAGCCTAAAACTCTTCCGTTCGGCTAAAAAGGCACGGAACCATTAATATTTTTTGAACAAGGGGTGTTAGTACCTTAGATGGCGCCCCCAAGTATAGCGATTCATGCAGAAACCGCGTTTTCCAGAAAATGCAGCATCATTTTGCCCCTCGAGCTGGGCATGGTGGCTTTCGAACGTGATACATTTTAAGGGAGGTTGGCAACTCCAGCCAATTTAGAAATGCCATTTCTCAATAGTTTTGCTTCCGAGGCGTTAACGACTCCTACAACCTCCATGTGCCTGCTAAACGCTGCTCACTCTTTCCATAATAACGGGTACAATAAACGCTTTCTTTATACCTAAAACGGTGTACACCTCAGGAAAGCCTGTTAATGTGTTTTTATTAAGTACACTAGCATATTTCAACTTTACCCTTTTCAGGACACGTCAGTCATGACATTGAAGCCAAAGCTACAATGTTTCGCTCTTGCTTTTCTGCACGCATTTGAAATGACTAAAGAACTCACCGGTTTGCTCTTCACGTT
Organism: Amblyomma mixtum; assembly: GCF_055824585.1. Lineage (NCBI taxonomy): Eukaryota > Metazoa > Arthropoda > Arachnida > Ixodida > Ixodidae > Amblyomma > Amblyomma mixtum. The sequence goes on along the minus strand of NC_143020.1, from coordinate 43,387,659 downwards.
GGGCCTGCTGTACTTGAAGTAGTTTCTCCTGTTCTTCCAACTCGAGGGCTTCGAGCTCTATGCGCATCTGTTCCTCCAGCCTCTCTGTTGAGGGCAAAGTATACCGTTAATTCCATCATACACGACTGCCTTAGAAAATACAGTGAGTCAAATGATTTCACGAGGTCGCACCCGCTGTGGTCTAAGGCTGCACTGTACACTACTACTGCATGTGTCTTTATTAGCAAATGCTTCAAGCGTTGTTCGCGTTCCTTCTCTTTTTTTTCTTTTTTGTTGTATCAATAGTTCACGTTATGACTTTATTGAAACTCAGAGTTGAGAAAAATTTCTTCTGCAAGTTTTCTGCTTAGCCTGCCACAAGACAAGTAGCAGAAAGCAAAAAAAAAAATAGCCTGAAGGAATTTTGATGTAATCTAATCAGAACAAGTAACTAAACGGTCAAGATATGCCCTGATTGCTTGGCTCAGTCAAATATTTCAAATTTTGTTAACCATAATGTCACCCAATGATAATTCGAAAACATAGCGCTAGAACAAATTTTAACATTTTTATACGATGGTGTACGTCAACAAGTATTAGCCTAGTACCAGATGCAAGTATTTGGCTACAGCCCCGTTTCAATCGAAACCAAAACTGTACTAAGTGCTCTAACGACCGATAACAATTCAAATAATTAGGCTTCAGGTATTTTTCTATATAATGAATGCTAATCAGGACTTACTGAAACAAATTATAGTTTTTAAAACAGGAAGAAGGAGCACATATACACGCCTAATTTCATTACGATATCTTCAATAATAAAAATGTACATTAAAAGAAACGCGTCATCGGGTGGACCATGCTTTTCCTCCCATGCCTTCATACATTTCAGGCGACTGCACCGAAATAATTTTTTTTTTCTACCAACCGGGATGCCGTAAGCTATTGCTGAAATAGACAGTTTTAACTGAGTGTTTTTGGGGCCAATGGGCCCTAGCGGGCGAGCGGATACACAAGCGGAAAGGCGCGCGAGAAGAGTATTAGCCGGGCGGATCGCCTGTCTTCTCGAGCGGAGTAGACTCGAATTGCTCTGCTGCTCCACCCATCGGTCACAATTCGAGTTAGAGTGAAAAGAATATCATTTAATCCTGCTAATAATGCGCTGAAACTGTTTAGTAAAGGTAGATTCTGTGTTTTCGCTAATTATTTTGTAAGTGTTGCGTTTTAGATGTGCAAAGGAGGCTGCCATCTTGAATACCCATACACTCCCGCGCGCTCTTACGCACACTCGCGCGCTGCCTATCGCTCCGCTGGGGCGGGCTTCCCAGCGGGCGTGAGCTTCGCTCCGTAAAAACGCTGGCCGGCCCAGTAACGTGCGCATGCGCAGTGGCGTCTGCGCTCCTCCGCTTCTCTCCGCTGGCAGTAAAAACGCTCAGCTAAAACTGTCTAGGCACGGCTGTTAGGTTTTTACAGTCCGTTCTCTAGCAGCAAAGAGTTCATTGTACGCACAAAATGCGGCAGATAGAGTAAGTCCCTTTCGGTTTTGTGCTCCTATCAGAGCCATTTGATTCTCGTCTGATAGAGAAAGCGTTCATAAGAAATTTTTGTTTTGCAATTAATTAATTAGCAATTCAGATAATTTCCAAACGTGTAGATATTCACTTTAGACAGCAAACGTGAATAGCAAAGTTGGAGAGCACCTTCAGAAAGCCTAATTCTATTTGTTTCTGATAAAGAAAGCCTCAGGTGTATCGTTTTTCCGAGCTACAAAGAAAGTCCGCTAAATAAAAAAAAATCACGTGACGAGCACATTCGCGCGCCACGATTGTGCTGGTCTCAATCCTGGCTTCAGTGAACGAAATCAGCTGCTCGTATGGCGCGACGACCTCACTGCTCCGGCAGACCGATACGTAGGCGATGGTTGCGGCGCAACTTGCGCCGTCACTCTTGCAAACTGGCTCGTGCGGGCGTCGCAACCACCGTCGACATATCGGCCTGCCGGAGCAGTGAGGTCTTCGCAGCACACCAGCAGCTGATTCCGTTCACTGAAGCCGGGATTGCGACCAGCACAATCGTGGCGGGCGAAAGCGCTAGTCACGTGATTTTTTATGTATTTCGCGCACTTTCGTTGGAGCTCGGAAAAAATCACACGTGAGGCTTTCTTTATCGCAAATAAAGAGAATGGGGGTTTGTGAAGCTCCTCTCCAACTTTGCTATTCATATCTGCCGTCTAAAGTCAATATTTACGCATTTATAAAAATAATCTTAATTATTCCTTAATTAATAGTAATGCAAAAAAACTGCCTAGAGGCGCAAGCCAGCTTGTAGCTATATGCAAGTGGTTTACCTGGCCTACCTCAAATATTTTACTTATTAACACTTGGCTAAAGTTAGTCAGGACACCCTGTGTAAGTACCTGAAGCATCCTTTGTGGCAAGTCGCCCACCTGTCCACGCTATTGTGTGCAACCTGCCAGTTGCGCACACCTGGCAAGCCTTCACCTGGTTGAAGGCTTTGGTGAAGGGTACAACTAGGTGAAGGCCTTGAAGGTAAATTCCTTCAGGAACTTTAGGTGAAAAGCCTTTGTGGTAAGGGTCTTTAGGCCAAAGACCTTTATAGTGCGGGTCTTCATGATACATGCTTTCGGTAGAATTTCTTTTGGCCAAATGCTTTTATGGTGAAAGCCTTTAGGTCAAATGCCTTAAGAGTAACTGTAACCTTAACCGTAAATTCCAAAGTAACCATTGCTGCTGCACTACTTTCCGCACTTAGCCATGCTAAACCACTTGCTAATTTTCTCTGAATGCTCCGCTACGATAAAGTTCTCAAGTAGGGCTGAGGAAAAGTTTGCTTACTTCTCCTTCTCTGCAACCTGCGGCGTTCTTGCTCGAGTTGCTTCGCCACTCCTGAAAAATAGAGACAGAAATCAAGAAAACTATTAAGTAAAGATGAGCCTTTACGCCCGACCTGTCTGCCTCGTGTTATGCACGCAGTTTTGAAATGCTGGCATCTCTCAATTTCATCTTTCAACATTCTTTTTGCAAATCAGCCATGAACGCAGAGGTTCCGTCAGATAACGGATTTTAAGACGTGCGGCATTTAGAAGAAATAAGTGCTGATCAAGCAAAAAACGTCTGTATTTATCATAAATAAAACTGACGCAAATAACAGTGGTGTAAGAAATTCAAGAACTGCTGACAATAAGAAAGTATCTTGCTAGAGTAGTTAGTTTTCGTCCAGAATTTGCCAGCCATGTGAGCGCTGCTCTGCTCAATACATCGCCTGTTGAGTTTCAACTGCGGTTTCCGGCAAAAGGATTATCCTAGTGTTTCACTAATGCTCTCAGCCAGAAGCTTCGCTAAAGGTTGTTTATAAAGATGCCAGCAAACTGCTTCTGTATGGCACGTCGGCTTTTAGCTGCGATAGGAAGGTAAAATTCACAGCAACAATTTAGGAATGCAATTTAGAAGACAAACGATCTTGCTTTATTAACCATTCAAGCCTGCAACGGGCAGCTAATAAGCATGGTGCATATTCCAGAGAAAAACAGAGCTGTTTGGATTTGCGATGCTTTGAAAATTTTGTGATCACTGTACTTTATACGAGGCTCTGCCAAGAGACGATGCGCAAAAATGCAACCTGTAGAGTGATAATACTAGGCATGATTCAGGGCGACCAGAAGCCGCCTTTAACGCCTCTTTGTCATGTGGGCACGTGGGCAAATTCCAAGCTAGGAGACGCACGATCCTCACGCGGCCCTATTACCAGCCACTTTTTTGGACGACGTATACTGGTATTTTGTATAGTTCACTGGTGTGTCTTGTTTTCTTGAAAGGGGGAAGGGGCGCGGGGGGGGGGGGCGGCATTAGCAACTGGCGCGCATCATAAGTGAAGTCTAGATGGCTGTTATACGCGGTTAAGATTTATAGAAAGGTCATGATGCGAAAATGAAATATTCAGATCATAAAAAGGATTAGGAGATTCATATGAAAAATAAACTTGGATAATTACTTTTTTTTCTAGAAACACATGAGAAAATGGAGAAGAATATACAAACTTTCCTGACGTCCAGTTAGGCGAAATAGAAAAGAGAAAAAAACTCTGCCTCTCCCGTAAACGAGACTAGAGTAAGCATGAAATGTTTACGGGCCTAATGTCATCTCGGTGGACACCCGAACCGCACTGTACAGGAAGGGAGGAACGCCACCACCCGTTCAGCGCGATGCCTTGCCATTTGAACGCAAGGTTTTTGGAGGAAAGGAAATGGCGCAGTAATTCTCTGCCATCTCGGTGGACACCCGAACCGCACCGTAAAGGAAGGGAGGAACGCCACCACCCGTTCGGCGCGATGCCTTGCCCTCTGAACGCAGCGCTTCTCCCCCGGGCCCCTGTGCGCCTTTGCTTCGATGCGCGAAGCCCCTAAGAGATCACGTATGACAACGAAGTGTAACGTGGCATTTATGTGCTTTTTGCACGCGTTATTAGAAATCGGAAATTATAATTCCGTGCATTATCAAACCCACAGCTCCACTGATATCTTGATAAACATTGAGAAGGCACTGGCAGCACTTATTTTTTGTCTCGTTTGGAGACCAACCGGCGCTTGCATGCCGGTCGCGTAGGAGGGCTTAGAGACTCTCGTTAAATCTCGTTAAGTCTCGTACGGTGCCCGGATGTTCTCGTTTCAGAGCCCGGATGACTGGAATTCAGTGCCCGGATGAGTAGATTTCAGTGCCCGGATGACTGGAATTCAGTGCCCGGATGAGTGGATTTCAGTGCCCGGATGATGGCTCTCGGTCTCGGCGTGACGTCACCACACTGCCGACAACGGGAGCTAAAAGCATTTCATGCTTAAAATGTATCCTTCGAAACTAAACGTTCTCTTCGTCACCACCCACACCTTCACAAGAGAATTAAGAATGAAATTGAGTCAAAGTGGAGGCGAAATTAGTGAAGGGTAATATACTTGACCTTTTGTACCGCACCTACTTATGTACAGTCAGGCCAAAATGAACCGCCAAAAGCGTCTGTGAAGAAAACGAAACATTATACCTACGCACTTTGAGCTGCAGGATACAACTAGCCTGATTCATGTTTCTGGGTAAGTGTCTACCCAGGCACATACTCATCAACCAGCTATAAAAGAGTACTTCACTACCAAGTAGAGACAGAAGCGTTTTTCATTTCAATACGGCCTGGGCGTAAAAATTCATCGCGAGCAGCTATCCTTAACCTCGATGCTCCGTTAGTCTTAACGTTCTCGGTGCGTGCCCGCTGCCAGTATGCTCTAAAGGCGCCCACCTTCTTCTCCGATGTCGGTGCGGAGCAAGCCGAAGATGTCCTGCTTCTCCATGATGGCTGTTTCGGCTCCCTGTGCGGCCTTTTCTTGCTCCGGTGGGCAATTTTCGAGCCAAAGTGTGAGCGCTGAGAAAGGCACCACTAGTAAAGGGCTGACGTCTTCTTCTGTGTGGCCCGCCACGCGACTATTTTTCTTCTTCTTCTTCTTCACCTCTTTGTAATGGCACATACCCACGTGGGGGATTGGCCAAGGTATAGTGGTATACATAAGGAAATTTCCATAGGTTTACGACAAAATATCGAAGCCAAACGTTAATTTTGAAAAATGTATTCACGCAAAACGACAGAATATTTGAAGTGAAATAACAAAGAACATTTTGGCGAGAATAGTAATAATAAAAAAAAACTCCGAGACTTTTAAAGCAGTTAGCAAATCAACCTACCAGTTGCAATTATGTAATCATGGAGATTCCCACAAATTGAACCCAATGCAAATCCCTTGGCGCTCGCTCCAAACGATAACAACACTGGCTCGTGCAAAGATCCATCCTAATTTTCGTTATTCTAAAAATCGCCTGATATGCAGCCTCAGTTCTCTCAATGGCATATGTTCTCTGTTCCAAGGCCAAAATTTTCAGAAGACACTATACTGGGACTTAAAATGCAGAAACCAGTAAGCGGTGATATCACACCGTATCAGCATGAATTTAATGCGAAAGAAGATGTAAACCAAAATCTGTAGACATTCAGTACATGCGATAAAGGACAGTAATTTATATGTGTGGTAGGCTGACTAAAGAAAAATTGGAGAGGTCTTCGCCCGGCTGTGGATGTAACCAGGCTTACGTGACAATGAAGAAGTTCCACAGAGTGCCGTGTACAAGACAGCGCGTAAGGAAATTTATTGAATTGAATTTAGATGATAAAAAGAAGTCAAGCAGCACTGACAAACTGACGAGCTCTTACCGAAAGCAAAGCGATTTTCTTGGTACCAATTTACCCTCCATTTTGCCTCGCCTCTCTGAACCCTGGCTTATCCCCCGTCGTGGGTATGTGCCGTATCACTAAGGACACAACAACACCAAGAGCTGTGTTACACGTACCTGAAGTCATTCTTAGGCTTAGCGGCTCCTGGGGAACCATGACAACCCTATTGAAAAAACTCTGCGTGAGTTTGCACGAGAACAGTGATTTTTGTACGATCACGTTCATTTTGCACACGATTGCGCAGAAATTGTGCGTTACCTGTACGCATTCTGTGCGTCCTGTGTGTACATGATCGCGTACTGTGAGCTGAAAGACGTACACGCACACTCTTTGTGTGTAAAAAATCGTGGACTCTCGTGGACAACTCTCTGTGCGTGGCCATCTGCGTGCTGAGAGGGGGCTTGCCGAAGCTGTGCGTGCTTATGTGCATACTGAGCAAGCTCAGTGAGGCTGCGTGTGGCCATGTGTGCGTTTGCTTGCTTAGTAGCAACTTGTCGAGACTGTAAAGGCCCATTTAGGGTGAAAGCAAACAAAGTTCGAGCATTCAGTTAATGATTACTTCTCAATAATGAGCAATAAGCTCACGTTTTGCTGTTTTATAATTTTCGTCTTGGCGTAAGTACCCATTAATCATTTTCAACTTCAGCAAACAAATAACCAAAAAATTATCTTTTAGTGCAAAATGGTTCCCTTCGATACTGCAGGGACCTGTACATGACAACATGCACACTGAGCAAGAACTTGTCAACATTCCAAGTTCATTGTAAAATAATGTAAAAAACAAGCTTCTAATGACTCTTACAGCATCCTTCAGTTCTTCCTTTAACCAATGCTGAAAGTTACAGATATCTTATAGATGCATGATGAAAGCCATCCAGAGCATTTATGTTGTCGCCCGTCATGCAGACAGCCATATTTCGAAATCAGAAGCAACACAACCATTTGTTGCTTGCACTCGAAAGGAGTCAATCAATGGAATAACTCTGAAAGGGCAACAGTGTTTGTTAGGTGCAACAAACAAGCTTGGGGATATAATCAGGTTCAATCAAACATGACGTGCAGAAAGCGAATTGTGAGCTGTAACAGGAATGTTACGAGGCAATTTCTAAAACCATTGCCAAAGCAATTTCCAAAGTCATTAGCATAAATTTACATACACGTAATAAAGCCATGTAAGCCTACATGAAAAGACAGTTTTGAATTCACAGTTGGTGTCAAAAGTTCAGAAATTAGTGCCCTCTCTCAATTTCAGTGACAAATCACAGATCGATTAATTAATTCCCAGTATGGCTCCAGAACAAATCCAATGAATCTCAAATGTGCGAAGTATATATACCACACATGTTGCCTGATTAGCACCAGCATTGCATGATGCATGACGAAGTATCACACTCTTCATTCTTCTTCAATCTGTTTTGAAATTTGCACTACCACAAAGACCATCTGGATGGACTATGATTCCATCATATTGCTGAGAGTCACATTTGGAGACCAAGAGCAACACAACAGTGTGCTGCACATGAGTGGATATAATGCACTGGGACAACTGTGCACAGTAAGGAACGCTTGTAAGGCGTCAGGTATTTGCTTGGGGAATGTAATCAAGTTCAGTCATGTTTCATGTGTAGAAAGGAAGATAAAAGTTTTAGCAGAACTATGAAATCCAACATCCAATACTGAACTTCCCCAGGTGATCTACACACACATAAAAAGCACGAAAGGATAAGCTCAGCGGTACTGTTAAGTTTGATGCCCTTTGAGGTTTGACTTGCGCGTCTGTATGCAACCATCAGATACCATCTTGAAGTTACCAGAATGCCCAAAACAACTTTGTTGAACTGTTCAACTCTAAACTGAAATACTTTTTTTTAAAACATTTTTTTTGCAACATGCTGTGTAGCTAATTATAAAATAAAGAAAAGAAGCTGATAAAATTTTCTCATCTCAAGCGTACTGATAAGTACACAAATCTGAGTGCTTTCAAGAGAGGTGACGCACCCGGTATTCAGTGTCCAGAAGCATACATAATGCTGCAGAATCCTATAGCAAGAAAATTTCTTTTAGTTGACAGATGGCTATGTCTGGTCACAAAGTCAATACCAAGTAAGGCGCATATCCTAACCTGCAGTTACATGAAGCTGCACGTGCTTCATAGGCTGTAACTCCGCCAATAACTGATACATATTTCCCACCTCTAGCACGAGGGCGGAATCAATATACAGCATGGAAACAGCAGTTTTGTTGCTTTAGCTTCTTTACTATGCTGTTTAGGCAAGAGACGAGTTGAAATATTTGCATGGGCAGTTCTCGATTGAAGTAACGTAAAAAACATCCGCACTCCTTTCTGCTGAAGCGACTGGTGGACCACTTTTGCATGTCGCATATCGTATGACTTGCTAAGGGTCCAGACTGACACACGCACTTCGTCAAACCTTCACAGAAAACACTCTTCGCTTTTGCTATAAGCTCCGGCCACAGGCAGTAAGTGTCCCGTCACCGTTCACATCGCAAAAGAAGGCAGCGCTCGCAGGCGGTCAGTTTGAGCTGACAGCGACAGGCGTTGCAGGCACACCGCCGACTAAGTTTCCAAGGAAGCCACACTGTAGAAGGGCGCCGTCTTGTAATCGAAACACACCACAGAAACAATGGCCACTGTCGCTGCTTATGAGCCAGGCATTTTTGCAACGAAGTTAGCAGAGCAATAGGCCGAAAGGTTCGACTCATCAAACGACGGCACCGCACTGCTGACCTCATTATCGTTGTCGACCAGACATCCATAACACATATGCCCCGACGGATCGCTTAATTGGGAGCTGCTACTACTCTTGGATGAGAGCGCGCCCACCGGCAGCACACACCGGTAATCCTTCTTCTTTTGCGATTCCAGCACAGTAACAGCGGCGCACAAGACCGCCCAGCAGAAGCACGAGAAAACAAGCGAAGCTCACGGCGGTGATCTCAGAAACCATGCAGCATGTCGGATAGGCTTTGGATTTGACGCGCTAGACCATGCCCACTCACGCACGCACGCATGTACCGACACGCATATTCATGCGTCCACGCGTCACAAATATCTCAAGTTTTTAATGCTAATATGTGCACAAGAACTTAATTATTTTTGTAACGAAAGTTTCATTTGGTTTTAATCCTTTGCTATCGCACTGCCCAAAAGCATAGAGCCCGAAAGAGACGACCTGGAGGAATGCCTGGAGGCGATGCCTTTCTAAACGGGCCGAAGGAAGCCGGAACTGGCCGAAGCGCTAGCCAACGAACGCAGCGTCTGGGAAGGGACAGCATGGCGGACAGCGTTGCTACGTTTGTCGTGGTTAGAACACTATATCGTGGTCCTCCTTTGTGGTGCCGAGGGCGTGAACCATCGCTGGCATGAGCATTTGTCACTCTTCCGATATGTGATGTGCCGACAGCAGTGAAATTCGCTGGTGCGATGTACGAAAACGTGGTAAGGTGCTGAGTAAACCTGTGTTTATAGCGTGCGTCAGCGGGCTCGACGGATAGCGCGTCGTCCTTTGCGCGCCTTCACTGGAAACTCTATGCTGACGGCGGGGCTCATTTCCTCCATGGCGGAGCAGCTGGTGGGAGACCACTACCCGGGTGACATCTCGTATCTTGGGGGTACGTTAATTTTCTTCGAACCTGTTCATTATTTCAAAGCCTTTGCGCACAACTGGCCACGTCAACACAGCTAGTACAGAGACGCGAAGACGCAGTGCCTATCGCGGCAGCACGCAGCGCTGAAAGGTTGTTTGCTGGCGGCACACGGGCATGAATGCGCGTGTAGTGTCAGTGGTCACACGGTCATGGTCAGTATGCCATGCAAATATGCACAGCTGATCCGATCGCGGGGTGCACGATATCGGCGCCGTACTGCCGCCGTACTGCCATTCATCTCTCGCCGAGAATGGAATATGTGCCCGCGAATAGATCTTCGGCCCGGGCTTTACATTCTCGCCGCATGTTACGCTGTAATTGAAGTAACAGCGCTCGAGCAGTTTAACTACGTAGACTGCGATTCAGCTGTATGCGTTAGGATTGAGTTTCCTCCTCTTTCACTTGTATTTCACTTGTACTTTTATAAATTGTGTATTTAAGGTACGAAGCTCCGTATGATCCAGCTGCGTTCGTACTTATAGCCGAGCCAGTGTAGTCGAGCCTTGAATAGCAGAACGGTGAGATAAAAACAAATTGCTCTGAAGTTTTTCGCCTCTATTTTGGCATTCGCTTTTTCATACTTTGGCTCGGAGCTGAAATGGTACAAACAACTGCAAAATGCACACAGGTGCCCTAGCTCCATTTGGCCTAAATCCCGAAGTTGCAGTGAAATTTAAGGGTAATTGAGCCTTTAATATGTACGAAGAATAAACTTAATTGTTTCATGATTATAACCAATGGCGCAAATAAATCTGACTTTGACTTAAATATGCTGAGGTACCTCTCCAATACCTTATTTGATGTTAAAGGAAAAAGTGTGGTTTTTCTGCAATTGGCACTATTAATTCATCATACCTGTGAGAATGTGAAATCAGTGCTAATCATGCCAGATTTCAAATTGAGGGACGCATGCAGAATTTGAAGCAAACCAGCCTTCTACTGAAAATATCGTTCTGCTGTGGTCTGTTCTTTTGAATGGTGGCATGTATTGTAGAAACGATGCTGGATATCGATATGCAAGTGATGTCTCGTCTGAGGCTAGCTTGTGAATGACTGCCTTGGTTATGAATTTCTTGTTGCCTGGCCCACTTCGAAATGCGGTTAAACAGTCGTGTTCCATTCTGCGACCGGCTCCTTTTTGTGCCTTGCATTTTGCCTTACATGCTTGATTCTAGTCCATTTTTTGCACTGTGCTGCTGTTAAATGTGTCTTTTTACCTTGCAGCAATCTCCACATAGCTTTACCAGCAATGCCTCTTCCAAGCTCTCCAGTATAGCTGTGCCAGCCTTTCACTTGGTGCTAGGATGCCCAGCAAGCAAGCAGGCTTTTGAGGTAAGCACTGAAGACATCTTCCGACACAAGTAGCTTTTATTTTCCTAATCCACTGCTACTTGTGTGACCCCTCGTTATGTTGATTTTTGCAAGTTAGGTTGCCTATTAAGGGCTCTCTTTTGTTTTTCACCTGGTGCTGTGGCCTGCTGCATTGGTGTTCGGCTACTGAGCCCAAAGACGCGGGATTTAATTGTGGTGGCTTCGTTTCGACAAGGCGAAATGCATATTTGCTCGTGTGTTATGCAATGTCAGTGCATGTTAAAGAATCTTTGGTGGTCGAAATTTATGCACAGCCCTCCTCTATGAATGGAGCTATTGTTCAACTTTGAGGCGTTAAAGGGACACTGATGGCAAGCTGAAGTTGACCTGTGATGATGAAGTTCCGCATCCTAACCACAAAGACGACACTTTTTCTGAAAGTGGAGCTTTATAAGCCAGAGAAAGCAAAACATACAATTGTCATCAGCACCGGCTGATATCGGAAATAAATTGCGATGCACTGACTCCGTTTTTTTTTTGGCACAGATTCCAGAGGCTAGGCTGAACTGCCATTCACCTCAGAACGGTTATCATGGAGTCCTTTGTGTAGACTTCATGAGTTCAAATCGAGTGTCGGGAAAATTTTTAAATGTAATTTTTGCGCCAATCATTGTGTTGATGGCCTTTGCGCTGCTGTTAAAACCCGGGATAGCAGTATGGTATCCCTTAAAACTAGGTTCAGGACTTGCAGGAAGTGGTTTATCACATTCCGCTAGCTTGTGCAAGAAACTACTTCAGGGATATGTGCAGGTGTCTTTAATGTGTTCCTGAGTGAGCACTAACTCGTTAGGGGGAAGGCAGCTTCTAATCTGGCACTACAGTGCCAATGTCGTGAGTGTAAATCATAAGATGACCCATCAGTGTGTACGCCTGATTTCTGTGACACTTCAGTGGTGTATAGAAGTGGTAAACAAATCTGTAAGGTATTTGATGCATATCTCCAAGGCAACGGCTGTATGAGTAGCGAAGCCATTAGTCAATCTTCAACGGAAAGAATTTTCTCTTTTAGATGACGTGCTTGTATATCAGTGACAGTTATTTGTTGTCCTGCCTTTCGCTGGTGTGGGCCATGTGTGTGCGCATCTTCATGCGAGCCTTCTTTTCCTTCACAAAAAATTCAATTGATAGTCCAACCTGTTTTCTTCTCTTTTCCTGTGTTGCATCTTTTGGCTGGTTTTAAATCTGTAACTGAGCTCAGACCGTGATAATAACAGCCGGAAAACAGGGCTACTGAATGTGAGCTTGGCATACATGCGTACTGTATGTGTGAAAGTGCAGTTTACAATATTCAGAAATGCTTGATAGCCTTACAAGAATCTAAAATTTTGTTGGAATTCCTATTTGTTCTCTGTTCAAGTGTCGAGAGTTTTTCCGCTTCATCGTGTGATTAGAGCCACTTTGGTACTTAAGTTGAAATCTTTTCTTTAGCCTGCATGTTTCTCACTTTTGGGACAGAAATGTGGAGGCTAATTAAAAGAGTTCAGCTTAAAAGAGTATAGACACCTAATCTTGGTGGCATGTTTTCTTCTCTATAATGCTGCGGAAGACACTACTATGCATGAATCACCATCTGGTATTCGCGTGAGACCGCTAAATAATTTATAATCAACTTTTTCTGCCATCCTGTTTCGGTGAACAATTTGACTATGGCTATGACATCAAAGAGAGGTTATAGGTCACGTGAGGCGTGGAAAAACTGCACTTATAATCGCTGCTTCATCATTTTAATTCGCTACAGCGCTGACACCAGCATTCCTTAAGAGCCAGAAGTACCAATTGTATTGCAGTTTTTCATGCCTCACATGACCAATAACCTCGCTTTGACGTCACAGCCATCATTCAGCTGTCGAAACCGAAACAAATACAGCAGGAGAAAGAAATTTGATTATAAATTATTTAGTGGTCATAGGAGGATGCCATGTGGTAATTCATGTATAATACTTTATGCCTTATTACAAAGAAAAAAACACGTGCCAAACGATAAGGACAGCAAAGTGAGCTATGGAAAGAAAAATGATAAGTCTAACATTAAGAGACCAAAAGGGGGCGGAGTGGGTGAGGGAACAAACGCGGGTTAATGACATGCTACTTGAAATTAAGAGGAGGAAATGGGCCTGGGCAGGACTTGTAATGGGAAGACAACATAACCGCTGGTCCTTAAGGGTAATGGAGTGGATTCCAAAAGAATGCAAGCATAGCAGGGGGCGGCAGAAACTTAGATGGGCGGATGAGGTTAAGAAGTGTACGGGGATATGGTGGCCACACCTAGCAAAGGACAGGGTTAATGTGGAGACATGGGTGAGTCCTTTGCCCTGCAGTGGGCCTAGTCAGGCTGATGATGATGGTATGTGTCGCACCTGCTGCTTCGTGCTATCAGCTGGCCCATGCTTGGCCGACCAGACTAGCCAAATTTGTGATGTGGGTTCTCTATTGCACTTGCATTTGTGTACACAGAGGACTTGGATGGTAGCAGGCGATCCTGTGCATGTGTTCACGCCACAGCACACATGACCCACACTGAAAGCTTCTCTGCCTTTAGTAAGACAGCTGCATCAGTCTGGGGCATAACGTATCCCATTGCTAGAGTATGAGCAAATTGCTCTCGAATTTTAATCTGGTATCAGGTAGCATAGCGCAAAAGAAGGCTAGCACGGCTGCCTAATATTCTCTTGGGCAGCTGTGTTGGATTTTCAGTGCCTGTTAGTGTAATCTGTGAAAGTTCACTGTAAACCATTCGTTTCGATGTAAATTAGGAAGTCCTTAGAGCCCTGTACTTTTTAATGATAATAACAAGGTAATGCAGTAATTCAATTGTACCTGTTCTCTTTCAACACAGTAAAGTGCTGCTGGGTCGAGTTCACAGTTTTACTTTGTAGGTGTGCTCAGGCTGTCATCATCTGCAGCAGCACCAGCCTGACTACACGCACTGCAGGGCAAAACCTCTCCCATGTCTCTCCAATTAACCCTGTCCTCTGCCAATTGTGGCCACCGTATCCCCGCAAACTTCTTAATCTCATCCGCCCACCTAATTTTCTGCCGCCCCCTGCTACATTTACCTTCTCATGGAATCCACTCTGTTACCCTCAAGGACCAGCGGTTGTCTTGCCTTCGCCTTACATTCCCTGCCCGAGCCCATTTCTTCCTTTTGATTTCAAATAGGATTTCATTAACCCGCATTTTTTCCCTCACCCACTCCGCCCGCTTCCGGTCTCTTAACGTTACACCTATCATTTTTCTTTCCATAGCTCGCTGCGTTGTCCTTGAATTAAGCTGAACCCTCATTGTTAGCCTCCACATTTCTGCCCCATAGGTGAGTACCAGTAAGATACAGCTGTGTTAGACTTTTCTCTTGGGGGATATTGGCAACTGGCTTTCACGATCTGAGAGAACCTGCCATATGCGCTCCACCCCGTTCTTATTCTTCTAGTTATTTCCCTCTCATGATCCGGATCAGCGGTCACTACCTGCACTAAGTATACATATCCTCTTACTACTTCTAGCACCTCGCTACCAATTGTGAACTGCTGTTCCCTTGCTAGACTGTTGAGCATTACTTTGGTTTTCTGCGTGTTCATTTCTAGCCCCACAATTCTGCTCTGCCTGTCTAACTCATTCATCATGCTTTGCAGTTCATATCCTGAGTGGCTTAGCCAGGCAATGCCATCAGGGAATCTCAAATTACTTAGGTATTCTCCAGTAACTCTTCTCCCCAACTGTTCCCATTTCAGGCCCCGGAATACCTCCTGTAAACAGGCAGTGAATAGCATTGGTGAAATCGTGTCTCCCTGCCTGACACCTTGCCTTATTGGAATTTTATTGCTGACCTTATGCAGAACTATGGTAGCTGTGCAGTCGTTATACATATCTTCCAATATTTTCACATAACACTCTTCTACACCCTGATTCCACAATGCCTGCATGACAGCTGTGGTTCCACCGAGTCAATTGCTGTCTGGTAGTCAATGAAGGCTATATATTGGGGTTGGTTGTATTCTGCCCATTTCTCTATCACCTGATTGATTGCATGAATGTGGTCTCTTGTTGAGTATCCTTTATGAAAGCCTGCCTGATCATTTGATTGATTGAATTCGAAGGTTGTCCTGAGTCTATTAGTGATTACCTTAGTAAATACCTTGTAGACAATGGATAGTAAGCTGATCGGTCTGTAAATCTTCAAGTCCTTGACATCTTCTTTCTTATGAATTAAAATAATGTTCGCATTCTTTCAAGCTCCTGATACGCTCGTGGTCACGAGGCAAGCGTATGCAGGGTGGCTAGTTTCTCTAGTATAATCTCTCCTCCATCCTTCAACAAATCTGCTGTTACCTGATCCTCACCAGCTGCTTTACCCCTTTGCATTGCTCCTGAGGCTTTCTTTACTTCCTCCCTCGTTACTGGCGGGTGTCCCATTGCTGTGCTCTACTGCCTCTCTCTGTAACGTTCTGATACTGTAGAGATTTGTGTAGAACTCTTCGGCTACTTTAACTATCTTATCCATATTGCTTATGACATTGCCCTCTTTGTCTTTTAGCGCATACATCTGGTTTTTACCAGTGATTAGTTTTCTCTTCACTGATTTTAGGCTACCTCCATGCTTTAGAGCATGCTAGGTTTTCTCCATGTTAAACTTTCTTATGTTGGCTACCTTGCACTTATAATTAACTTCGATAGCTCTCCTAGTCCTATTCTATCTCTGAAGGTAGACGTCCTCATGCTTTGGCGTTTCTTCATCAGATCTTTCGTCTCCTGAGATAGCTTGCAGGTATCCTCTCGAATGATCTGACCACATACTTCTGCAGCACGCTGCAATGAATTTAAATATGTATTTAAAGATAACAGTTAAGGTGGGAGACTGAGCTTTGAGATTTGCACTTCAACTCGGGAGTTATGCCGCTGCTACACAGAATACTTGATCGCCGTAGAGATATTTCATCATCTCGCACCAAACTGCTGTGGAGCCACTGTCACAGTTGATAATTTTGCTGGGAAGCTGTTGTAGCACTCACGCAGTTTTGAAAAGGTGGTATTCATTGTTTTTGTGCTATTGGCAACAGTGATAATACGCTTGCTGCAGTGTTTTGTGGCCAGCCTTCTTTTTTTTCAGTGAAATAAGTTGTACATTTCATGTTGAGTATTCTTTCAGCGATTAAATTGCTTTGATTTTATTCCTTAGTGTAAGTTGCGAGTGCTCCATGTCTGAGTGCAAATTTCAAAATCTTGATAGATGTCCACACTGTTCTAGGGACTCTGTGGCTATTGGAAATGCCCATTTAGCTGCATTCAAGTGTCACTGAGTTGATGGCCATTTGAAAGCCTTCAAAATGCCTGTGTGACACGGTTATTAGATTTTGTGCAGGTTTGATGCTGAGCAGCCTGCGTGCTTGAGTCGGGTTTTCCAATGTCTGTATTTCAAACCTGATACTTTTCGAAATCATCATTAGTTCATTAATGGAACTACTTGTGCCCTTTTCTGGAATTTCCAGAAAACAAATTAACTGAATTTTTTTGCATATACTGCTACCTTTTTGCAGGTGCTGCATAGTGAGAACCTGGATCAAGACGCCAACCTGCTGGACTTGGAGAAGCTGAAGAAATTGTTTAGCCACTGTGTGGCACCCGTCATGAGGGATGTGGCATTAATAAAGCCAGTTAAGGTGACCTTATCTATGTCCTTTTGCAAGCATGCTACACACATGAGAGCCATCCCACGAAGCACCATTGCTGCAAAGCTTGTTATCTCACAACATGCATGCTGAATGAGGCAGTGACAGACAGGTGAGGAGGCCTTTAGGTAGGGCATTGGCGTAACGTGTTGAGCAGTGATGTAGGAGCCTTGCAGCCATGCAAGGTATTATCGGTATCATGATGGTAACTCCATTTGACACTGTCTAGTGCTCTGTGAGCCAGACAAGGCTCTTGAACATTCTGGGACTCACCCTTGGCTCTCGGACATTCTGGAAGCCCCACCCGGCTTGCGCATATCACGCGAGGATGTCTCCTGCTGTACGAGCCTTACGCGGCTTGCGCACTTTATGTGACAGATGTCTCGCATTTGCGAGCTTGCTCGGCTTGCGCAAATTGTGTGAAATATGTATCGTGTTCTGCGACCTCGCTCAATCGTCACAATGTGCGTGGCAATAAACACGCAAAGATAGGCACGCAGAATCCACGTTCAGTATTTTCAATAGGGAAGGCATAGCGAACTGCGCCTTGGAGCCATCAATGGTACAAGTTGGGCATAGAGCGCAGTAAAGTGCACAAATGTCTTTGCGTTTCTTTTCGCCGTGTTATGGCCGATCATTCCTCAGATATTAAGTCCAGCCGTGAAGAATGTAAGGAAGTAAATGAACCGTTCATTATCTGCTGTGCATAATGTATGGCGCTCAAAAGGATGGCAGTATATTTGAAAAGAACGTGCCTTTATAGTACTCTAATGAGCATTCCGCCTAAAGCAAATACATAAAGGACACATGGTTGAACCTTTCCTTTTTTATGTTGCTTTAGTTCGAGAACTAAAATGTTTTCTTAACTGTCCTTTAAAAAAATACCAACAAGAATAGAAGGACGACTTGAAGAGAGGTTAATACCCTGTCAATATTCTTGCTTCCGGGCTATGAAAAATCTTTTTGCAGAAGTTGCTTGTGGCGCAGTGGCCGCGTCACGGAAACAAATAACTTCGAAGGTTCAAGACATCGCCTCCTTACTAGGTGTTTCTTTCTTGCCGCGAATGCGCAGGCTGTATTGTGAAAACTAAAGAGATTGTTTTTTTTGCATCACTAGTATTCACATACGATGCAGCACTCCTCGCCAACTTTTTTTGGGACATAGGGTGCTTCCCCGCGCAGTTGCTAAGGTAACTGAAATATTCCTCTTACCGGATGTCGTATCTCCTATTTGTCAAAGGGCCAAAGCACAAGGATGCCTTGCACAGGAAAATATATATATATAAATAAAAATATAGTGAAACCGATAATCAAGTTCAGAAGAGCAACTACCTCTTACCTGAACACAATGCAGTCCTTACAGACTGCCACTGGTAGCGTCTACCATAAATCAATTTATTCTCACTAATAGAAAGGACGACTTATAACGATGAAGCGCAGGGGATTGACAAAAATGTAGCTATTCGTTTTCACAGGCTGCTGATATAATCGTTCTCTATTAACATTTCCGCTTTCCGCTTTCCCTAGTTTCCGCTTTAATATGTATCAGTTAGAGTAGCGTCTGTCCTATGCGTATGTGTTACTGTGTCCTCGTGTCGAAACAAGCGCTAGCAAATATGATTGTAAATGATTTCTATCCAGCCAAATATTCCTCTTTAATATGATATGTGAATGATCTATTAAAGCCTCTGTTGTCGCCCTGGCGGCAGCCTTCCTCATTCATAGCTCTTACTCCACTGTATCAGGAGCAATTATTACTTTTCGGAAATTTTGTTTTCCACTTCGAGAAGAAATGCGATTCGTTATATATAATTTGTTCATAGTCGGGCTGGTTTTGCGCCATGTTGACTTTGTATGGAAGACTGTTTGGATTTTTCTTGCACTACAAATACTATTCACGCAAAGTACTCCTTCTTCTAATTATAGCAATGAGTTTTGATGCTCTTCCAAGTGGTCTACGTAAGCAGCGGATATCGGGCGTTGCTGATGTGGGTACCTTTATAGCTGCCAATCCAGAAATACTAGGTAGTCCCGCCGCGATTGTGTTGCAAAGGAATTAACTTATATTAAGGAACATATTTGTACCAACGCATTATTTTGGTTCTAGGCTTAAAGGGTCACTCTACTCACCGAGATTTGCATAAATAATGACATATTCTGGTAAATGGCACCCTATAACGTCAATAACGAAGGAACTTCTCCCGGTTTGGGCAGGAATTTGTACTTTATTTTGGCTTTAAAAGTCGCGTAAAAATGCATGGTGGCTCCAGGTGGTAGTCTTTTTTTGTAGATGCATAAGTGAATATACTACGTACCGTTAGTATGCCCCAATGTCACAGAAATCTACGTTTTGTTCTAGTAAACTGTAGAAGGCGCACCGCTCGCTTTTTCCTTAAATCACATGAATAGTTATAATTATACGTACGCTAAACGCAGGCATATTGCGACTTTTAGTTCAGCGCATGCTAGTAAAGACGCAAAATTAAATTCAGCATATAGTGGCGCCATCTGGTAGTCAGGATGGGAACCATTACTGTAAGCAAACCGACTCTCATTTTAAGTATCGAAGCGGTAGAATCGTCACTCTAATTAAAAAATAAAGCAAATTTATCACTTGAACTTTTTCTTATAGGTGAGGTGAGACGAAGCGAAAGATCGGCGCCTCATTTACGGCCAGTGAGTGCACTGAAAAAGGCAGCAACAACGAGAATTCAGTCCGAAGCGAGAGGTCCATGTCCGAAGGGTGCCACCATGTTTGTAGCCACGCGGCGGAAATCGTCGGGATCGTCGCTATTCTCGTCATCACTTCGGCTGTCGCGGCCGCGTTTCTTCGGAGTTGACCACGGTGGAAAAAATACCTTCCACCGTGGAGTTGGCTCATATGGGTCATATGATTCATATGTAACCAATGTCCTTTCAGTGCCAAATTTCTTTTAATCATCACAGAACTTGGAATTGCACTTTATAAATTGCTATGAAATTGTATTTTTATGGTCGCCAGATGAGACTACCATCTCATGCAGATGTGTTCCCACATAAATGTATTCCCGTGGCTCAGTGGTTATGGTGCTCGAACCCGAAAGACGCGGGTTCGATCCCGGCCGCGGCGGTTGAATTTCTTTGGAGGAGAAATTCTAGAGGCCCGTGTACTGTGCGATGTCAGTGCACGTTAAGGAACCACAGGTGGTCGAAATTTCCGGAGCCCTCCACTACGGCTTCCCCCATAGCCTGAGTCACTTTGGGACGTTTAAACCCCAAAAACCAACCAACCTATTTTAAAATGTTCTACCGCACTTCTTGGCACCACACCTGGCTGAACGGTAATTTGAGTAAAGAGCTGTCGATAACCGGTAAGAAAGTATGGCCGATAAAATTCAGTACACTGACCCTTTAAGCGGGGAAAGCTTGTGATTCTGTTGTTTATGTTAACCATGAAAAAGAGATTGCAGCGCTGTAGCGGAACGAGGGTAAACTATATTTTACTATAGGTCGAGACATGAAGCAAGAAAAAAATTACACAATACGAGGTGATGAGTTTCACGAGACTCATGCAAAATCCGAATACAACGTTGCAGTAATGCTGCCCAGCTCTCTACTTCGTGACATTTCCACGGATTAGCAGTGAAATGCAGCGTATATTGCAGCAGTAATGAGGCCTGCTCTTCCTCTCACACTCTTGGTGGAATCTTCTCGATCGTCACAACTGAGTCAATAACAGATGCCGGCCTAAAAGGAGATCAGCCGCAGCAACACAAATTACTTGCTGTTCCTTGTGTGTGTCGCACGATTACGACCTCTATACCGCTCCTTTCTTTGCAAATAACAACAGTAAAGGACGAAAGTCAGCTATGGTCTTTTCACTCCCTTCTGATGTGTCTAGGACATGTTGTGCCGGCGCCCACATTTCGCTGGCTGGCCTCTCTGGAAACCAGCGCTGCGAGTTCGCCGTAGCGCAAAGCAAGACCAGACTCTCTCGGACATGTCGCGGCTTGCAGCGGGAATCATCCCGCCTCGCCGTCGCCCGACGCGGACCCTTCCTCCTCCCCCTCTCCGTCGGTTCGAACACCTGCAACGCTTCGCCGGCCGCCCGTTCCGGTCGGCAAGCCTTCAACGGCCGGGCGCCTCTCGACCATTCGTCTAATTTGAACGGTGGCCAGCGCCGTGACCTGATTGGAGGATTTGAACTGCTGGCTGCCGCAACGGACACCGGCGGCTATAAAAACGGACCGGCGCTGAACCCGCGGAGCAGACGGGCAGCAGGAGAGCCATCACGCCGAAGCTACGCTCGCCGCCGGGGCCGCCCTTCTTCTTTGTGCTAGCCCGTGTTGCTCTTCGCCCTTGTATCTACGATGTAAAAGTCCTTGTACATACTGTACATAAAAGTCATTTGACTCACCGTCGCCTCGGTCGTTTCTTGGCTCGGATGCCCCAGTCCCAACAGTGGTGGCAGCGGTGGGATGCCCCAATCCCAACAGACACTATGTTAATGCACTGCGGCACAGCCGTGGCATTTGAGTCTTCCGCTAACTGGGCTTCAAACCACGGGCACGAAATGGATTGTTTTGCTCCCAGAGGCGCTGTATAGCGGGATGTTCAGGCGCTGCCGAGTTCAGACTAATCACGATTAAGCTGGTAAATGTCCGATTGAAAGTATGCATACCGTTTTAAGGCCAGATTTCTGATGCAGTCCACCTGTCTCTCCGCCTTGTATGCGCCTACGCTCAGTACCAATAGAAAGTACAGTCCTCCCCAATCCTGTCTACACCGGTCGAAATGCACTCCAGGAAGTACACTGACGTGATTCAAGAGTAGTCTAAGGCTCTAAAATAGACGTTGTCATGCTTACCATGCCAATGGACCATATCTACTGCTCATGACATTTAAAGCTACATCGGCGCCGAAAGGCAGCGGCGACTGTTACGAATACGCAATAGAGTGCGCCGTTTGAGCTCTCAAGACAGTTGTGTTCAGGACTGCACTTCTACGACCAGCAGTTAGAAAACTTATCCACTGGCACGTCAGTATAGCAGGCAGAAAAAAATCTAGGAACCAAAGGGCCTCTGAAGTGCATGGTGGCGAACAAACTCCAGGTGTCAACGTGAATAATTTGGTCCCCTTTCGTACGCGGGCACGTAATGGGGCGTTATGTTTCGAGGAAAATAGAATTCTTTTAGGTCTTTGCGAGGGGACGAGATACACTGTCTCACGGGCTCATGCGTTGTTATAAAATGTGTCGTCGTCAACCTGTGTCGTCATGGAGATCTCCAGGGAACGCAAAAAAAGGCAGAAATCTGGCATATGCGATGTGCTTTTTATGATAGGAACTCTGGTAATTACGAAAATTCAAACAAGTTCGTGCAACTTTATCGATTGCGCGAGACCGCCAAACAAAATAAATTGGGAGATTTTTATTAGTTCGATTTGTATTTGCGGTGAAACATTGTCTAAGGAAGATTACCTCAAGAGATGTTCTCAACATCTTCAACGCTAGTGAACTCGGCACATTTCCGAGAAGCACAAAACCTAGCTACAAACACGCCGTCACAAAGTTTCTCACCACACATTTTGATACCAACGCGTGGCAGGTAACGCTTGACTTCTCAGTACATCAGATGAACTGAGCGTTTCTAATAACCTCGTACTCTTGCTTGTACTTGGCAAGGTACGAACTCATGCAGTACGCAAGCGACGCAGACACAGCCAAAGTGAACGCCACCACAAACAACACAAATCTCAGTCGGAATGTTCTCAGTCTGACAGTCGGCATAAGTGCTGATGACGATACAGCCGGAGGCGCAAACTGCGGCTGAACATCACTCGCATTCGTCGTTTTCCTGTCCAGCACAACGGCAAAGACCTCGTCACGTGGAGCCCCCACCAGCCTAGGCACGATGAGAAGAAGTGGAGGCTGACGCGATGCAGTCAGGGACAGCTCCGTAGGTTCCGCTTCTCCTACGTCTTTAATGCCACTTCTGCTGCCATTCAGCTCCGGCGGCGAGAGATAGAGCAAGGGAATATTGCGAGGCGCTGATTCGCGCAGATTCCGGGCGCCATGCGCGTTGAGGATGTCCAAGAAGCGGTGCAGGTGAGGAGAATCAGTCGAACTTGAACTCCACAGCTGCGCCAGCGAAAGCGAGGACAGATTACAAAGAAATAAGTTGGCATGAGAAAGTGGCTAGTTTTGGTGTATAGAATCTCTTACAAGCTAGAAACCGTTAGAACACCGAAACAACTATTGCAACCCCCGGTAGTCTTCAGCAGCAAACAAGAATGGCATGAGAGCTTTTTAAGGTTATATGCGGTTGCATCACACTACCATTCATTTCCAGCCAAAGATTATAGAGTCCGTGACAACCTTGATAGCCTAAACTACGCGAGTTCGAATCAAACAGAAAGCAAAAAAAAACTGAAGGGGTCACCTAGGCTCCACATTAAAGTTATAATGGAATAGCTTAGTGGATTATTTCCCATAACTGCTCAATTTTTCATTCTTTCTTTTACATTCATAAATCCCTGGGAGTCCGAAGTAGTCAAGCGGTGCGCCGCTTCCGTGCAGTGACAGGCGCTAAACCCTTCTGGCGTCACCAATGTGCAAGGCACTGTAGATTCCAGTTTTCGTAGCAGAGCACGTGATCACTTTAATCAGCAGGTGGATAAAAAAAACGAACACTCGCGACCGAGCAGCGTAAATATGCATATTAAAGTCAGACGATAACTCCAAATTGTTATGTGCACGAAAATAAGTTTGTAGCCGTTAGATCAGTGGCCAAAAATCCCACCTTCATGAGCCATTGAGCACTGAGTAGCTATGACAAGAACACTTTGCTACGCACAGAAATAAAGCTTTTGCCTTAATTCTTGCCAATCAAGGGTTACCGTACAAAATTTCATTCGACATAGAATATCCCTAATGGTCTAGGTACTATCTCTGCGTATTTCTCGAAGTGAGTTCTAGGAGGGGCCCGTCTTTTCACGGAACCCTTTATCTAGGTCCGTAACACAAGAGTGGTGCTCCAATATTTAGCACAGCTTAGACCTGCATTGCTTACAAAAGCTAATATTGAAGCCCGTGTACTGTAGAGCTAACTGTTTAGAGGCGCTAAAGATTTTCGCAATGTCTGGCTTCGGCAAAATGCCAAACAGGAATTGCTTCAGGTTTTCATAGGGCGCACCTGTTCATCTGAATCACAAGCGGACTATTATAATTGAGCACTCAAGAGAGGGCCGCGGAAAGGCACTCTGAAAGTCAGAATAAACCCTTAATTCGGGCACAGAAACAAGTCTCCTGCTGACCCGAAAGACGCGGGTTCGATCCGGGCCGCGACGGCCGAATTTTTATGGAGGCGACATTCTAGACGCCCGTGTACTGGCCGATGTCGGTGTACGTTAAAGAACCCCAGGTGGTCGAAATGTCCGGAGCGCTTCACTACTCCGTCCCTCATAGCCTCACTCGCTTTGGGACGTTAAACCCTAATGAACCAAAAACAAGTCTCACACGATTTAATCAATGGCTGACAACCTCACCTTCGTCGGTCGTTGAGTGCTGAGATGTCGGTATGGCGAAAACACCTCCACTGGGGCTGCGAACCTAGTCGTTCGCCGGTGCCGCTGGATCAAACCCAGCCGGACAAGAAAGCTTTTCCCCGCGTCCCTCCCCCAGGCGTCGCTCAACCTGTGACCGTTCGGTACGCCGTCGCCTATGTCGGGAGGGACGTCCTCACCATTGCAGAGGTCGTCGTAGTCTGCGCCCTCACCCGCCTTGTTGGAAACGTATTTCTCCTTCCCGACAAGAAACGACTGGAGACGTCCTGAGAGCACTTGCTTCCACAGCTCGTGTCGCAAGTCGCACTTGGGTGATTCCTGCAGACGCAAAAAACTCAAGTATAGGGCAGTACTCAGTGCTTTCAATAGCGACCCCTAACAGGTCAAGAATGAGGTATTAGGGGCTCCATTTTCTTCTAGGGTGTAGAAGCAGCAACCAGAATTAAGAAACTCGTCGAAGTCAGCACTCTAATATTTTGTCCATGTCTTGCGGTCTGAAAATGGAGCAACATCATATTCAGGGGGTCGCCTCTGATGGAGCTCGTATTCTCGTTGTCAATGTGAATGAAGAGTGAGTATTGTTCAAATTTGCGATTAACTTTTTCACAGAGAGCAGGCGTTTTGAGGCGGTTTCAGTTCAGTATCTAGTAGAGCATATATAGCAGAAGCGTAACAATGGGTCCTTTACCTCCACGGATGGGAATCGACCATTCATTTTAATGAAGAAAACCCACGCTGAGCTCTAAGAATCCGGTGTGATGGGTGGAAGCGAAAGATGCAATCTGAAGGATCGGCAAATGAAGAAACGGTTTTTTTCAGGTACTTCGACGCATAAAAATACTTAAACAGGTCAAAACGATATCTTGGGCTGCAACATACATTACCTATGGAAGGTCTCACACGATTCTGCATGAATACACCTCGGACAGCCAAAGAAGAAACGACAGCCTCATTCCCCCAAACGAAGAGACCTATGGCAGTGAAAGGATGAATTTTTTCGTCAACTCTCGATGAGCATTCAGTTACACTGTTCCTGCTTGGTACAAAGAGACCATGACCAATACTCGGAGGACAAATACTTCCCTTTTGCACTTAGTCAGTGCTTTCCTGTCGATCAATTTCCCGCGAAGCAACGGTAGCAAATATCGTTTTGTACAAATATCCCCAGATGTCTGACTGCTCGGCAGAGCGGCAAAGTTGCAGCGCTGTATGTACACTCCGCGTCAGTGAGCGTGCCCACTCACACAACAATACATCCATAAGGCATTGCTCATAACGACAACACTAGAGCGAACAGTAAAGCGGCTCATATAGCACCACCGGAGAAGCCTCGCCAAGCCAGCTTGTCGTTAGAGTCTAACAGCGCGCATCTGTGCAAAGCGGCCGCTGCTAGCGCTGCGCAAAAAACAGAACCATTTGCCACCATTCCCGCTAACGGTCGCGTACATCATGAATAACCATTGCGAAAAGCTGTCATGGTATTCAATATTTATGTCCTTATATTTCTTGTTCTTTTTCTTTTTTTACTGCGAGGTGTTCTGGAACTCCTTTGCAGTTCGTGTCAGTTGAGGCTCAAAAACTCGCAGCAAAACTACAGCACTATGTTACGCATATTTAATGAGTAGGGAGCAATCGTTCAAACAAAAGGCGGGTAAGCTATTTAGTTCTTTTTATCACAGCACGCTACAAAATGACTTGTGTGATATTTTTTTTCAGCGGTCGCTCCTAACATCCCTGGCATGTTGTTCAGGTATCACATGCAGTGAGAAAACCTTCTCAAGCTTGCTAGAAGGGTGTACAAGAGGAAGCAGATAGAACTGGGAGGACATGGGGAAAGCATGTACAGTAGCACCGAGTTCTCCGTAAAAGAAGAGATCTTTAGGTTCAACACAGGGCAATTTGAGTGTCTGTAATATTTTTGCTGTGGGTAGTATGCCCGTCATGACTGATAACCAAAACCAGCTGGTTTTAACACTGCAGTGGGGCGCAATAAGTAAAATCCAGGTAACAAGACCCACCTGGGCGAGGAGGACGAGGAGGCTGTTGAGGTATTTTCGCCAGTGGCGGTCGTGCGCATCGCCTTCTTCGCTCCTGGCAGTCAGGGCCAATGTGAGCACCAGCAGGCATTTCATAGAGCAATTTTCGGTGGGTTTCTGCTTGCGCACCAGGTATTTCAGTGTCCACGGTGACAGTGAAGGTCGGCCACCGTAACAAAAACCTAACCACGCAGTTCTTCTTTGTCTTCTTCTCTTTCTTCGCTAATGCAACACCTGCGTTCATTGAAAGCGTCATTTTATCTCCAGGCAATTTACATGAATCAATGTCAGAAAAGTAGATGTTTCGTTGTATCGGCTGGTGCGGCCGTATGAAGAGACAAGACTCAACGTAAACTGGGACTAAAGCAATTCATTGCACACGCGCAAGTTTTTATACCCTACAAGCGCCTGACACAAACAGCTGATCAACAAGTACAACATAAATACAAACAAGCAAACAGCCGATCTAAAAAATTCAACCCAAACTCAGAACCAATGGATACAACATTCTCCTTTCCTTCGAGAACTAGACTTTTCTAAAGATTTATTGCAAATAAGAAAACTTTGAAAGACATGGATGCAGTCACAAGAGTTACACATTCCGAAATACAAAAAAACAGGAAATATATTCACAGAATAGGCAAATAAGCACATTCTTTTGGAATAAACACGTAAGACACAAGACAATAAATGTGCGTGGATATTGCATACCATTCATTTACTCTCTTTCCTCTTCGGAAATGTACACAGGAGAGGTGCGATAAACATTGCACCTCCATTCGCCAACAAATGCACAAAGTGCTTTTCAATGGTGCAATGACTGCAAGGAAAAAATTCGCGACCTTGCATATTCGTTGATTTAGTTCGTTCGATTGGTTTATGGGGTTTAATTTCCCAAAGCGTCTGAGGCTATGAGATACGCCACAGTGAAGGGCTCTGGAAATTTCGGCCACCTGGGGTTTTTTAACGTGCACATACATCGCACAGTACACGCGCCTCTAGAATTTCTCCTCCATCGAAATCCGACCGAGAAATGAATTTGATCACGAGGACCATATCCGCTATAATGCAGGACTTAAAAAATGTTGCAACAGCTTCATGAACGTAGAGTAAAAGCAGACAGTAGTTGGTTGGTTTTTAGAAAGAATTACACAGTGAAAGTAACAGTCAACTGGTGTATCTGTCCGTAAGGTTCTATGCGTGGTCATGGACAAAGCAATAAAACAATGGCAAAACATTGGGTTCTAGTACTTGAAACAAAGCTCTATGGGCAACATTAAACATCAGTAAATAAAACAATGCACTTAACATTCATAGCACAGAAAGATATATCATGTCTCAAAATATCTTCGTGATTCACCTCTAGTGATAGGTTATTATTTCTATAAATACTGTAGTTATGAAGAGTAAGAATGTCGGACAAGCTAAATTCCCTGTTTACAGTGCAGTTCTCATTGTCATTAAAGGCATTATCAGGCAGCACACTGATGCTCCTCTGCGTTATGTATACAAAATATCAATATTTGCAATCATCTCAGCAAACGATCAAAAATATATATTGGAGAATCATTTAGGCACACAGTCTTTGAATCATAGAGGGCTCCTAATCTCCCTTTAAGCCTAGGAGGTCGTTTGGATTCTTAATGAGACGGT
Source organism: Amblyomma mixtum (assembly GCF_055824585.1). Lineage (NCBI taxonomy): Eukaryota > Metazoa > Arthropoda > Arachnida > Ixodida > Ixodidae > Amblyomma > Amblyomma mixtum. The sequence goes on along the minus strand of NC_143020.1, from coordinate 43,359,461 downwards.
GATTGAGGTTGAGATCCTGGAACGGACTGTGGGCTCTATAGGGAAGGGTGATTTTTGAAGCAGATGATGCTGACGGAGTAATGTTGTCTCTTATGTCAGGTATCTCATCACAGGGAATCACTGAGCTCTTAAAACTGCACTGCACTTAGAGTAACAACAAGCCGTAAAAGAGAATCTACAAGAAATAGCTACATTTTAGGACATCATTTTCCGGGTACGGCAGAGTTAATTGAACATATTCGCGATTCTGAATATTTTTGCTATTATATAGTTATTGATTTTTAATAAATGTTGTACGACCACCGGTTGTCCATAGAAATTACTGCTCTTTCATATTAAGACGAAAAGGATCTTTCATTAGGAAAGGATCTTTTAACTCGCTGGTTATTTTGAATGAAGTACAAGCCGGAGCACGATGACTTACTCCATGGACTTTCTTTACACAGGACACTGGCATCGCGCATTAGCCATGTAATGGTTTAGTTTATGGTTTATGGGTGTTTAACGTGCCAAAGCGACTCAGGCTACGAGGGACGCCGTAATGAAGGGCTCCGGAAACTTCAACCACCTAGTGCTCTTTAACTTGCACTGGCATCGCACAGTACACGGGCCTCTAGAATATCCCCTCCATCGTAATGCGACCCCTACGGTTGGGACCTAACCCTCGTCTTTCGCATCAGCAGCCGAGCACCATAACCACTGGGCTACTGTGGCGACCATTATTAGCCAAATAATGTTCTCGCCTATTGTGTATATAGCGTTTAAGAGTTGTGATTGCCCTATATGCCAAATCTGTTGACAAAACATGCCCTGAACTAATTCGTTTCGATTTCAATGTATTAAACAAAGTTTGAACTTCGTCAAATAAAAAGTTTTTTTTAGTTCATTACTCCGTTCATGTATAATGTATTTACAAATAAGGTGGAACCGTTCATGTCGTTATCCAGACAAGTAGTGTCTTCATCCAGACAAAACAGCCAGCGCCCGTCCTGTGTTTTTCGTGTTCCTTTTGTCCTCGTTCCGTAGCACTGTTGTGAATCTGTTTATTAAGAAGTGGCCCCGCACAAGACAGTAAAATAGTGCATAATAAATTTCATTCTGAAACAGTCGTGTAGGCCACCTAAGCGTTGCCTAATTTAGGTAAAATATCTGAACTTTCGATGCCTGTTGTTATCGTGTACATTGTTACCTCTCCTCCATCCTGTCCTAAAAATCAGTCAGCTGAGAGTGCCGAAGGTTCTTAATGCTCACATCATTTAGATTTCCTCCCAATGCGCCTACAAATCCATTGGCTCTTTCTAAGCTTTTATTTCCTTCGAGATCATGGTATGTAGCGTTTAACTAGCCCAGTATCGCCCTTTCACGCTGTTTTGCTGTGCCTTCTGGCTGGAAACTTGAACTTCGTTAAATGATATTCCATGTGTGTGACTTTTTAAAAGAAATTTTTGCTCTGAATGTAATTGGGATCCTCTCACCGGTCAAGAACGCAGGCCAAAGACCTGTGTTGCATAACACCTTCTTTTCGCGACGTCTTCGACCTTAACGACAGCCCACAGTCTCGAACCACTATTTGAAGCATCATATAAACACGGGCGATGCCGATTCTCTTCACAGCGTTCGTATAGAGTGCGCAGTCCAGAACGCCTCATAATACAGCAGGATGTTGACAAGAAGCTCAATAAAGACATCATCGCATCGTAGAGCCCTTAGGGCTTACCCGTCATCCCGGTTATAAAGAATGACAGGAACTGGCACTTCTGCGTCGATTACCAGCAATTCAACCGCATCACGAAGAAGGACGTCTATCCCCTGCCTAGAATAGATGATGCATTGCATTGCCTTCAAAATGGTAAGCACTTTTCTCCAGTCAATATTAGGTTTGGGTACTGGCAAATGGCTGTTGATGACATGGACCACAAAGACCGCCCTCGTGACTCCTGACGGCTATATCAGTTTAAAGTCCGGACGTTGTGCTTATACAACTTGACGGTTTTTTTCTAATGCATTATGGATTCTCTTCTTCGCTGCTTTGAGTGGTCTGCCTATTTTTGCTAACTAGGTGACGTTGTAGTTTTCTCGCCGTCCTTTATCCCACACCTCGACATCCTCACGAGTATTCTGACAGTGTTCCGTAAAGCAGGGCTCCAGCTCAACTCCTCGAAATGCACATTCGGTCGCAGACAACTCACCGTTCTCGTCCATCTAGTTGATGCCTCAGGTGTGCGGCCAGATCACGCTAAAATTAAAGTCGTCAAAGATTTCAATTTAATACGGTCGTCCAGGAATGTGCACAGCTTTGTCGCCCTGTGCTCGTGCTTCCGCCGTCTCATCAAAGATTTCGCCGGCATTGCTCGTGAACTCACCAATCTTCTTAAAACCGACTCCTCCTTTACGTGGGGTCCAGCCCAGAAGAGCGCACTTTCTTCGCTCCTCCATCTGCTCGCCGCTCAGCCAATTTCAGCTAATTTAGATCCGTGTGCTCCTACTGAAGTTTGCGCCGACGCCTGGGAATACGGGATCGGAGCCGTGCTCGCTCAATGTGCCCACGGTCACGACAGCGTCATTGCTATTGCCACCCGCATTCTTTCCGATGACGTGAAAAATTGCTAAATATTAATGAGCGTGAGTATCTCGCCCTTGCCTCGGCAGTCACCAAGTTTCGGCAGTGACCAGCGAACACATTAAAAAATTCCTGGAAATATTCCGCTTGTAGCAGGATTTCCGGGGAAAGGAACTTAGCGACAGATAGCCAAAATGCCGGTCCGAGCTTCGGTCATCCAGCCAGCGATCTCGCGCCGCGCGCTAGCGGAGCGGCGGCCGCCGCTGCTCATCTTCCTCTTTACAATCACCCCCGGGCTGAAGGCGAAGCCACCCTGGCGAGTCAGGGAGACGACAACACACACGGGTCATAGTACGGCTTCAGGCGTGACACATGAACAGTCTCGCGGCTGCGTCGGCGTTGATCTGTGGAGGGTGTCACCGGGTCGACAATGTAGTTAACCGGGGAAGTGCGCTCTACGATGCGGTAAGGTCCGTGGTACTTGGGGAGAAGTTTGGACGAAAGGCCAGGTGAGGTAGACGGCACGTGAAGCCAGACGAGAGAGCCGGGTAGAAAACTGTCATCAGTGTGGCTTGTGTCGAAACGGAATTTTTGACGCCCCTGCTCGCCGGATGTTAACGACCGAGCGAGCTGACGGCACTCCTCGGCATGCTTGGACGCCTCCGAAAGAGTGGTGCACTCGGACACGTCGGGCCGGTAAGGAAGTACTGTGTCGAGTGGTGAGGAAGGTTCGCGCCCGTAGAGGAGAAAAAATGGCGAGAAGCCGGTGGTGGTCTGCGTGGCGGTGTTGTAGGCGTAGGTGATGAACGGCAGGATCCTGTCCCAGTCGGAGTGGTCGGAAGACACGTACATCGACAGCATATCGCCCAAGGTGCGGTTAAACCGTTCCGTCAAACCGTTAGTCTGAGGATGGTAGGCCGTGGCGGTATGGTGAGTGATCTTACACTGTTTGAGAAGAGATTCCACGACCTCGGACAGAAAAACGCGCCCACGGTCGCTCAGCAGTTCTCGGGGCGCTCCATGGCGAAGAATGAAGTGATGCAAGATGAAAGAGGCAACGTGTGGTGCCGTAGCAGCAGGAAGAGCCGCGGTTTCAGCGTAACGCGTGAGGTGGTCGACGGCTACAATAACCCAGCGGTTGCCAGCAGCAGTGTAAGGAAGGGGGCCGTAGAGGTCAATTCCAACTCTGTCAAAAGGACGCAAAGGGCAAGGGAGAGGCTGCATCTGGCCGACTGAGTGGTGAGGAGCCGGCTTGCGACGTTGACAGTCAGGGCACGAGCGGACGTATTTGCGGACGTAGGTGGACATACCGCGCCAATAATAGCGGAGACGGAGTCGCGTGTATGTTTTAAAAGCGCCGGCATGAGCAGACTGCGGGTCGTTGTGAAACAGGGCGCAGAATGTCGACCGCAGATGGGCAGGGACGACAAGCAACCACTTCCTGCCGGTAGGGACGTAGTTGCGGCGGTACAATAGACCATCACGAATGGCGAAGTGAGCAGCCTGGCGGCGGAGGGCACGAGGCACGGGTGCCGCCGAGGAATTTGAGAGAAAACTTACAAGCGAAGATATCCAGGGGTCCTTATTTTGCTCGCTGCCCATGGTATCTGTTGAAAACGACAGCGAAGCGCAACCGGTTGGCGAGTGGCAGACAACGTCTGGCGGCAGTGGAGAGCGGGACAATGCGTCGGCGTCGTTATGTTTTCGGCCGGAGCGATAGATGACACGGATATCATACTCCTGTAGGCGTAGGGCCCAGCGAGCGAGGCGGCCTGTAGGGTCTTTCAAGGAGGCCAGCCAGCACAGGGAATGATGGTCCGTGACGATATCGAAAGGGCGGCCATAAACGTAAGGGCGAACGTAAGTTCCTTTCCCCGGAAATCCTGCTACAATTTGGTGGAGCTGTGCTGGGTACAGCCTTTGGCCAACGTCCTGGAGCTTCGCAGCAGAACGATCGCTCCAGCCATGTCCACCGACGCAAGCCAGTCATCTTCCCTTTCGCCTACGCCCGTCGTTTGCCCTGGCGCCCTCCGACAGCGGGACCCAGCCATTTTTACCGGGTCCGATGATCACGACGTGGAGGATTGGCTTGCCTCCTACGAGCGGGTAAGCGGCCACAACCGGTGGGACGACGCCATGAAATTGAACAACGTGGTGTTTTACCTCTCGGACGTGGCCAGCCTATGGCACAGGAACCATGAATCAGACTTTACCACCTGGTCTGCCTTCAAAAGAGCCTTTTCTGACATCTTTGGGCGCCCTGCAGTACGCAAGCTGCGCGCTGAACAGCGCCTGCGAGTGAGAGCCCAGCTACACGGAGAATCGTTCACGAGTTATATCGAGGATGTCATCAACCTCTGTTCAAGGGTGGACTCGTCTATGACCGAGGCGGACCGGATTAAGCATGTCCTGAAAGGCATCGAAACGGAAGCATTTCAGATGCTTATCGCCCGGAACCCTACCACCGTTGCCGAAGTGTTCAACCTGTGTCAGAGCTACGATGAGCTCCGCAGGCAGCGCATTCTGGTGCTACCACCTTCCGTGCAGCCTGACTCGCTTTCCAGCCTCGCCGTGACAACCTCCCACAGCTCGCTGCTTGACCAGATAAAAGACTTTGTACGTGAGGAGGTGGCTCGACAGCTGTCACTTCTTCACGGCGTGCAGGGGCCTCCCTCCAACCTGGATCCGACCCTACAAACGGTGATTCGCGAGCAAGTGACCGAAGCGCTACCACCTGTTCGTCCGCCGGTTCCCGCTGCAGCGCCGCTCACATACGCCGACGCCGTCCGAAAACCAAGAGCCGAGCCGTTTGTCCCGTATTATCCTCCGACGCCGCCGCCTGCCTTTCCAACCCGACCACCTCCTGCTCGTGTCAACCCTTGGCGCACCCGTGACAACCGTCCTATTTGCTATGCATGTGGTGTCCCTGGCCACGTTGAGCGCCTGTGCCGACGCCGTGTGCCACCACCCGTGGATGACCCCAGAACCTACGTCTACGCGGCACCACAGCCCCCGCCACGTCCGTCGGCCGCCGAACAGCTTGATGCCTCCGATCGCCGCCCGTATTCTCGCCGCCGTTCGCCATCCCCGCGGCGCCGTTCTGTTTCGCCACTGCGTCCTCATTCCCCTATGCGCCAGGAAAACTAGTTGCCGCAGTTCCCGAGGCAAGAACTGCGTATTCGGCGACAAGTTCAAGGCCTCGTTTGTCCCCAGCGAATGTGCTCGACGTTTCTGTGGAGGGCCACACCGCCTTGGCGCTTGTTGATACTGGCGCTGCTGTTTCTGTGATGAATGAGAAACTGTGCCGAAAACTTCGCAAAGTGACGACGCCGTTATCCGGATTTTCGCTTCATACAGCTAATGCACAGCGCATCTCGCCTTTAGCCGCCTGCACAGCCAGGGTCATCATTCACGGTTCCTTATATACTGTTGAATTCGTCGTTCTCTCATCGTGCTCGCATGACATTATTTTAGGTTGGGACTTTCTTTCCCAACATGAGGCCCTCATCGACTGCGCTCGTGCCGAGCTCGAACTTCTTCCGTGCAGTGCTACCTCGCCTGATACGTCATCTTCGTGGGGCAAACTGTCTGTGGCTGACGACATCGCGATTCCTCCGTGCTCATCTGTTCCTGTCCCTGTCTCCTGCCTCACCGCATCTGACGGCGCTGTCGTCTTTACACCATCCGACGTCTTCATCTCTCGACACGGTCTGCCTCTGCCATTCGCTCTGCTCACTGTTCAAGACGGCTGCAGCCTCATCCCGATCTCGAACCCTTTTTTGAGCCCCTGCATATTTCTCCGTGGCGAATGCCTTGGCCACATTCAGCCCGTCGACTCTTTGCTCGATCCCGAACGATGCGCCGAATCATGTTCTCTTGCTACTAATTCTCTTACTTTACCCAGCACCTCCACCAAATTGTAGCAGGATTTCCGGGGAAAGGAACTTAGCGACAGATAGCCAAAATGCCGGTCCGAGCTTCGGTCATCCAGCCAGCGATCTCGCGCCGCGCGCTAGCGGAGCGGCGGCCGCCGCTGCTCATCTTCCTCTTTACACGCTTAATGTAGGAAAACAATAGGTGTAGGATCAGATTATCTGCTCCTGCAGACACTCTGGCACCGGCAGACTGCAAAACCACCGTAATTATCCACGTAATTACCAAAAACGAATTTATAACTTTTTAATTATCGTATCTGGGTGCTCAGTCGGAGTTTGATGCCGTGAACAAGACGATGTTATATAAGTTTTTCAAACGACAAAGAACTCGTTTTCTACAGCCCTGTAGCGCGAAGAAATCCTACGCTTTTTCCCGCACGCGACTGAAACTGAGCGCACGAGGAGCGCCGAAGTATGGCGGAAGCGAAGCGTCCGTGGTGACGGGTCGTAATGAACGCAGCGCCCAATTCAAAACGCGTGTGCTAACTTTCCTCGCTAGACAACTTCGGCGCTCAGTTTAGACTGCTGCCGGCATTATCGACGGCACCGTCACTCGGAGTAAGGAAAAATTGTCACTGCCAGTTAAGGAAGCGTCGATTTTGAGAGCCCTGATGGGCGCATCGGCAGGCGTGTTTTTGTTCGTGTGTGTGCGTCATTTATCGCATGGCTACCGGACAGGCTCGTTTTCGTGCGTCATCGTGAATTTGTTCACTCACTAGGTTGATTATCGGTTTTCTTATAATCTGTGCGCATCAGGAACCACGTCCGAAAAAGAAGAGCTTTGTCAGCGTGGCAAGGAGAGCTTCGCGGCAGTGGCTGTGTGCTATCGGGCAGTTGTTACTGCGCTTGTGGTATCGTGTGTTAGCTTCAGTTTCTCAGTAGAGCGCATTCGTTTGCCTTTCAGGATCTTCTCTTGTAGGTGCGCGTGTGACAAGGCCATTGCAGTGCCACTGTTTCAAATCACTTGAAAGCGTCGAATTGCCGCTTAGGGTTATAGCGCCACGCCGCATTGTGTGAATTGTGGAAATGGTCGCGCTAGCGCAACCCCAATACTCCACTGCCGAGAAGGTGGACATTGTGATCGCTTACGCGGGCGCGCAAATGGAGGCGGAGCTGGCATCCCGACTGCACGCTGCCCAACACCCTGTTCGTCGTGTGCCGACTTGTCTCACGTTTGTATCGATGTTTAATGGATTTATGTCTACTAAATCAGTTCATGTTCACAAAAGAAAGACACCAGGCAGCGCAGCCGACGATTTTGACATTGATGTCATCGCGTACGTTTCTGTCAGGTCGGGAGAAAACGCGTAGGGAGGTCGTCTACGCGTACGAAGCCAACCCGGCATCACTTTGGCGGTCACTATCAGGACGTAGCTACCACTCCTATAATGTATATCTTCACCAGGAACTGACACCGAATGAGTTTCAGAAACGGCTCGATTTTTGCAAGTGGTGCCTAATTAAATGGGATGAAGACCCGGAATTCCTGCACAAAGGGCTTTGGACAGACGAGGTCCAATTTTGCAGACTCCAATGTCACCTCGCACCATGCGCGTTATTCGTGTGACAAGAACCCACATTGGCTACGCTAGCACAAGCATCAAGTAAGATGGTCTGCAAATGTTTGGTGTGGCATTTATGACGGTCGTATTGTGGACGGAAACCTCACTCGGAAAAAGTTCAAAGACTGCGTCCTAAAAGGCGCCGATTCTGAATGTGTCTCAGAGCTACCACTGACCTGGCTGAAAAAAATGTGGCCTCAGCATGACAGAGCCCCGCCAATTTTTGTCGTTCCGCGGTGCAATCCCTCGAGAGCACCTTTCCCAGCCAAGGGATTCGGCCGAGGGGAACAACAGCATGACCTCCAAGATCGGCCCATTTGTCACCACTGGATAGGTTCCTTTTGGGATACGTTAAGAACAAAATTTTCATTACGGAGCCAGCTAACCTCGAAGACCTGAAGGAGCGCATCAGGACTTCAATGAAAAAGATTCCCCGAGACATGCAAAATTCTGCTGTCCGTTCCATCAAAGACTGCATTCTACTGTGCATCGCAGTGGGCAGCAAGCATTTTGAACAGGTGAAGTGACAACGGCTTTTCTTCCCTTTACTAGTTCTTTCCGGGAGCTTCCAAGTGGGGCTGCAACAAACTAAATTCATAAAAGGTAGAAATTTCATCCATTCCTGTTTGTTATACAACTATAAGATGCTAAACAACACCGGAAAATGTTTCCTAATTAAGTACTAGCACTTCTTACAGCATTCCCAGCACGCGGCAAACCGTATTGAGCCTGCCGGTACGGTGAACCTTAGTGCTGAAATTGCAATGGTTTCAGTTAGAATCTTTTCATCTACAAAGTAATTCTAATTTATTGTAGCAGTCAAGCCGATGCCGGATGAAATAAATAGATGAATGACAGTAATAATACCACACCTGTCGGTAAACCGACACAATTTAACGCTACACAGTAATCGGCACACTGTCAGAGGAGAGTACCTGTATCCCTTTCATGAAGCTGGGGACAAAAATAAAAAAGATTGAAAAATTATTTCCGACGTTAACCAGACAGGTAGAGCGCCAGGCGTGCTTATCAGTATTCCCAAAATGGATGGCAGCGTAGCAGGCGCTGACTACCGTATTTACCGAATTCCAACGCGCCCCCGTTTCCAACACGCACCCAATTTACGGCACCAAAAAAAAAAAAAACATTTTTCAAGCCCCGATTCTAACGCGCGCCCGATATTGGTAATGAAAAAAAAACTACAAGCCCCGCTTCTAACGTGCATGTGACTTCCACGAATGAAAATAATTTGCAACCGTTTTTATATTTTAAGGAGAGATGCGGGTGAAGACACCGCGATTTTTTTCGATAAGTCGATTTTGTATTTTCTTGCGTTTTGTATTCCCCCAAGCCTCTTCTTTTATGTGTAAAAAAATCAAAGCCGATAACCAATGGGAAGTTAGTAAAAAATGCAATTAAAGCACTCGCGGTGGCTCGCGAAAGTGCGAATTTGACCGAATTTCGGGAACGCGGCATTTCGCTCCACGGCGCGCCCGCTCTTGAATATTCGCGGGGAAGTAGGCCTACCCATCTTCTACGAGAAGCCACTTCGGCAGCGGCGCATTCTTGATAAAAATACGAAAAAAAGATCGTCGCGCCCGAGTCGAGCGTCGCGACTGGCCCTTCAAATCACGTGGTACGATCGGAGCCCTTCCATTGGCTACGAGCATTCCACCGCACGGTCGGGCGCAGACGCTCTTTCTTCGTTCTGCCGCCACCGAGACGTGAACCAACGCTTCTGCCCGGGTTTTTCTCCTTTCTACGCTATGGATGTGACTGAGAAACGAGATTTTCGTTCACGCAAGTTCCTGACAAAGCATCAGTATAAAGGAAGACGCCCCAAGCGCAAGCGGAGAGCTCCGGTTACGGGAGGTTCGTCTGCTGCTAGGCGTAACTGCGGCAACGGCGATGCACCATTTGGATCCTTCAAGCTTCTTGCGGTGCATCCATGACTTCGTCAGTGCATCTGAGCGAAAGATAAAGATCTTCGGCGGCCAAAACAAGCGTAAAAACGAGCGCGGAAGCGCAGTTATCTGTAAGATCGGCATGATGCACGACGTCGTCAGCGGCGCGGCGTGCCCCGCCTGCGGACGATGTAATCTCTGTCAGCGAATCGGCCGCAAAACAGAAAGGAGTCTCATCGTTTTTGGAACTTTACCGCCCAAATGACGCGTTTCCGACAACCGTTGTTTCATCAACATATTCTTCGAGCCGCGTATCTCGATCGTGCAACGGCAGTGATGAGGCGTCCGCCCGCGGCAGTGCACGGGATACCGTCGCCGTCAACGTGGTCCGTGGTCGCTGAGCACGCGACCAATGACAAGCGCCACACCGGTTGAAAACGGCTCCTGCGACGCACAAAACGACGAGCAAACGTGCTCCCATGTTTGCCAGCAGTTAGTGAGCTCCCACATCGTATAATGGCGATGACGATGGGCAGCTATGGGTCAGTTTCGGTTTGCACTCGAATCCAACGCGCATGCGATTTTGAGACGTATTTTCCCCGAAAAAAGGTGCGCGTTGGAATTGGGTAATTACGGTATAACTTTTCCGACTCCGAGCAACGATGCAGTCGATATCGCCGGCCGCGATCTACGCGGAGCGCCAAGGTTCTCAAGCGAAGGAAGTTAGCACAGGCGTTTAGAATTGGGCGCTGCATTCATCGCGATACATCACCAGCAGACTCTTCGCTTACAACATACTTCCAGCGCTCCTCCTGCGCTGAGTTTCGGTCGCATGCGGAAAAAAGGTCGTATTTCTTCGCACTGCAGGGCTCTAAAAATTTAGTTTTTCTTCATTTCAAAAACTGATATGACATCGTAGTTTATGGCGTCAAACTCCCAACTGGGACTAACCACCCAGCTACGATAATTAAAAAATAATTAGTGGGTTTCATAAATCACCTTGATAATTGCAGGGCTTTTCAACATATTGTGTCCGCCGGGGAACAGAGTGTGATACTACACCTACTTTTTCTATCTTCTATCTGCTGCGTGTTTGTGGCTCTTGGCTAGTGGAAAATTTTAGGGTTCCATGTACGACTCTACGTTCCGTTTTCATTTGCGGGTAGCGTCTTGAGAGCGTTTGGTTTAGTGAAATAAATGCGGCAATATCGAGGGTCCTCTTCAGCCAGGTCATCGTATGTAACGTTTGAAACTGGCTTCTTGGGAATGCTAGGTTATTCCCAGACGTGGGCTCTTTTCAGATTCACCCACGCTATATGCAGGTTCTTGGGCTCCGATGCGTTAGAGCCGATGATGGGCAGGGGTTTCTTCGCACTAATCAGAACAGCCAAAGAGCCGGAGCTTACTCCAGCACACGGTGGAAGATATATAGGTGAGCACACAGCCACCCGCGCCGCTCTCAGGTAAAGTCCCCTAGTTTAAAGAAGTGGCACGAGATGGCTGTTCGCTCGGCGGCCAGGGTCGTAGTGAGAGGCTTTGCTTTTCTATGGGAAATGCGCACTTTGTGGGCGCGATTTTTCCAAAACCTGTTCTCAATAAAAGAAGAAAACGCTTTTGCCGCTTTTTTCAGTACCGCTTCGTTGCCAATTGCAGTTTTATGAAGCAGCGGCTCCGCGCCGGTTTAGTTGAAGGCGAAGAATGCGATGATTTCTTGCGGGTTTCTTGAACCTGCTACACGAATAAGAGCCGGCGCCCTGATAACCGAGCATGTAACCATCGCTTGTCTTTTCTATTCTCTTGTCATTTGGTTAGTTGTTTCGTGCGTTAGTTGGCCCGTTCATTCTTTCACTTGCTGCGCGCCCTGCTCGTTTCTTCGCTAGTTAGTTCGTTCCTTAAATCATTGTCGCATTTGCTATAGCTTTCGTGCGCGCCGCTCGTTCGTACTTCCATGCACTTGCTTATTATATCGTTCGTTTACACAGTTGTTTGCTTGCTCTTCATTTGTCCCCTCATTTCGATGTATTTTGTTTGACTTTCTTCCGATAGCTCACGCATGCATGCACATTTTTTACTGTAGTATGTTTCTAGCAGTCCCCTGGGTTTAATCTACGCTAACTAAAAGTGCAACAACTGCTTCCCAGAGCGCCTAGTATCAAATAACCATGACTCAATTGTCGGGTGATACGCTCCTCGTTCAACCACATTGCAACATCGAGCGCAACATTAAACTTTTCCTCGCTGCGCTGTAAGACGTAAGGAATGATTAGCCTTAACAGTATTAACACGCCAATAACAACTTATTCTGGTCTTCGCTTCTGCCACTGACGCAAGGGTGCTCTAAAACTTTGACTGAGCCACAGTTTGCACTGAAAAGAGATGAATGTAATAATTTTTATTTACTTTCTTCTACACATTTCACTCGTATCACACTTTATTGCGCGTCACTTTTCCGCTACTGAATTTTGCTGGTCCGGCCTTTCCAACCCATGCGACTACCTCGTCGCACTGCATTTAAGTAATTTTTCTTATACTTACAAAGGCCAAAGGCAATAAAATCGTTCACATTGTACTGGCCAATACTTGGGAACGCAACCTTCAAATACTTTTTTCTCGTAATCACGAGGTATTGCTAACAATGCATGCGATCAGAACAGTTGCATTGTACAGTTTACAAGAGCGTTTGCTTATTGCCGCTCGGTTGGTAGCGGTTTCAGTGATTTTAAGCAAAACATTAAAAATAAAACACCGTGATTACACCGAGAGATGTTGATGCACTGAAAGCTACTGTTCCAGCTTTCAACAAAGCGCTTGCGGCCCATTGCTTTAGTTTACCGACTGCCACCATGCCGCTGGGGTAGCACTGGCGTAAAACCGCACCGCCGTGGACCGCACTCAGCTTGCTTAAAGTGCCACGACGATTCTGCTTGTGACAGCGCAAGGAACAGTTCATGCCATGCGAACTGCTTTTGCGACGTATATGAACCGTGCGATATCTTCATGGTTGTTAACGCAACGAGATAATTCATTTATGTTTTCTTTCTCCCGGCGAAGTTTCATCGCTTCATCGACACTGATGCTGCGATCAGCGGCCCGGTTCTGGTGACGCGTCTGTTACTTTATCTGGTCGCTTGCGGCCAGTGCGCCGCCCGCACAGTGTCCTCACCTATATATCTTACACTGGCCGCATTTGTTTTTGCAGTCCCGGACTACTTGCTGACAGGTCTCGGCTTCCGCTCTGACAGGAAATAGCGTCTTGGTCACATGACCTACTTGCCATAGGCTGCTTGCGGACTCGCCAATAGACTCGCCGCCAAAGCCGGGCTCCCCCTCGGTTACCGTACCTCACGCTGTCATCTAAAGCAGACGGAGCGAGCTACGGCCACCACGACGCCGAAGCAACGCCCTGCACATGATCATGATACTGAGTCGATTTGAAGACTGTACTGTCAGCTTAGCGTAGGTACATTACAGAACTCTGCTTCGGAGGTATGCTCGCCGCTACTGCTCGCGCCGAACTTTGCACAACGTAGCCCAACTCGTTGCGGATAGGCAGATAGACGAAAGCTTTCGCGACAAATGTTGACAGCAAGAGCTACAGCTGCTCCAGTATACGAGTGGTTCACCTGCGATGATTTCAGGTAAGCGCGCAGACAGCATGTCGCGAAACAAGCGAACAAGAACCTCTTGACGCCACGAGCAAACCATACGCGCTCGCAGCTCCGAATGCGCGTCCGTGTGCGGTGGATTTCAAGAAAATAGAACGAAGATGCAAGAACAAAGTCTTACGATGGCTCAGAGAGCAGCTACGGACCTCATGTGAAGGTTTAACGCACAATGCCGTCCTCCAGGAACAAGAAAAGTACGCAAAATGCACACAGAGTCTAACTCAACACGGCTGGCAGCGCGGCGTGCAGCTGTCGTCTGCTGCCTCCCTGCAGCCCCAGGTAACCCGCGAAATGCCATAGGCGAAAAACGAACGCGTTGCCATGTCGACGCAGGAAGACGGGCGCAGCTTTCGGGCTGCCCGAGAAAAACAAATACCGGACTCGAGTCCGCAAGTAGTCCCGGACAGTCCGGGACTGAAAAACAAATGCGCCCACTGTGCTCCAGCAGCACGAATTGAGGGCGTTCCCTTGACCTCTCACGTTTTCTCCTCTCCTTCTTCTACCGGCACCGCAGCGCCGGACAGTAGATGCTCGTGCGCTCAGATTAAAAAAAAAAACTGAAAGGGTGTAAATCGCTACTTGTAAGAGGCTCAGCAAAAGGCTCAGTTCCCATAATCTGAACCAGCGGAACAACGCATACGGGCAAAACTGATGTTGCATCAATGTGCATCCATTTCCATGCCATCGACTCTATCTTGCTTTAAGTTCGATGAAAATGCTTCAAGTTCTACCGAACGGAGATTCACTTAACTTGAAAAAATTCTAACAGTCTTCCGGCTCTGATGACGAAGTGTATGACACAGCGAAAAATCTTCATTCTTGAACGGCTTTGTTGTGAACTCTATGCTGCTCCTAAAATAGCATCTTTCAGGCTTCTCTTTCACGGGAGTTACTTTTCACCCTATAGCCGCCGCGGTGGCTCAGTGGTTAAGGTGCATGGCTGCTGACCCGAAGGACACGGGTTCCATACAGGCCGCGGTGGTAGAATTTCAAAGGTCCGTGTACTGCGTGATGTGAGTGCACGATAAAAAACCTCAGGGGTTTCCGGAGCCCTTCACTACGGCGTCTTTAATGACCTGAGTCACATTGGGACGTAAACCCCATAGACCAAACCAAACTTTTCACTTTAGCGTCGGTTTGGCTCGCGTAACGCAGTGCTCCGGCTAAATAAATAGATCTTCTCACTTCGAAGCCGATATGAGAGTGTAACGCGTCCCCCTTAGTTGCGTAGTTGCCTATAGCGTGAAACTTTCACGATATGTCATTTTATTATTTCATTGCTATATTGCAGATAAATTGCAGTTACCTCCAGTGAAATCCTTTTTTTTATTAGATTCTCGCATAGTGTTCGGTATGCTGATGGCGATCACACTTGTCTTGAACGCTGGAAAGTTGCCGTTCGGGGGGGAATGAAGATAAACTATGAAGCAGGTACTGATTTTCATTGATAATGCTTGTTCTGGATAGCGACCGAAAAGAGACGTGAACCACACAGGCACCAGCGCCTTACCGCTAGCAAAGCAGCTGCGAAAAGATTTCAGTTCATTTGCTCCGCAGCACACCGTCCGAGCACTCTAGACAAGTGTGATCGACTCTGTACGTTTGCATCCAACAGTAAAGCTTATTTTTTTATACTACAAGTTACTCTAAATATTGCTTTATGATTTGTACCCCTGCGCTCTATATGTTTAGCCGGGATCACTTTTGAATCTATATAAACCTTACAGCGTTGCGAACGTGCAAAAATTGTGCGCGAGGAATATCCTATTAGCTCTGCATGCGGAGCTTTGTTGGATTTTCAATAAATTTTCAAAGAAAGCATTAAACGTGCCGTTTCGCACCAAGAAAATCCCATTGATTGCCGTTACAATTATGCAGAAATAGTACTAAAGTAGTACATGCTTGTAATACATGCTACAGACAGTAATATATGCTAGTTTTTGGATACATTGTTTTTACATTGAACAGTTTTAATTTGGTCCGTAAATGGTATATGGCGAAGCATGAAGCGTAAGCCTCGATAAATATTCTGCCGTGAGATCCCAGCTTCGTTACAGTTACCATCTCCGTGAGTACCTTCCCAATTACGTTCAACAAATATGAGTCAAAGAGGGAAGACGGATGAGACGCTGAAAGGGATGATGGATCTTTGGGAATTCAAATGAGGTAAGGGAGAGCGCAAGATACCACAGGATTTTCCGCTTTCGACCTTACAATTCCAGTCAGGTAAAAAAAAAAACGCGCCCTGCGTTCGATTCGGGAGCAAAAAGAGGAATGGGTGGCAAAAGGAAGTGTACCTCCGTATATTTGTTTTTACCTATCGTTGCGGGTAGATTAAAGAGAACAAAAAAGAATTCTGAATGAGATCAATAAAGAAAGGTACGGATGTTTGAGAAAGCGAATATGTGGGACCTGAACTTTTTGTCATTCAGAAATAGAATATGAACAGTTAAAAGGGAAAGCAGCAAATAGGTGTCTGGAGAAAGAGTGCTTGGATCGCAATCCTGAACGTACGGTTATGTATAGAACACTCCCACAGCGCCATTTCTTTCTTGTACAAATACTAATTCCAATTTATGCTTGTTTTCTTTTTTTACTTGTAACTGGAAGATTGATTGCGGCCGCGGCGGTCTAGTTTCGTTGATGGAGGAACTCTAGAGGCCCGTGTACTGTGCGATGTAAGTGCTGGGTAATGGTCCCCAGGTGTTAGAAATTTCCGGAGCCCTTCACCAGGGGCCTGTCGGAAATATGAGCTGGAATGAACGACCCCACTTTCCCGGCGCATACTGCAATCTAGCTGCCGATACGAAGATGCAACTCCACGTAATCTGATTTGAGACCCCTGGTCACCAGGGGCTAGCTCCAGGGAAACGAACAGGCCGATCAATCCGCCCGAGCTAGGAAGCCTACTCCCAATCCGGCAATATGGGCCTTACATTCAAACACATCGCCGATTACTACAAGGTGGAGCATCGGCGCTACCCGGCCCCCTGTAAGGGACTGGATCACGCTGACGAGCGCTTCCTCATCAAAATTCTCCCTAACCCTGTAGTGTGCCCGGCGGTGCTGAAGCACTTCAACACATCCTTTGATGGCACGTGCCATTTCTGTGGGGAGGTGGCTTACACCTTTAAGATGGTTTTGGCGTGCCAATCAAACCATTCTATTACCCCCAACCCCAACTCCACCAGAGAGGACTGACGGGCGGGCCTGCACGGCTGTCAAGTCCTATAGACCCAAAAGGCCTTGGGTCAACAGACGCGGGCGGCGTTGCTTGCCAATGGGGCCTCGGAAAGTGACTTCACCTAGACCAATAGGGCCCTTCTCTAATCACCTCTCTGTTACAATTTATTGCATTATAAATGTTTTTCACCCCAACCACGGCGTCCCTTCTAACCTGATTCGCTTCGGGACGTTAAACCCCAATAAACCAAAGCACTAACATAACCGGGGATTGCAGGTCAAACTCCTGCGTTATGCCGCTTTTGTTGTGAACGAGCCAACGGAACGCCTGCCAGAACAAAGTTACAAGGTAAAATATGTGCACCATTTCAAGCCATCAACAAAAACGACATTTTAGATGAGAAATAACCGTTTAGTTTAAAGTTGGCTTGTTTAAAATAATTGTCGAAACGTGAAAGTTCAAATCGAACAAAGCTTTACCAGCCTCCATACTGAAATCTGCGAAACCAGCGGCAATAGGAACACGGAACACCACCTGCGCTATATGTGTGTGGAGTCCACTTCCTACAATGTATTCCTCACTTCACAAAGACATTTCGTTGATTGTGAACATATAGTTTCGAAAAATACGCAATATTTCAACTAAATCTTTCTTCAAGTTTTCTTAAGCTTTCGCCGCAATTTTTGTAAATACTTCAAAATATGTTTATTTTTGCGAACTCTCAATTTCTTCTTGCAAACAGAATGACAATAAAGAATATGAGGAGATGCAAGCACTCTGAAATAAAATAAAAGGGGGATTTTTGTAGTAGACGGACCGGTTGCTAATATTCAAATACCTCAAATATCGACAATAATTCTCACATTTTTTTCACTAGCACACTCTCTCTAATCTTCCTCCAGCCAGCCACGTGCAAGCTGAACAAAGTATAAAAACTACTTAGAAATCTTCGCATAATTCCTTAGTGGCTGGTGCTGGAATTTTGAAATTTATTGCCGCGCTTAATATTCTTTCTAGCGGGACGGGTAAGTGCGGAAAATGAACCACAGGAGGAGTACAATCAGTCGCGTCTGTGTGGGTGTAAATAAAGACAAAAATGTCAAGCGAGACCTGGAAAGAAAACCACTTACATGGCCAGTAAAAGAAGAGAGTGCAGATCGACGACGTAAAAGCATAGAGAGTGTTCTTCCAGGATTGTAGGCAAATGCGCGAGCTAGACTGAGTGCCTGACCAGGGATTGAGAGTACTAAAATGCGAACTTGCGCAGTAAGAATGAAAGCGAAGCTCATGTAAGTAGAAGTGATAAAGAAAGAAAACAGCGTCGACTAATGCAGAAAGGAGACAGTCGATCGATAGTCGGCGCCAGATAAGTGCAGAGAAAAAGATGATATAAAGCAACTTTTATGGCTATACAAGGATACACACGCTTCTCATAAATTTAGTTTGCCTCCATCACGCTCTTCAGGCACCTTTCTCGATCTGATCAATACCTGTATCCAGCTTAGTAACGTTCTATAGGAGAGTGTTCGCGCTGGCATAGCAACACACTTTCTTGAAGCAACACATCAACGAAAAAACATGGTGAGATATAGTGCTTAGGAAATGCAATTTTTCGTACACCATCACAGGAACAACTACCACTCAGAAAACCCCGACGTACCCGCCGCCGTGGCTCAGTGGTTAGGACGCTTGTCTATCGAGCCGGAGTACCCGGGTTCGAACTCGACCACGGCGGCCGTGCTTCGATGGACGCGGAACGCAAAAAGCGCCCATGTGCTGTGCGATGTCAGTCCATGTTAAAGATCTTCAGGGGGTCGAAATTATTCCAGAGACCTCCACTACGGCACCTCTTTCTCTCTTTATTCTTTCACTCCCACTTCCTTCCTTCCCTTACGGCGCGGTTCAAGTGTCAACCGAGATATGTAAGACAGATACTGCGTCATTTGGTTTCCTCAAACACCACATGGGCACTCCTTTGCTCACGTTTTTAAGGCGAAAGCCTTTAATGCCTCATACTGTCGTTAGCAGCCGTGTCGGCAGATTGGTCCGTGTTTCGGCGTCACTACTAGAAAAGAAACTGCTTCGAGGCTGGGAATCAAACCAGGGCCTTTGGCATTTGAAGAGGACACGCTACCACTCCGCCACGAAGGGTCAAGGTTTGAGCATGCATAAAGGCGCATCTAGTGAATGCATGGGTAGCACAAATAAAATGAAAGGAATAAAAATAAAATATAAAATAAAAAAGAATAAGACTAAGAAAAACAATAAAAATAAAAAGTAAACAAATTGTGAAAAATCAAAAAATAAAAAACAGTGCGCCAGGAAACTCCTTCGCCTTGCAGCACGTTAGAGAGCCAAAGTGCCCCCTGAATTTTTTAACTACTTTGTAGCAATACGAGTGCTGAGCGGCTTTTCAGTTCTTTTCTCTAATTCAGCTACCCGCTCTCATCGCCCTCATTTTTCGCATTTCAGCCTAAACGGCTTTGTCAACTTGACTTAAATATATATTCTGCCACATATCTATTAACAAATATGACTGATACAAATTTTTTGCATGGTTCCTGAGGCGTAGAGACCCGCAGAATGGAACATGCCGAAATGTATTATTTCTGGGCATTACTATATTTAATTCTAAGGTATTTTTTTGTGGTTACATAAACTGCGAATTAGAAAAATTACGTTTATATTAACGACGACAAAGTGAACTTTACCTGCGGCAAAAAGAGCACATGCTGCTCTAAACTATTCCAATTCTCTTCGTTGGTCTTCCGCTAACGAAAGGAGTTTTCTCTAAAGTGGCTTCAAATAACCAAGGATGCGTGCGCGGCGCGTACCGGCATTCAGAAGGTGAAAAAACGCTTTGCAGATAAAAATACAACACCTCGTCTTTTTCCCTCCACTAAGACAGTCGCCTTGTAGAAGGCAAGAAAGATTTTGGTCCATTGCTGCCAGTCCGACAATACTTTCGCCGGCTGAGTGGAAAACGAAACACCATATTTCTCCAACCAGTCAGGCTGTTGATATTTCACGTCTCCCTTTCCTTCCCGAAACGATACAACTCTATATGCCTCTTCCTTACCTTTCCTCCTCAGGCGTCGTCCGAAATGACTTCTCCGGAATATTTGAGCCAATGTCGACAGATGTACACTCATGACGAACATTTGAACAAAAGAATTTACGATTGGTGGCTTTTGTGTACCACTCAGCGCTTTGTTTTTCCTCCTTCAAAAAAAAACCACAATTAAATCCTCTCTACAGGTGCGCTAAAACAGAATCCATCTCGAAAGAACCTTTCATTCAAATGTTACAGATGACGACAGAAGCATGTTACGGGGAGTTCAAATTACCCAATTTTTTTTTTTGGTCAGAGCGTCGAGGGTAACTGCGTTTACGAAATCCTAAACTAATATAAAAATTAATTACACTGGGCTACAAGCGTGTCAGCAAATCAGGAGGCTAGCCATATTTGTTGAAAAGTAAGTTCTCAGTATTAAATAACCAGACTTCTACTATGTAAGTGTTAGCTGCATTCTGGTACGCTACATCACGGACAGTGCTATGCGGAAAAAGCTCTGCATTAACTAGATGATTGTTTTTAAAAACAGCATAACATCTAAGGTGAAACCCACCGGTTTAGTTGAAACAGTGATCGATGATTAAGGAGTCGGATATCGCTCTGCAGCCAACTTTATATTCCTGTTTTTTTTCTCTTTCGCTGAATACAAAACATTCACCTCGTTTACAGCACTAAGTTTTCCGAAGTGCGATAAAATGCAATTTGCGCAGCCTGCATCATTCTGAGGTGGGCCGGCTTTGCGTCATGGTATTTCTCAAGGCACAAGTTTATTGCTTTGGTTTTGCTACAAAAAAAAAAAACACCGGCATTGCCCGTTATTCGCAGCATCGGATATATTTTGTTACTGAAGCAAAAAGCTTCGCTTGCCTCACGGTGTTTGTTATGAAAACATCATAGCAGCGCAATACGCGGCCGTTGACCTATGAAGTTAGCTGTTGCAAATGAACAGAGCCCGCCTAGGTAAGAGTCTTGCTTTCACGTTATATTCTTTCATTATAGGTTTGCACGAATGTAATTTTGGCTAGAAAACGCAGCACCGAAAGCGTAGTGTTTTTCGTTTTTTTTTTCAATCAAAAGCAGATTGCGGTGCGTCAGCCGGGTTAGTCTCAAACGTGTTCTGTTGTGGGAAGATACTGAAAGAAAAGTACATATATATAAAAGCCTAACAAAACGGATGACAAAGTTACTGGGAATCGTATATAACCTAGGAGAAAACAATACACGGGACACTCACCACATAATAATGGGCAATTGTTTATCGCTAATCTTCGGCTTGCGGCCGACTTCAGTGAAAATAGTCTGAACGCAGCATTTGGATGAATTAAGTATTGTAAAACTGTAAGTAAACATTTACGCTAAACCCATTGCCTACCGTTTTATTTCGCATAAAGATTCTTCGCAGATGATGCGAGGTAGAATCACATCGGCCGTGAGCCAGCTCAGTATTTTAACGACAATCCTTTTGAAGGGATTACAAAACATCGCAGCGTTCGCTAAAAACAGTTAATACATTTCCTTTTTTTCAGTTTGTGTACCTGAAAGCAGTGTTTGGCTGAAGGGCATTGCTCTTTTCAATATGCCGCACATTCACTCTTCCCATCTTTCTATTCAGCTTAGCGGTCCTTAGGTGCGGCTTTACGAACGAATATTTGTCATGTTGAAAAGTCGGCGCTTATCTCAAAAGAAGCAGCTTCGTCATGTTGCGATAGAGCTTCTGTTCTCGAAATTTTTCGTTACGTTAGGACAATCAAGCAGAGGAAACAAGGATCCCGGCACCGTTAACAAAATATGCTGTAGACTTAAGAAACCTAGCATTATTAATGAAGTAGGAATGGCCGTCTTGTGCTTTTTATTTTTCATTTCACATCGTTTCCCGCAGGTCCGTGCAATCAGGAATTATTTACAAGCCCACACAGGGCTTTTTTGAGCGCTGTGTAAGTCCAGCATTTGAGAACCATCTGCAGGCCTACCAGTTCGGCTAACTGTTTTCGCTCATAGAGATGCTCTGCAGTAAGCGACCAATTGCTGCGTTAGCTATTCGCTTAGGCCCCTCTATTTGTCACGGACTTCAGAACGGGTCGGAGTTTGACGAGTAGTTATCGCAAAGTTTTCACAATTGTTAATGGTTCCCTTGGAATTTTCCCTCCTCACAAGATGCGGTTTATGAATGGCTTAGCAAGATGGTAGATCTCCGATGACGTACTCTCAATGCTTACGCATCTCTAATTGCGAGAGCTGTGATTTATGTTGTGAGGACAATAAGGAAAACAGCAGTTCTGCTTGCTTTAGCAGAGCGCTGATAGCTACGACATTCATATTTCCGGGCTACGATGCCTCTTAGAGCGTCAAGGCTCACTAACCCAGCCAGTGCGCAGCACTTTCTTTTTTTTTTTAAACAGCACCTTTTTTTTTTTCAAAGGTCGCTTCTATAGAAGAGAAAAGTGACAGCATCCGCTATGTCATCAGTAGAGACCGGATTTTAGGCAAATGCCTATTTTTTTCAACCCTTCGTAGGCGCACCATTTTTACATATGAGCACGAATTAGGTGTTGACAATATGTTTAATACTCTTTTTATAGTGCCTATAAATGCCTATTTTGGGTGTCAGTGCCTATAAAAGCCTATTTCCGACGTCGGTGCCTAAAAATGCCCTATTTTACAGAAAAGGGGCCTGGAATAAGCTGTGGTTTTGCTTTCAGATTCTGTTTGCTTTCGTATCCATTTCGGTTTTGAGTAGAACACACACGTGGCAGCATTAGATGACTTCGTCAATTGGCTCGGGTGAACACTGCACCTACGCCGTCTGCGTACACAAAGAGCAGCAACGAATCACTGCTTTTCCTTACGGAGAAGTTGCCGACAAAATCCGCGCAAAGTTGCAGTCCGTCTTGGACAAAAACGAGAGATTCTCAGTCCTCAAGCAAATTTCAGGAGTACTTACCGGTGAACATTCTATGATACCGAACAGTGTAAAGCCATCAAATGTTCCTAAGTACAAGCACGCTCCTGTAACATCCGTTGATGTTGAGCGGTCCTTTAAATCATACAAGCTTGTTCTTACTGATAAGAGGCATAAATTTGAGTCCATCGAACTGGAGATGGTGCTTGTCTGCTACTGCTTCTATAGCTTTAACAGTGATTTATAGATGGATGATGTTTATTTTACCATGGATCCTCGTGGATGTACGTGGGCCCATGCAGAACTATGACTCTTTTCGGCATATTCCGCATCAAGCAGCGCTGTGTGTAACATTTTCTAGCATCTCGTATTTATGGTTTCCAGACCCTTCCAGTGGAAAGCAGCATTTGATAGTCGCGTGGCTCCAGACACGTGAAGTCACCAACTATAAAACATTGTTTATACAAATGACAACATATTTATAATGTTGAAGCATTGTGTATGCTTGCAATAAATAAGTTCAATTCCTTTGTGAGTGAAGACTGAACTCATTTGTCAGATGCTTTGAATGGACAATGTTTCTATCAATTTCTAAATACATGGCCTTCTGTTAAGGGGTTCATTGTTTCTACTTTTGTACACAACAAGCGAATTGTTTGTTTCGAGGTACACCAAAGTGTTTTAAAAGGGTTGGTAGCCGTCCCTTTTGCTCTGCTGAAGCATGTGTATTGTACGAAAACTTGCGCGACAGCCTTAAAAAAAAAAAACGGCTTCTAGTGTTCGGACCTTGCTTAAGGTCCCAAATCATTCCTTCTGTGTTTTTGTTTTATTTTACGGCAGATATTGCGCGCTGAAGTTCGGAACTGTGTGCACTTTTTGATAAAGTTTATAGTGCCTATTTTTCTCCGTTAGCTGCCTAAAATGCAATTTTAGCCGCCTATTTATGGCGCCTAAAACGTGTTTTTTAGTGCCTAAAAATCCGGCCTCTAGTCATGAGTCCTTCGTAGAACTGCGGTACTGGGCACGCAGACGCGTTGTTTAGTCTCGAAACATGCTACGTGCCGAACGAGTATAAACGCTCGTACAATCATGAAGCAAAGTGTGGCTTTTCTTATCGGGTCTGAATTAACGAACTAAGGTTGAGCTTTGGGCTTTATGTTTTGAAGCACGAATATAATATAAAGGCCGTCATTTGAAATTTCATGGTAATAACTGGCAACAAGCTCAAGCGGAATTTTAATGCAATACGAACGGAAGTCGGCTAAGGATTCTGGAGAAAAATATATCGGTACGTAAGTACGCACAAGCTTGAAACCCTGAAATTGCAAATTTCAGGTGTCTCAGACGAAGAGTAATTTCATCAAGGACATAAGAAACACGGACCTAACTGGCAAGATCGAAAATAAAAGGAAATTCTATGTGGTACAATTGGAGTAAAACACGATAGTTAATAAGTTAGCGAAGTCTATATTTATTAGCGGCATAAAATAATTACATATTCTCCTGAATAGACCCGCCAATAGGCGCGCTGGAGCTAAACTTCAGGGTCACATAATTGGCCTTCCTCAAGCAAGGCATTAAAATAATTGTATATTCACCTGAATTGACACGCAATTAGCATGCTGCAGCTAAACTTTAGGGCCACATAATTGGTCTTCTTCAAGCAAGGAAAAAATTCCGAGTAAGGCTTTGTGAAAAAGAAAACCTTAAAAAAGGAGACAGTATATGGCAGTTAAATTTTTGATACTCTAACGCAGGACCGAAAGAGCGTCCTTGGGCCGTATTCTAAAAGAGTAGGTAACAAACCTCCATGTGCATTTGAGGCGTCTGT
Organism: Amblyomma mixtum; assembly: GCF_055824585.1. Lineage (NCBI taxonomy): Eukaryota > Metazoa > Arthropoda > Arachnida > Ixodida > Ixodidae > Amblyomma > Amblyomma mixtum. The sequence continues at coordinate 43,334,845 of NC_143020.1, read as the reverse complement.
GACAAGCGACCAGGCCGTTCACTGGTTCACGACCGCCCCTTTCCACTATCGGCGTATCATGGGGCTCGGCTGCTGACCCGAAGGACTCGGGTTCGATCCCGGCCGCGGCGGTCGACTTTCGATGGAGGCGAAATTCTAGAGGCCCCTGTACTGTGCGATGTCAGTGCACGTTAAAGAACCCCAGGTGGTTGAAATTCCCGGAGCCCTTCACTACGGCGTCCCTCATATCCTGAGTTGCTTTGGGACGTTAAAACCGCATAAACCAAACACTAAATCACAGCCGGTTGCCTGCTGTTGAAAAAGCGCCGCGATGCGTCTCAACATTGCCGCATAAGGTATCCAATTTCAACCAATGATGAGATCCGTTCGCCAGCCTCCCGAGGGACTGGTCGCTTGCGACAGACTCTTCAGAGATCCTCGTGTATATGAGTGACCACTCAGAGAGGACCGACTGCACGCGAAAGGGACAGTGGAAAATAGACACCTTGTAGAATATGGCCCCTGAAGTTGTTTACGCGTTTACTTATGACAAAAATCAATAGTTAAATGTCATGGAAAGTTTAGGAGAGTTCAGTCGTCGAGGAATATGTACTTTAGTAGCACTCTACATATGGGTCTTGACGCCACACCGTGGCGCTACACCAGAATAAAAATTATTGATGACGACCTAATTGCTTTCTCCGAAGTTTTTTCTTTGTTTTCCTGCTCTCTAGGAGAGCCTGAACGTATAAGAGAAATAATGTGATTTTCATTAAGTGCTGAAAAGACAGGTAAAATGCAATGAGCCGGACTTAGGACCCCTTTTGGAGCGGAGCACTTTGGTGTCCGAAAGCGCCGCACACTGAACAAGAAAACGCAGGGATACAAAGGGAGCTAACTGCATTGATTTTAACTTCAATCTAAGCGACGCACACTTTCCGACTACAAAGACCGGTTACTTGTATAGCACATTGGGACAATGGAGGAAGCTCTGTTCGGTGAAACCTGAATCACGATAAACACGGCCTGTTCACGTACTCATATCGCGCACTGCGCAATTCCAGGCAATAAGGACTAAGCAGACGAGCAACAGCTTTGGAACTAAAATACCTATAAGACGCAGTGCGGTGGGCTAAAGCGCGAAGCTAGACAAAAAATAGGGCATGTGTAAACAGCTACAAAGTTAGAAGGGGATCAAGGAACAAAACACTGCCGCTTTTCTTCTCGATGCTCATTTTTTATGCGAGCAGGCTATTGAAGGTCGTCGTGGAGCACAGGTAGACACGTTGGTGCCCATTCGTCTGCTAGGCTGAGTGATGCATTTATACGGTGAGGCGTCTCATCCTTCCTCATGCCATGTTGCTCATGTCTGTTGGTCATGTCATGTCATGTTGTCTCATGTTGCTCTCTGTGATGGAGCAAAGCGCGATATTTTGAAATTTTGGTTATAACTAACTTTTTGGTTGTTTTTCTTCTTGCGTTTTAATACTCTCACATTATAATCTCTTGACGGTAGGAAATAATTCTTTATGATTTCTTGCAGGCATTTGTGATAGGGAAATTAAGACCTTCATTTCAAAATGAGCCGAAGTTCTTACGCACTAACCCATATATAACGAGGAAATGCTTCAGAATAAAAGGCCATATTGTTTTTTGTCTGCTATTTGTATGTGCAAAGACATTCGCTGACGACTACGTAGCCTACAATTTTTAAAAAATATATATAACCACACAAAAGTTACCGAATTGTTCTGTGTGCAGGCAATCAAAACGTCCTGACCGTCGGACCTGTAAATTGTTGCTTCGTAGAAATAAAATTTTCGAAAGCAGTAGTCTTCTACAGTAGCGTTTAAAAAAAATTCTAAAAGCACAAAGTGGCGCTACATAAGGTTACGATGTCGTCGCTCTCAACGCCTGCTGTTTCCAGCAGACCTTTTGGATTAGCGGCAGCATGCACGCCAATACAGCCAGGCTGTCATGCTTTGTGTAGTAAGAACACAACGCTATCGGCCAGCAGGAGCAATGACCAAAGCGAGCGGTAATCTTTTACCTTGTGATCGCTGCTAGTGCATTGCGCTTGTCGAGGTCCGTTGTCCTAAATTAGTCTTTTCGCGCCACTACATAATTCAGCGGGGGCCATTGCAAACTTTCTAGGTGTGTCCGTCCTATTCCTTACCCTCTCACTGCATAAAAGTCACATCTTTTGAGAAAAATAGAGGTGCTCTCCATACCTCTGCTCCCTATTTCCTGTAACTTAAGCTTTGTTTCTTCTGACGGACCCTATTTATAGGGTTCCCTTAGTGATGTCCACGGTTCTTTCGTAACCTATGAACGTAGCTGTAAGTTGTCCATAGTGATGGTCGCCATGCCTATCCTCCCTGCTCTCTGAAACAGAGCCTTTGTTTTTTCTGACTGAGCAGTTTTATAGAGTGCCTTTAGTGATGTCCGCGGAGTCATCAATGTTTCGTAACCTGTGATCTTAGCTGTAAGTTGTCGATATTGGACGTTTATTTGAACGCGTAGAAGATGAGCCGGCAGGACAGCGTCTGCTGGAAGTAAAACGCCAAAAGATTCTTCGAAAAGTGAAAGGAAAACCAATCCATGGCCTCGGAAGAAAAAATATTGAGTGTGACGACCAATAAAAATGGAAATTTATTGATATCAGTCGAATGAACAAGTCTTGACGTAAGCAAATTGTCTCTTAAACAATTTGAATAGGAGAAAAGTAAAGTGAAATAGTAGGGATCACTTAGTGGAACTGAAAGTTGGCACAAAACGAGAAGGGGAGAACATACGACAAAATGAAATGTAGAGAAGTACATGAACGTTACCTATGATCTTCCTCAGCTCAGACAGCAACAGGGAGAACAATCGAGTTTGTTCATGAGTTTCAAAACCGTCGGACAGGAATACGTGTGCACAGTCGGTGATCAGTTCTTGAAGAGCACCGTGGCGAATAATTAGGTTCTTTAGATGAAAGGAAGCAACGCCACGAGCGTACGCAGATGGTATTACATGCAAACCATGTATTTGGAAAAGCGTGGTCAGCAGATGATAGAATCAAAACAGTGCCGGGTGTAGTCTGAAAACCGTGTTTATTATACGAATAGGCCCATACATATTCTCTACGTGTCCATGAAGCCAAATGCGTGTGAATTGTTGCCAAAACTGGGCAATGTATAGTTTTGGAAAGAGGTGTCATTTTCCTCCGTGTATTCCTGGGGTTCGTGCGAAATACGACGTTTGTTCATGAAACACATAAAAAAATTTATGCCACTCCGCTTAATCTGCAGTCGTCATATTTAATGGGCGCGATACGAGGACGATATCTAATAATTCAATGACACTTATATTTCCGAACTTGTGCAAGATAAAAGACAGCGGTGATTTTCACCTTCCTGTAGCGTTTCGCTCCGCTGTTCCTTTCCTGCTTTGGAAGAAAATTTACGGAACTAGAACTAGAGTTCTGAAAATATAGCCAATGAGACTGGCGTCTTGATGCTATTGAGGCTCTTAAGGCCGTGATAAAAAATTTCAATCTACAGACACGTCTTTGTGCTTGATTTCTGAGCGAACGTTATGCTTAATGTTGCGAGACTAAGGTTCGAAATTATTCTAACCCAGCCAGAATACATGTCACACTGGCTACAGGAATACTTTTCATTAAGTTATTCAAGATTCCCAACAACAAATTTTAGGCAAAATTTAGAAAATGAACCTTGAAGTTGCCTTCTCGGGAAACTGCACATTTCCCGTGTGTAAATAAATCAATGCAATAACTGAAGAAGGGCTGGTTTTTTTTTTTTTACAGCCGCGGAATAAGCAGACAACACTGTGCTACCATGCCTGTGTAAGCTGTCATTGACCTTCATTAAAGTTCAGGAGCCACAGTGATTGGCTTTCATTTTTAGAATCCTATCCTGCTGAGAGAGAGAGAGAGAGAGAAATGGACGGAAAGGCAGGGAGGTTAACCAGGCGATGCCCAGTTGGCTACCCTACACTTGAGGAGGGGAACAAAGGGGAAAAAGGAAAAAGAGTGGCAATGAAATGAGTTTTCTAAGTGTCCAGCGACCACTACGTCACAATGACCGAGGGCGCAGTGACAACTTAAAGATTATAGGCAATAATAAAACCCCGAGTCCGTTCAGAATCTCAGGAGTGCTTTCACCGCTTTCCTTTGTGAGGAAGGTTGTGTCCAAGGCCCCACAACATTGGACTCTGTTAAAGGATGCGAGTCCAAGCGGTACAGAGTAGCAATTAGGAAACTGCGCTCTCGCTCAAAACGAGGGTAGTCACAGAGTAGGTGTCCGATCGTTTCATCACAAACGCACTCGTCACACGCTGGAGAGTTTGCCATTGCGAGGTGATGGGAATAGGCGTTTGTGAACGCCACTCCCAGCCACAGGCGGCACAGCAGCGTAGTATCACCGCGGGGGAGGCCGAATGGTATATGATGTTGAAGCAGGAGGTTGAAGTGGTTCGAGCGGGGTGTCCAACCTCCAGGGGCAGAGCACGACGTTACAGTCAGGTTTCGGGCGAGCAGTTGAAGGTGCCTTGCTGCGTCAGCTCTTGTCAGTGGTATGCGGACAGTGTTGGTTGTATCATGAGCCGATCGAGCAGCATCGTCAGGTAAGGCGTTACCAACAATGCCGCTATGGCCTGGTACCCATTGGTAGATGATTCCATGATCTTTTTCGATTGCCTGGTGGTGCAGATATCGTATCTCCGCTACAAGTTGCTCATGGCCACTATGTCTCAAGGCAGCTTGAAGACATTGTAGGGCAGCTTTTGAATCACAGAAAACAGCCCATTTTTGAGGTGATTGTTGTGAGATATACTGTACCGCCGCAAGAAGTGCGGCCAATTCTGCTCCAGTAGAGGTGCGATGCGAAATTTGTTGGTGAATTGGAGTTTGTCGCGCAGGAAGGACCACAGCGCAAGCAGAACTACTAGAGGTTACTGATCCATCCCTATAGATGTGAGTACGGTCCCAATATTCGAAGTGGAGCATGGACAGTGTCAGTTGCTTAATGGCTGGCGTCGATAAATTTGATTTCTTCGCTATTCCAGGAATAGCAAGGTGCACACATGGGAGCCGCATACACCACAGTGGACAGGGAGGTAGTGCTCCCGGGGTGAACTGTTGTGGGATCGACGACTGTTGCGTTGTTATCACCTTTGCAAATGCAGAATGTGGTCTCTGCAGTGGCAGAGGCGCAAGGTGATGCTGTGGAATCCTTGAAATATGACGCATGTGCATTCGCAAGCAGTCTACGACTATATAATTAGAGATCGGGTGGTGCCGAGGGAGACCTAGGCATGTGCGAAGGGCCTGACCCTGCACTGTCTGGAGTGCAGGCATGTTAGTCTTGCACGTGGTTGAGAGTACAGATGTACTGTACCGCAATCATCCCACAAATAAAACTCTGTAAATCTCCAGCATTGGCTGGACCGACAAGCCCCATGATTTTCCACCCAAAAATCGGAGTAAATGTGCGATAGATGTTAGCTTTTTTTTCAGTAGAGTGCAATGCGGGCTCCATGATAAGTTGCGGTCGATCAGGATCCCTAGGAAACGATGAGATTTGCAGTAAAAAATGATGTGACCGTCGATGCGTTCCGGATATGGAGTCGTGCATTTACGTGTAAATGCCACTAGTGCGCACTTTTCCGGTGAAACGCTGAGACCTTCCTTCTGGAGATATGAAGAAGTAATCGATGCTGCCCGCTGAAATCTTGCACGCACCTGGAGACGCCGGAAGAAAAGCGGGGACCTCAAAATACATCAAAGTTAGCTTGTGCTCTGCTATCACTAAAGATCTATTTTTTGGATAAAGAAGAATGATGGACGTAAGAGAAAGAGAGTCTGCTTTCCGCCAATACTACTTTCTTTATTATTGCCTGCAACTCGTATATACTTTTGTATTTGTAAAATCTATGTTTGTTTAATCTAGTGCATCATCCAAAAAGCAAAGGTTGTTATTGAGCTCAGGGTGAAGTTTGAATTGAGCTTTATTGCAGGCATGGTTGGCGCCGTAGTTTGTAAGTTTGCTTTGGGCACTTAAAACATCTCCTTCAAGATAATTCTTCCTGTCAAATCAACAAGAAAGGTCGGCACGAAAAAATAAAACAAGCTCTCCAAATTCCGGACTATGGGCTGGATCAACACTGATAAACTTTAGAATACAGCGTTTCATAGCACGTCAGTAAGCTAGAAGGTACTGACATGTCTCTACTGGAAAAGAAAAGCTGTTTCCAAAATCGAGACCAGGTTACCAAAGGAAAAATTTCAGAGCCTTCACGGCACAGCATCAGTTGTGTGTGCCGCGTCTAGTCTAAAAAAGAGGATATTTTCAATTTTGCCTGAATGTTTAGTCAAACCTTGTTTACGAACTGATGCAATTCAACAAAAAGAAAACGAGTCTCTGAACTCGATAAGAACAGGCGGCACTGACCCTCCTTTTTCGCGCTCGTTTGACAAAACTCGTCCTTCTCCATCCAAAAAAGCAAGTAGTCTCGGAGATCTCGAACACATAACGCAGATAAGGTTTCGAACCTCTGGCTTTTAGCGACCAAATATCATCGTTCTCTTCATTTCTTTGGCCAAGGGTGACTGATATAAACGTCTTTTCACTATAATTAGAAGTTATCGGTAACTGCAGTTTTCTAATCGTTACTGGAACTATGGGAGTACAGAAAGCAAGTCAAGTTTTCGGACTCGCTTGAACCAGCACGCTCTGCACCATGGCAGCATTAGTATAAAAAAAGCATATTACAAGAGAAACTACCAGAAGAACAAGTGGGGTGTTGAATGCGTTTTTCCTTGTTTCTTTCGAGATTTTTGAGAAAGTTTCATTCTGGGCGCTCTCTTCTTTTAACGGAACAGCAACGGGCTCCATGATACCCGGCTATTCAAGAAACGAATTAGTGTCTTCTGGAGAACTAGCCTGTGCCTTGATTCAAAGGTATTTGATTTCAGTGTTTTATGACATATAGCCTGGATCCGAGGAGTTGGTTGGTTGGTTTATGGGGTTTAACGTCCCAAAGCGACTGAGGCTATGAGAGACGCCGTAGTGAAGGGCTCCGGAAATTTCGACCACCTGGGGTTCTTTAACGTGCACTGACATCGCACAGTACACGGGCCTCTAGAATTTCTCCTCCAAAGAAATTCCAGCTGCCGCGGCCGGGATCGAACCCGCGTCTTTTGGGACAGCAGCCGAGCACCATAGCCACTGAGCCACCGCGGCGGCGGATCCGAGGAGTGGTAATGGTGAAGGAATTCGGTTTTAGTGGTCGGGTATTTAGTTATGTTTACACTAAGAAGTCAATAGAAGGTTGAAAAATGGAGAGACGGTTTATAGCCAACCTACGTATGCAAGATCGAACCGATTGACATAACATTTCAACAGGTCGGAAGTGTATTGAGAAAATTTTGTTTTCTTTCCGACGCGACGCGTGTTTATGTTGTTTTGCAAACCTAAATACACTTGGAGGAGTGTGATTATGATCAAGAAGATTTTTCCTCACACTGTTGTTTTAAAGAGTGCTGTTTGTGAGGAAGAGGGCAGAAAATCTCTGACAGGAATTATTAAACTTCGAAGATTTGTTGAAGTAACGCCCCGCCACAGAAAACGCGTAGCGAAACCATCAGGCAACAATAATGTTCTAAAACAAGTATGGAAAATTTCTCGACTTCTAAAGGAAGAAATGGAATAACCGTTACAAACAACCTAAGTAAAAAGGTATTTTAGTTTACTTAAACCAATAAATGGTACCTATAGTACCAGAGCACATTGCTCAGAGCGCCCTACCAGCATTTTTACAGATGTGAAAACCGGTCAGCTATTTTGAGATATCGACCACGTAGAAATCAACTGAAATATATTCCTGTGGTGGGTCTTGAAACGGGCGTTTATTTCTCGTTTATTTCTAGTATTTGAATGGATATTACTCCAATATGAATGCGGAATGTTAAAGTTCACTCAATGCGAAGATAATTACTACAGACAGAAAGAAGCAGCCTATGCAGAATAATCCTCCGGAATTTCTAGCCCACAGCCTCTCCCCCTGTGACTGTCGACTTCACGGACTTGAAATTGGTACCAGCACAGACACACTCCTTTCCCGTGAAACTTCGCTGTGCATATTTCGGCAAAGTTAGCGCAAGACGCAAGGCGAGAAGTTTATGCAAAAAATGCTCACAAACCCCCACCCTCTTCTTTTCAGCGGTCGCGCCGCCGTGAGGCGACAGCTCATCCGGGGTGCCCGTTCGCGATGTCACCCCCCTCCATCTTGCCGTTTTTTCATCTTCTCCTGATCCCCTGCCTGCCGCCTTCAGGCCGCTGCTCGGCTGCATGGACAGTTTTTGACTACTATTTTAGTTAGAAAACAACGACAAGAACCACGCTGTGCCCAAGCAGCTTCGGATTAACATCTAATGCTTTAAAAGTGAAGTGGAGGAGTACTTACGAAGTTAATTTGCGCTGATATTTCACCCAAGGCTGTGGAGCACCGAGACTGGCCTGAAGCAGATTTATCTTTCTGTCCTGCATTATAAAAACCCTCTGGCGCTGAAGGCGTCGTCGCCACTACAAATATTTGAGACCACGACGGTAGCAAAGCAGAGCCGTTTAATTATACAGCGTCTGTGGTGGAAAGTATAAATGCCCATGTTATGTGCAATTCCCCTTAACTGCGATACAAAGAATCACTTCTCTATAGCGCAGGGAACTTGAATGCACCTCTACTATCCGAGAAGACGATTCTCATGTATCCAGCACTTTCTTTAATCGAATCACATCGTGTTGAAGACCGCGCTCCTTGCTGGAGGCTCGTTCCTTTCGGGCCCCTTACTTTCTCTCTCAAGCCATAAAAAACGCAAGGGATGCTTATCATGCTGTTGTGCCCTACTTAAAACGCACAATGCTTCCGTTCCTCGTTTTGTTGGCAATATGCGTTATGCATCATTGATGCTAGCTTTTTACCCGCTCTTACACCAACACTCCTAGGCTCACCAGAATCACAATATAGACCCTCGATTTTCCCAAATTTTGGAAGCGACGCATGTCAAATAAAGAACACAGCAGGGGCGCTTCCCAGTGTAATTTACATATGCGCTGATATTGCTCCGCACGGGAAAAATATTGAATTTCACCTCCACAGAAATGTTGTCACCATGGCCAGGATGCGACACCGGGAGGGGTCGGCACCCGAACGGAAGAGCCAGTGAACACCCAAGACGGGTAAAAAAGTGCGAGGAGGAAGCGCATTAAGATAAAGACAGCTCCGAAAGAATATTCGGGGTTGTGTGGGTTCAG